>NC_084914.1:13596130-13954464 GCF_949316345.1 Pungitius pungitius
ATACATACAGAGTGTGAAATAAGTATTGAACACGTCACCATTTTTCTCAGTAAATATATTTCCAAAGGAGCTATTGACATGAAGTTTTCACCAGATGATGGTGACAAACCAAGTAATACATACAAAGAAACAAAAAACAAAGAAGTTCAGAAATAAAGTTATGTGTAAAAATTTTTTAAATGACACAGGGAAAAAAGTATTGAACACACTTACAGATATTTATTCAATACTTTGAACAAAAGCCTTTGTTGGTAATGACAGCTTCAAGACGCCTCCTGTCGCCTGCATTGCTCTGGTGGGATTTTGGCTCGTTTACAGTCTTCAAATCTTGAAGGTTCAGTGGGACTCTTCTATGAATCTTGATCTTCAGTTCTTTCCATAGATTTTCAATGGGATTGAAGTCAGGTGATTGGCTGGGCCATTCTAGCAGCTTTATTTTAGTTTCCTTGGCTGTGTGTTTGGGATCATCGTCTTGCTGAAATGTCCACCCTCGTTTCATCTTCATCATCCTGGTAGATGGCAGCAAATTTCTGTCAAGAATGTAAATTTGTAAATTTGCCCGTTTATCCTTCCTTCAATTATGTGAAGTTTGCCAGAACCATTTGCTGAAAAGCAGCCCCACACCATGATGTTCCCACCTCCTATCTTCACTGTTGGTATGGTGTTTTTAGGGTGATGTGCAGTGCCATTTTTCCTCCAAACATGGTGTGTATTATGGCATCTCATCTGACCACACTACATTCTCCCAGTATTTCACTGGCTTTTCCAAATGATGTGCAGCAAACTTTAAACAAAAGTGACGTCTTGCCTGGTGAGCGTGCACAGGCCGTGACGGTGGAGTCATTACTTACTGTTTTCTTTGAGACACCAGTACCTGCTAATTGAAGCCCTCCACAAGTGGTCCTTGGTTCTTGGACAACTCTTCTGATTATTCTTTTCACTCCTGTCAGAAATCTTGCGAGGAGCATCTGGTCGAAACAAATTCATGGTGAAGTGAGTGTTTTTCCACTTCTGTATTATGGCCCCAACAGTGCTCACTGGAACATTTAAGGCCATCATTGTGTTTTGCAACAATTAGGTTGCGAGAGTCTTGAGACAGCTCTTTGCTTTTAACCATCATGGGACGTGTCTTGTGTGTCACCTTGGCAATGAGACCTTTTTGTAGGCCGTCAGTTGGGACTGAACCAGCTGATATTAATTTGCACTGACAAGGGTCTGGATTGCTTTTTGATTACTGATAGTTTTCAACTGTCGTCTTGGCTTTTCCTACCTTTTTGCACCTCCCTTTCTTTATGTGTTCAATACTTTTCCCTGTGTCATTTCACATTACTACACATAACTTTATTTCTGAACTTCTTTGTTTTCGGTTTCTTTGTATTGCTTGGGTTGTTACCATCATCTGGTGAAAACTTCATGTCAATAGCTTCTTTGGAAATATATTTACTGAGAAAAATAGTGACGTGTTCAACACTTATTTCACCCGCTGTATATGAGTGTTGTGAGTTACAGTCTTTTCTTGTAGAAGCGGGTTGTTATTTCTGTTTATTCAAATTTGAGCAAGCCATACTGAACCATATTCTAAACCTTCTGAATGATGAACTGAGGTAATACCTTATGAAAAACCCAAACAAATTAAGTTTGGATATTGTACAAAAGTTCAAAGTTATTATACAGTTTAATGTAAGTCATTATTTTGTGCGTCAACTTTGAGCTCTGTCAGACTTCACAACCATTCAAAACTACTGAGGACCCCTCGTGTTTTGCAGGAAAGCGCCGTTTGTACACACATACAGGCTCGTACGCTCGACCGAGGGCTGGTTCCTTCAGGTGGGTGAACATTGCATGTGTCCACACACACACACACACACACACACACACAGGGTTGTTTGTCATGGTTTGGTGTCATCAGCAGGACCCAGGAGTCAGAATGCAGAGTTTTGGGACTCTTGAAAGACTGATAGAGAATTACAGAAGGGGTTCAGGCTCTGAAGTCGGCGTAGCTCCTCTCACAGAACCGCTGGACAAAAGACACCTGCAATACAACAGCTTTGGACAAGGTATGGCGCACACACACACACCTGTCTCCCTGCAGCAACATCTGGTCCACGCAAAGCAGCCTCAGAGACAGAAGTGTGTGTTTCTGCTGTTTGCTGGGTACTAAAACGTCCTTTGTAGCTATGAGGATGAGTCTCATTCAATCCTAATAAAAGCTCAATGGTTTCCTCCACAGAGTTTTCGTACATGGAAATGTGATTCAGCAGCAGCTCGGTCTACTGAGGTCACGTCTATCAACTGTCAGACCAATGTCGGCGATCAGTCGGAATAACAAGATGGCGGAAACCAACGTTAGGTGGAACAAAAAGGGTCACGGCTCATATATTTCTCTTCCTCCTCATTTTGACATGTATTCTGTTATTTATCTGCTTGTGGGAGTCGGCCTTGAGTACAGCGATCCATTTGATCTGTGCAGTTTGTCGGCATGTTCTCATCAATTCAAAGCCACTGTGGCTGAACACAGGAAATATAGCAACGCCGGAAAGGCGGGTCACAAAATGTATAGCTCATCATGTGCAGAGGTGTCAAAAGTGTTCACATTCATTACTCAAGTAGAAGTAAAGATACCAGAGTTATTAAGATAAAAGTATTAAAGTACTGGTTTCAAAACTACTTAAAGTATAAAAGTGAGGAAGGAAAAAAATGTCCATTAAGGACAGTCAGTCGGTCAGTCCGTTTTAATCAGATCACGTGACCTTCCGGGTGATGGATGCGCATCGAGGTATTTGTACTTCGCAACGAGGTATTTGTACTTCGTTACTTGACACCTCTGCTCATGTGGCTTCATTATTTTATTGTTGCAATGCCAGCTTCCTCTTAGTCATCCTTGAAACCCCACCTACATTTACAGGTGTTACAACGGGCTCCAACGTTGACTATTGGGTCGATTCGGACTATTTATTAGTGTGGTATTCGGGTGAAAGTGAGCCGGTACCGGGGAATGAAATTACGACAGACGCACGGGCCTGTCGCCACAAGGCAAGCAAAACAAGCAACTGCTCGGGGCCCCGAGACAACGACTGGTTAAGATTAGAAAGCAACGACAAACTGTGTGAGCGGCCCTTTGATAGTCAATGCAGTAAAGTGCAATGACCCCTCAAGGGGCCCCTCTCATGATCTGTGCTGCTCATTCAACCCGAGGCATGGCTCGTCGTCATGAGCGGATGAGGACAGCTACTTCAAGCCTCTTTGGAATTTATTTTAAGTGTTTTACCTTTTCTGTTCCGTTCTACTGTTCTGTTCTAACTATTCAGCCAATAAATAAATACATGCTGAAATTAAGTGTTTGCAAGTTATTCATAATCAAAAACAGATACAGGTGGGTTAAAGAGTGATACTAGAGTGATAAGAAGTCCTAGTGAATGCTTGATGAGTAGACTATAATACGGTAAATAAACAAATAAACAAATAATAAATAATTAGGCAAAGTGAAATTTTTGCGCGCACGCATTAAACCTGTATCATATACCACCAAGAAATAAAAACTACTTTCACTTTCTTTTGGCTTGAATCCTCAATGATGTGGTGCTCAAACAGGCTCCTGTCTAAAGTTCACCGTTGCTTCGTCAGTGCTTTTGCTGCTTTTCTGTCGTCGCCTGTCAATTCATTACATTGTGAGTTGATTTGATGTGTTTAAGTCAGCTCGAATAAAAGACTTGACTTTGGTGTATCTATGAAACGTCGTGAACCAGGATCACTTCGTTAGGCCCAACCACTCGTTGTCTGAGCGGACAAAGTGATCTCCCATTTACACAATGACATCAGTGAACCGAAATACGATGAACTAGGGAGTGCTGAGCTGAACTTACTGCCTTGGTGCTATTAACGTTAGCAGATACACGAGACGGGGGATTACAAGCAAAAGAGTGCACTGCCCAAAATGTCAAACTTTAATGGGTTGACTTCTATATTGTTTATTTCACATTTTGTTTCATAGCGGTTTCATGCTTTTTCTTTTTTTTTTAAACATTGTAATAATGTTATCCTTATAAGTTTTTGCATTTGTGAAATAGTCATATGTTCATCTAAATGTTTCTCCTTTGCCCTTATTGTCCAGTTTAGGCTTAAACAGAGGGAACCACTTTGTATGAATAATAGTTGACTAAATAAATACACTTTAAATGAGCATTTGGTGTTTTAGTATATCACTTAACTTTATTACACACATTTTAAATATAAGCACAATAAATCCACGTATCAATACCAGCTAACGAGCCAATTCAGGTGGAAATACTTTTTTTTCTTCAAAACTCTGAATATTAGTCCACTAGTTTATGTTAATAATAAATAAAATGAAGATGCGATGCACACTTCTGGTTATGGCTGAATAGACTGGCATGACACATTATGGAGGAAAAGCCTCCTTTTCTTCAAACATTTCTCCTTCCCACGTTGCTTTTAGAATGTTTTTTCAGGCCTTTGCTCAGTACACAACACCGTTGTGATCTCCTCGGCTGGTGGAGCAGCGTGGTGGAGCTGCAGACAACACAACACACGTTGGCACCATTTGAGCGCACGCCTTTGTGCTCGGGTGAGCGGTAAAACGTGTGATGTCAACGGGTGTGCGTGCAGTGTGGGTGCTTACTTACGTTGAACGTGTCACCTTTTTCCAGCATACCCTTGTATTTCTGCGGGGGCCGAGGGATCGGAGGGAACAGAACGCTGCACACCCTGAAAACCAGGCACAAAATGAGCTTTAAGCACTAACATTTCAAAACCCTGCCATTTTTTTGTGGCTGAAATAATATTCTTTTTGTTTAACAAATAGAAAATGAAGAGAAACTGTCACAGAAAGGAGAAAAAAAAATGAGCACATCCTTCCTCAATGTTCTTCAGCATTTCCTTTCATCTTGTGTTTTTACCCCATATGGCTATTTTACACCAGTACGTGGGTGTTCCTCTCTGAACCATAAGGAAGTCTAGTGGGGGGGTTTTGCATTGGCTTCTTACTTCTCATTTCTGTGTTCTCACTTAACGCCCCCTGTTCTGTTGACAATATGGTAAAAGTGACAAACACCCGTACCTCTGATGGCGTAACAGCAGCAGCCCGGCCAGGAGGATCATGGGTGTTCCCAGTGAAATCGAGAAGATCACCAGAGTGTTGAACTTGTAAACTGACGTTGCCACCGCTACCAACGGACAAACAAAGAAATATAAGACCTCCAGGGCAGAACCTTTGGTTAAAAGACTCAATCGAGCGGCCCTCACTTATGGGGTCGCTCCAGTCGCTCCAATGGGAGGGGGAGGTGCAGAGGTTTGTCTTCCTCGTCCTCACCCTCACGCTGTAGGTGTAGGTGGGGTCTGCATTAGGCTCCATGTAAGACCTACTCCCTGTGATCTTTTTGGGACTTTCCTGTTTATAGAAGATACATATTTACATATTCTGGTAAACCTTCAGTAGTTCACATTGTTAAGCCTCTTCTCGTCTATGTGCAACAGAAGACATTGCATAGTGTATGTATTATTTTTGGATTATTCAACGTCTATATCCATTCACACGGGCATACCTGGTCACCTAGGTCCAGCTGGTATTCAAAGCAGTGCTCATTGGATACTGTGCGACCTTGGGGCAGACCCCATGTCACCAACAGGCCTCCATCTCCAAATGAGGCGGTGATATTTTGTGGTGGCGGCTGGACCTCTGTGGGACACCCAACCAAAAACAAATGGTAAAAATGAATGAGAATACTTCAGTCGGAGGGTTTTTGTGGAGTCTGCACAACCTACCGGCTAAACGCAATCTGAACATTCAGCTCACTGGATTCATGTACCTCTCTGCCTGCAGCCTCCACCTCAACGTTCTTCCTCAATTTGGTTTGTAACATCATAGCTACTCTTTTCAAGTTTCTTATGAAGTTTTTCCCACAGATCTTACTCTGGTATGTTTAGGGATTTGTAGGTTGAGCTTTTTTGCGGAGCTATGTATGTATGTATGTATATAGCTAGGTGATTTTCAGTATGTCAGGACTTAACAGGACGTATTTTTTCTGCCACTAACCAGAATGAAGACCAGGGTAGAGTGAGCCAGCTAATATTGGGTATGTAGTCAGCCAGGGGGATGAGGCTCCATATCTAAAGCAATCTGGCACTTTGTCAGTTTGAGTTGTGTAACTTTGTCTCAGATTGTGATATTGGAGTCTATAACGTGCCCCTAGATGGAGAACTAGCTTCAATTAGAAGATTCTGTATATTCAGATTAGCAAGACACTTACAACCATGATCAGATTGTGGCTAATTATTAGTGTTGAGGGGAAGTGTCTGACATAGCACATCATCTTCTAACTTGGGGTTTTGTGGGCCAAGACCAGATGCCAGTCTTTAAGGAACTCCAAGCCTCTACTGTTGTCTTTAACGAGAAGCAGACCCAGTCAAAGGTCATTCAGCATGCGTAGCCACAAATATTACCATCTGACCTTGGGTAAGTACTGTGCAATGACTGTTTCTACATGTATTAACTCTCTGCAGGGTTTTTAGAGGCTCCTTAAATAACTTCCTAATAACAGGGTTGTTGGGGGTCAAATCAAAGGGCTACCTATGCATAACTCAAACGGTGAATGCCAATGGACACCATCAGGATCATTTGCTGATAATAAACCACTTAAAGACAGTGTTTATCTTGGAGAATTACCTAGCAAGTCCATGTCGTATTCGGAGGTGTAGACTGTCCAATTCCCATGGAGCGTGATGTTCAAGTGGAGGATTACGGACAACATCTCATTCTTGTGCAGAGTCAAAGACAATGATCCGACTCTCTCCTCAGACGAAAGGTTTGCATAGTGAACCTCTCTATCGTCGTCACAGATGCTGGGAAGACATACAGAGAAATAGATACACGCTCCCAACAACTCATACATTTGGAAGAATCTGTTTAAAGGTATGGCGCATGGGTATGGTTTAAATTAAACAAAAAATAAACACCTGATATGGACAAAGAGCTGAGCGTCCTTCTGTAAAGTGTGAAATGACCAGGAGCAGTTGAGTAAATTTGTTGTGTAGAAGAGGCAGCGAAAGTTATCGTTCAAGTGAGCCACCCCGACATATTGGTTCCCCGAAGACATCTGAGGTATGATCTGACAAAGAACAGAATACAGAAATGAAACACGATGGCATCTTTATTTAGAGCCGCACATGTTTACTGAGCCTGTGTGGACGTTGGAAAGAACATTTGCATTCTCACGTTCCCCGGTTCTCTGTCCATCTCACAGACATCTGGATAGTCGGGTTCCGTCTCTGTTAAAAGAAGACTTGTTGCAGTTAAAGCACAAAGGAACTGCGCTGGTGGAGGAATCCATTGAGCAGTAAGCACAAGGCAAGCAGTAATTGCAACAGCGTCCTGATCAAAGCCAGAGAAGCAAACGTGTTTGTTGAATGGGGGGGGGGAGAGTGTACCCACCACTTTGTGAGACACACAAAACCAGCAGGTAGGCCCAAAGTCGTGGATGGCCAGGAAGCAGCTTCATGGCCCACCTAGGGGGTTTTATACACACATAAACACATGAAGTCATGTCAGTGAGCATCGAGAAGCCGATGCATCACTTCGAAGTCATTTCCCGACTGTTCATACTTCCCCTTTTTTTCTTAAATGAAGTGGCCGACATCTCCATTGGAAATAATTACACACAAACAGCTTTCTGCTTATGAATCTTGATTCTCCCAGTGCTTCATTTTAAAAGAGAGTTTTAACATTTCCACTGTCTAAAAAAAATGCATCTGTTCTTTGTTTCGTTTACAGCTCGAATGACGCAGAGTGTGAAAAGTGGTCGGTGGCCAGCTGGCGATGGTCGGCGGAAGGTTCCTCCGGGGGTCGGCGGAAGTAACCTTTTTCAGTAGCGAGATGGACCCGCCTCCTCTCCCTCATGCAAATTACATGTAAATGAGTATCTTACGACCACGGCTTTGCCCTAAGTGTTTTTATTTTCAAACTGTATTGAGAATGTAGCACAACACAGCGACCTACAAGTAGCGCAGCGTCTTAGATAAAGTGAAGCACGTCTTAATGCGAGGCTTTAGAAATCAACACAAAGGGATTCTCCGTGTGTTCATGAAGTCTGAAGCGGGTCATTTGGCCACTGTTTTGATAACAGACCGCAGCCAGCGCACAGAGAGCACCAGGGGACCGACTACGCCCCCCCTCCCCCGTCCGGACAAACAGTTTGTCCGACCACTGGCCTTCACTGGGAAACGGGTTATCGTTTTATTTGTTTGGGGTTATATAAGCATGCGAGGTAGATACATATTCTATATTGTTTTAGCGTTGCTATGCCTCTCTGATTATCGCCATGCTCCCATCATCCGATCGGCAGGTCGCAGGACCATCGCCAGCTCAGCTGTACCACTTTACTTTCTAAAATCTAACACAAAATACTGTTAAAGTAGGTATATAGTATTGAGTATCCACATTGTAAACAATATTGCGAAGAAGCTGTTACCTCCACCGTCCTCGCACCGTGTCGCTGCTGCTCTTCTCTCCCCAACCAACTGGATCGAGTTTAAAAGTAAAGAGGGATTTAAGAACTAACAAAGAAAATATAGTCACAAAGTGAAATACGTTATCAAAAGGGTAATTTCTCGCGAAATAGAGGACCTTCCTTTTCCGGAAAGTCTACAAAGTTGCGGCTGCAAAAGATTCAGTCTCTTCTTCTTCTTTTTCTTTTTTCTTCTTCTTCTTCTTCTTCTTCTTCTTCTTCTTTTTCTTCTTCTTTTTTATTTTCTTCTTCTGCTTTATTTTTTTAATTGGTGGTTGTCAAACGAGTATCCATTGCGCATTACCGACACCTTGTGAAAGGGAGTGTGGTCTGAAATGGCAGCGCTGCTGTATCCTTTTGTTTTATGTATCCCCTTTGTCTTTGCTAGATATTTAAATATTTCCCCATAAACTTTATGCTGGGAATCCAGTTGCATCAGTTATATGAACTCAACCCAAATCTTTCTGCAAAACGTCTCTGAGCCTTTCCCTCTAATGATTGTATTGTATTGATTGTGCACTGTGGGTTAGGATGTGTTCTATTGTTTCCTGTTCACTGCAATGCTGACAGGTGGATGCTATTGAGGTTAATTCTCCTGATAGTGAAGTGTTTTTATTTATTTATTCTTTTGTTAGACATTCTGTTGAATTTGGGTATAACAAATAATACTCATACTCATACTTTGATTGTTTAGGATGCACCGTTTGAATAATTGTGTGGTCTGAACAGTTATTTCCGATGTACGTGTCTACCTGTAACCAGCTACATGTACCCATTTTGCCTGCAGAAAGTGAAGGTCAACTTCTGCCTGCTTATTGTACCATGATGGAACTGCGGGGATAAGTGTGGGACTGAGTATTAAATTATCGAGCTGGGTTCCTTTCACTCTTCTATGATGCACTCAGAGCTTTTATTTAGCAGTATTTCCCGATACAGTTTTATTGACTCTTGATTTTGTTTCTTCTTATAATTAAAAATGGGTATATTTATAACCCACGCAGCTAAATAGCTGGGAATTTTCTATTTGGTAGAACATCTTTAGAACATTACATTGGTTAAACTGGATCTTTGTGTGGTAGGATGACTTTCTATACCTGTAGCACAATTTTGGAGATACATTATTATTTCTCGAAAATGATTCTTCTAAAAGGCGTGAAAAAATGTGAGTTCCCTGACCGGGAATCGAACCCGGGCCGCGGCGGTGAGAGCGCCGAATCCTAACCACTAGACCACCAGGGACGCTTGAAATGATGCCCACGTACTTTTGTATTTATAGAAAAGAATATATATATAAAATATGTATTACATTTGAGTTTGTTTGTGTTTTACCAGTTATTGATAATTATTAACTGACTAGCGTAACTATTCTGAGTGCGTTTTCAATTCCAACTAGATATTATTTTTAGTACAAATGTTGTACATGTTAATTAGGCTATTACAATAAGCGATTGTTGACAAATACTAAATAAAATATCTAGTTCTTTGCATTGTTCCAACAAAGTGATTGCACATTTTATTTGTTTTTGTCTGATGGAGCAATCTTGTTTACATGAAGGTGACATTTCCTTTATTATATTATTAATAAAAGCATACATGGAGAAACAAAATGTCGTTATTACTGTAGCGACGATTTGCCATCTTGTCACTAGTAGAGGTGTTTTGTAGGGTTATCTGACGCGTGGTTCCAAATGATTCCAGTTCCAGTCCAATACTGCATTTTATCTTCTTTATTTTTTGCTCAGTTCTGATGCTCAAACATGTTACAATCCATAGTTCTGATGCACCATGACTCTTGATCCTCACCCTTGATCCTCACGGTCAAAAACTGTTTGCTTCCCCAACACCCCCGATTCCCTTGCTCTCTGATTATCTATATACACCTTAAAACCCAACACCTGGCTTCCCTTGCTCCCTGATTATCTACATACACCTTAAACCCATACTCCACCCAGTGTTCTCCAGGGGAACTACAACAGTCAAAAAGAGAGCATAATGGCTCTTACAATTACCATTTTGTTTTCTGTTTATTTATCCTTTCAACTTCCGTTTACATTTTATAATTGTATTTGGTTAAGTTATATCTTCTCTCTCTTTCGCAAAAAAAACTGCCCTTCTTCAAAAGTGCAAAATTCAAAAGAAAGTGACAAGTTATGTAGTTAGAAAGTCAACGGAACCCTCTCGGGCGATAGCAGAGCTTTTCTTTTGAAGGTTTCAAGCGGAAGTCACGATTGTCCGGACAAAAGAAATGTCACTTCCTCCGAAAGTAAAACCAGCAAAGAGCGGCGTTTCAACCTCACGAAAAACTGTAAGTGTTTATTTGTGAATACATCGCTGCCAAAAAGTATCTTTGTGACCGAATTACAGAAGCGCTTTTTGCACGCAAACTGGCAGTGATACATTTTTATCTTCCCAAGGAAATACTGCCTGATCGTAAGTGACTGAGCTCGGTTCGCCACTAAAACCAATGTGCACCGACTTACTCTACGAACCAAACCCTCAGTATTAACGTCAACACTTTGCTATGCGTGTCCGTTGTGTCTCTATTTCCCAGATTTAACATGTCAGCCAGAGGAAAGGTGAGAAGTAAAAAGACAGCCATCCATGAGGCCCTGTGCGCCGACTACCTTCTAATCCTCAACAAAGTTCATGAGAAGGAGCTGATCACTTCGCGTGAGTACACGAACCTCAAAAGCATCAAGCACGGAACCGTAGAGGTCCACGTCGTTGAGCTGGTGGACAAGCTCCTGAACAAAGGAGAAGACACCTGCAAAGCCTTCCTTAGCCTCCTGCAAACTGATGACGAAATTCACCTTACTTACCCCACACTGAGGAGGGAGTTGTATGGCGCATGCCCTTTAGCCAAGCCTGTCCAAGATACATCAGTGGACAACAGTGGTGCGTATATGATTTGATCAAAGCTCTGGTGTCGATAGGACTCATATTCAGCATAATTTACGTTTCACTTTCACAAACGGGACACCTTAAAGCTGCTATGTTTGGAAGTGTAATTCTGTTCCCTTCTGATTTCCTCAGAGGTTCTGCCTCCAGAGAGCAAGAGACAAAAGAAGGTATGCTATCAATCCAATCAATTAAATGGGTTTTTAGTTTGTAGACACATTACTTGCTTATTATGCTGTTTTAACATACTTGAATATTGGCTCTGCAATACAATATAAATTCAAACCAGTAAAGAAAATCAGGTGTACCTCTTCAGTAAAAGTCATTGAATGTATTGAAATGGCAGAAAAATGCTCCACCCCAGTTAGTTTCTTCATTTTGTGTTTGTGTCACACAGTGTGTCTGGTTCAACTGTTTTCAGGACGAGCAGTATGAATTGAACAGCCGCCCCAGAGGCCTCTGCGTGATAATTAACAATGAGAATTTCAACAAACCGAGGCGTGGAACTAACAAAGACGCTGGTATGTAACGGAGAGATTTACACAATTCTGTTCTGGTTGAAGCATAACTCTGGTTTTTCTTCATGACATTTTCCTGCAGAATGTTTGGCCGAGGTGTTCAGCTGGCTGGGCTTCAGGGCGCTGATGTGTAAAGACCAAACCAAGGACCAGATGGAGCGGGCCCTGAAATGCTTCGCTTCGCAGAGCGACCTCACTCAGCTGCAGGAGTTCAAAGTAGAGGAGTGGACCGGCAGCAAATTCACTGCTCTTCAGGAGGCCCCTCGGCACGGCGATGCCTTCCTCTGCTGTATTCTCAGTCACGGACAGAAGGGTGTAGTCCTCGGTATTGACGGCCAGCCTCTTTCCATCAAAAAAATAATTGGAACATTCATGCCGCCTGCTAACACAACCCTCATCGGCAAGCCCAAAGTGTTCCTGATCCAGGCCTGTCAGGGAGGGCTAACACAGCACGGAGTGTTGGAAGGTGTAGAGGCTGATGATTCTCCCTCGCCAACCATCCCACTGCAGGCTGATGTCCTGGTTGCCGTTGCCACTGTGGAAGATCATTTATCTTTCAGACACGTCACTGAAGGGAGCTGGTTTGTCCAATCTGTGTGTGAGCAACTAAAGAAGGGCTGTGAGAGGTAAATGTCAAACTCAAAAATGAATAAATAATTAGTGAATTATCCACAATATGTTGTAAATAGCATAAATGATTTAATCAAATGTATACTGTACACTTAATCATAACGTGCCCTGCTAGGGATAATAGTATGTTTTGTTTCAAATTGTTTTTAGGGGTGAAGACATTACCACCATCCTCCATCGCGTGAACTATGAAGTGGGGCAGAAAGAGGGCCACAGTACACCCGGGGAAAAGAAGCAGATGCCAGAAATTAGGTTCACCCTAAGGAAGACACTTGTGTTGTCTCCACATCCTTTTTTGCAAAATAGTGCTTGATGTATTTTTTAAGGATCTCTGATACACCCCGTGTACTCAATATTATTTTTTCAAAGTACTCAATCATTTGTATAATTCAATGTCTTATATTTTTTTTATCAACTTTAACCATTTTTTTACGATATATTATATATTTGTCACAGATTTGTGTCTGGGTTTTTTTTCTGCTCAAAGCGTAATTCCATATCTTAATGAGGTGTTACAAACACATGCAGAATACTCGTTGTATATGCATGTTTAACAAATAACATACTAATGTAGGAAAACTATTTGATCGACTCCTATGAAAATGAAGTAATGTAAAGTACAATATCAGGTGTGTCAATCACAACCTGATGAGTATCGGCAAATTTGAAGGACAATGAAAAATGCTTTATTTTTTAAAGAAAAATATATTTTCAACAATAGCTAAAACACCTGGATGATTAAACCATCACACTTCATAACCAACATTGGTCTGAGTGCTCTTGGTTTTGGTGAGAATTCGGCTGCGCGCTTACATCCGTCTGTACGGTACTGAAGCGTAGCGTTGCCACGACAACGTATTCGTCCTCATTTCCGTATCGGGAAGTAAACCGCAATACGTGCAACACCAAAAAGCTGCTTGCAATAGCAACAATCCGTCAACCAACTATTACAACAAAAAGAGTAGTGTAGTAAAGCCGTTATTAGCCGGATTAGCTGCCTTCAAACGACGGCAGCGGTAGAAATGGAGGCTCCGCTGGAAGAGGAGACACCTGCCGGAGCCTTGGCCGGGATTGAGGGGCTCGACCTCGGAGGGGAGTTGAAAGCATCCGACGAAGCGCTCACGTTCCTGTCCAGTATTGGTGAGTTTAGTAAAACGTCTCAGGACGGGAGGAGGGTCGTGAGACGGAAGCTGCGAGTGGCAGCACCTGGTTTTGGCACATCCCGAGTCTCCTCAAAACATACAGTACAAAGTGCGTAATTTAAACCTTTCTTTATAAGGCGCATTTTCGAACTTAACCCCCCCCCCCCCCACCCGCACACACACACACACCCCAGAGCCTGCAGAGCTGCTGAAGTGTGTGTTCCCAGACTCTCTGGTGACCGTGTCAGAGGGGGGCCGTGACCTGGGGAGATTCAGTGTGACGGTGGAGTTTGCCCGAAGAGTCCAGCAGCCATGTCTGCTCCTGCATGCTCAGAGCCAGGGAGCCATCGACGACTCCCCCTGTGGGACTACAGTGACAGGTGAGGGCAGCACCAACATATAGTGTTGTCTGTTTACATATGTTACACATACCTTTTTCTTCACGTCCTCAATTGTTGTCCATTTAAGCCTACCTAACCACGGAGCTGGAGGTGCTGGAGGAAGACTACCATGAGTATGTCAAGGTAAGTCGTCCTGTCTCAATTTAACATTGTGCCGGGGCACTTGGCTGACTTTCGTTACTACCACATCTGTCACTTTTTGCTTTGTTTTCATTCATCCACTTTGAATCCCCTTTTCAGCTTGATGGTCACAGTTTGGACATGAAGTGTCACATGGTGCAGCATGACGGACAGATGCTGATCAATAAGGTTACCACTGTAGGAGAGGTGAGAGAAGGACATAGAGTTGGATGGCCATCAACTGTTCATATCATTGTCAAATCAACATCAACCCTGTAAACATTTTGATGTGACAAATATGAGGAGCGTTTCCATGTTTAAAATGCTGACATCTGGATGAGCGAGCAAAGCACCTGGAGCATTTTGTTAAATCTGGATTCAAATGTTGGAATTAATATTGTCTCCAAACTGTTTTATGCAAACATTTACCATTAGTCAACGAAATTGTTGTTGTGAATTTACTGTCAGTGCAAAACTTTGTGTGTGTGTGTGTGTACACAGGAGACAACAATGAAGAGCGTCTCTTATCCCATGTCTGTCCTAAACGGGCTCGTTACCGAAGGGTCCAACTTGCTGCTCATGCGCCTGTTCGCTCTTAGGAGGAAGGTGCCTGAGCACATGACCTTGATCTCCTTTGACCAGGGATTACACATCCTCCAAACCACTTTTGTGAGTGATTATGTCAATTTTACACACCAATGTTGTGGAAAACAAATTTTGGACCGGACCAGTTGATGAAGTCTCATCTAGCGCTCCCCAACTCTATTCTTCTGCTACACTTAATACCTGGTGTTGTCCTGATGATCAATGAAGAACGCACATCAGAGAGAGTAGATTTAAGTTAATTCCCTAGCAGCCTTCACTTGTCTTTTTTATGATCACCATTTTTATAGCTCACCCTACATCTGCGGTGCTTCCTTAGTAAAAAAAAAGCCTTAATGCCTCTTCAGTTATTTGTGTCTAAAGGAGACTTTAATCCTTACTAAGGTGAAAATGAATATGTTTGCACTTGTTCTCAATATGAAAGTGTAATGTGTATGGGTTTCAAATGTTTACACACATGTATATTTAACCAAATAGACCAAACGGATGGTGATAATTCCAACACCTCCTGGTCACTCTGTGTCTAGTTTGAAGAGTGAACTCTGATCATCTGTTTCTCTGCGGTCAGAGCGAGCTGGGTCTGAAGCAGTTGGAGGTTGGGGATGACACCGTAGAAGTTTTTGGGGTGGAGGAGACTGTTGACTCTTCGGGAGACAGTCCCATTACCTGGCAGTGCTACTTCCTAGCGGATGGGTAAGCTGAATGACGTTGGACAGTCTCCCTGCCCAACAATGTGGATCACTGTGTCTTTTTGCGTGTGTGTGTTGAGAGGTGGGGGTGTTGGTGTTTTCATGGCATTTCATGGTACAGCCACCAGTTGAATACAACGGTATACCTGAATTTTCATGAATTTGTGAAGTCTCTTTTTCATCAAAACAACGTGTAGTTACTTGATTTTTTGAGACGTTAATGTTCTTAGGCACATGGCCAGCAGAGTGCAGGTGGGATCACCAGTTTCTATGAGGCTTCTGCAGCTGCAATCACAGCTAGAAAAAGGTAAACCCCTGTCACACACCCCTAGAAAACATTTTCTCATGAAACATAGTCACAATGTCTGTGTGATAGGTTTTGAGAAGATCCCTCTGGTTTGGGAAGAAGACATGCAGATGCGCTCCAAGTTTTGGGACAGAAAGGTAACCAATAATGTTCTCGTGTTATGAAGAGATTTATTGAGACTGTCTGAAGAATAAGGTTTCCTCTTAACCAAACATGTATCCATTCCCTCATCATCTCATCTTATGCATCCTTTGAACAAAACAGAGCAGAATGTGAATGTGCCACTTTGTCTCGTTGGGGCAGGAGGAGCTGAAGGCGGACCATACCTCGTACCTGAGACGTCATCCAGAGATCCGGGCCCTCACAGCTGACTTCCTGGAGTCTCTGCTGTTGAGAAAACCAGATGACGTCTTTAAGTTTGCCAGAGAGTACTTTGCCCCTTTTGCCCCCAGCCGTCTTCTAGAAACAAGCCCGAAAGCCTCTTCACTCTGAAAGGACAACCCTGAGTTCACATGCTAAAAAAGCATTTCATATTATTCATCCTTTCAACTTCATTCTGAATTTTAGAATTGTATTTGGTTAAGTTATATCTTCTCTCTTTTTCTTGAGAAAGGAGAGGACTATCAGTAGCCGATAAAATTAAACTTAGTAGGTAGTTGTAAAAACAAATACTTAGCTGTGTGATTTTGCAAAAAAAACACAACCTCTGTGATCTGAATAAAGTGTTTTGTTTCAAACAGTTAGGGACGTTTCTGTTTTGGTGCTGTCAATGTCGTTGGATGAAAGAAGTCAAGACACGTCTGTTAATTGGTTTAAAAGTCACATTAGCAAAAAAAAAACTGTCCGTCTTCAAAATTCAAAAGAAAGTTATGTAGTTAGAAAGTCAATGGAACCCTCACGGGCGCAAGCGGCGAGTTCACGGTTTTGGGCTGTTTTGAGGCACATAAACAGCGAGGGGAAGGAAGCAGCTAGCTGCTGGCTGGAACACAAAGTGTATACTTGTTGGGTGTGGGTGAGTTAAATCGAGTAGGAAGTGGGGTGGGATAGTATCAGCCGACGGCCTGTGTAGCGACATGTATTCAAATAAACAGTCGCTGAGAGGCTAAGTTATGGGTGTAGCGGATTGTGACGCGCTGTACCAAAGAAAAATTCCGCTCCGATCCAATGATGCGTTTTGACAGGTTTATTGAAGTATTAGTCCAACATAAACCGGTATGCATAACGTGCTCAAAGTAAAAGAAAAATCACAACTGTAGCAGCGTAGCAAACAGCGGCGCAGCAGCAGCAAGCATGTTGCTATCAATCCAATCAATTAAATGGGTTTTTAGTTTGTAGACACATTACTTGCTTATTATGCTGTTTTAACATACTTGAATATTGGCTCTGCAATACAATATAAATTCAAACCAGTAAAGAAAATCAGGTGTACCTCTTCAGTAAAAGTCATTGAATGTATTGAAATGGCAGAAAAATGCTCCACCCCAGTTAGTTTCTTCATTTTGTGTTTGTGTCACACAGTGTGTCTGGTTCAACTGTTTTCAGGACGAGCAGTATGAATTGAACAGCCGCCCCAGAGGCCTCTGCGTGATAATTAACAATGAGAATTTCAACAAACCGAGGCGTGGAACTAACAAAGACGCTGGTATGTAACGGAGAGATTTACACAATTCTGTTCTGGTTGAAGCATAACTCTGGTTTTTCTTCATGACATTTTCCTGCAGAATGTTTGGCCGAGGTGTTCAGCTGGCTGGGCTTCAGGGCGCTGATGTGTAAAGACCAAACCAAGGACCAGATGGAGCGGGCCCTGAAATGCTTCGCTTCGCAGAGCGACCTCACTCAGCTGCAGGAGTTCAAAGTAGAGGAGTGGACCGGCAGCAAATTCACTGCTCTTCAGGAGGCCCCTCGGCACGGCGATGCCTTCCTCTGCTGTATTCTCAGTCATGGACAGAAGGGTGTAGTCCTCGGTATTGACGGCCAGCCTCTTTCCATCAAAAAAATAATTGGAACATTCATGCCGCCTGCTAACACAACCCTCATCGGCAAGCCCAAAGTGTTCCTGATCCAGGCCTGTCAGGGAGGGCTAACACAGCACGGAGTGTTGGAAGGTGTAGAGGCTGATGATTCTCCCTCGCCAACCATCCCACTGCAGGCTGATGTCCTGGTTGCCGTTGCCACTGTGGAAGATCATTTATCTTTCAGACACGTCACTGAAGGGAGCTGGTTTGTCCAATCTGTGTGTGAGCAACTAAAGAAGGGCTGTGAGAGGTAAATGTCAAACTCAGAAATGAATAAATAGTTAGTGAATTATCCACAATATGTTGTAAATAGCATAAATGATTTAATCAAATGTATACTGTACACTTAATCATAACGTGCCCTGCTAGGGATAATAGTATGTTTTGTTTCAAATTGTTTTTAGGGGTGAAGACATTACCACCATCCTCCATCGCGTGAACTATGAAGTGGGGCAGAAAGAGGGCCACAGTACACCCGGGGAAAAGAAGCAGATGCCAGAAATTAGGTTCACCCTAAGGAAGACACTTGTGTTGTCTCCACATCCTTTTTTGCAAAATAGTGCTTGATGTATTTTTTAAGGATCTCTGATACACCCCGTGTACTCAATATTATTTTTTCAAAGTACTCAATCATTTGTATAATTCAATGTCTTGTATTTTTTTATCAACTTTAACCATTTTTTTACGATATATTATATATTTGTCACAGATTTGTGTCTGGGTTTTTTTTCTGCTCAAAGCGTAATTCCATATCTTAATGAGGTGTTACAAACACATGCAGAATACTCGTTGTATATGCATGTTTAACAAATAACATACTAATGTAGGAAAACTATTTGATCGACTCCTATGAAAATAAAGTAATGTAAAGTACAATATCAGGTGTGTCAATCACAACCTGATGAGTATCGGCAAATTTGAAGGACAATGAAAAATGCTTTATTTTTTAAAGAAAAATATATTTTCAACAATAGCTAAAACACCTGGATGATTAAACCATCACACTTCATAACCAACATTGGTCTGAGTGCTCTTGGTTTTGGTGAGAATTCGGCTGCGCGCTTACATCCGTCTGTACGGTACTGAAGCGTAGCGTTGCCACGACAACGTATTCGTCCTCATTTCCGTATCGGGAAGTAAACCGCAATACGTGCAACACCAAAAAGCTGCTTGCAATAGCAACAATCCGTCAACCAACTATTACAACAAAAAGAGTAGTGTAGTAAAGCCGTTATTAGCCGGACCAGCTGCCTTCAAACGACGGCAGCGGTAGAAATGGAGGCTCCGCTGGAAGAGGAGACACCTGCCGGAGCCTTGGCCGGGATTGAGGGGCTCGACCTCGGAGGGGAGTTGAAAGCATCCGACGAAGCGCTCACGTTCCTGTCCAGTATTGGTGAGTTTAGTAAAACGTCTCAGGACAGGAGGAGGGTCGTGAGACGGAAGCTGCGAGTGGCAGCACCTGGTTTTGGCACATCCCGAGTCTCCTCAAAACATACAGTACAAAGTGCGTAATTTAAACCTTTCTTTATAAGGCGCATTTTCGAACTTAACCCCCCCCCCCCCCACCCGCACACACACACACACCCCAGAGCCTGCAGAGCTGCTGAAGTGTGTGTTCCCAGACTCTCTGGTGACCGTGTCAGAGGGGGGCCGTGACCTGGGGAGATTCAGTGTGACGGTGGAGTTTGCCCGAAGAGTCCAGCAGCCATGTCTGCTCCTGCATGCTCAGAGCCAGGGAGCCATCGACGACTCCCCCTGTGGGACTACAGTGACAGGTGAGGGCAGCACCAACATATAGTGTTGTCTGTTTACATATGTTACACATACCTTTTTCTTCACGTCCTCAATTGTTGTCCATTTAAGCCTACCTAACCACGGAGCTGGAGGTGCTGGAGGAAGACTACCATGAGTATGTCAAGGTAAGTCGTCCTGTCTCAATTTAACATTGTGCCGGGGCACTTGGCTGACTTTCGTTACTACCACATCTGTCACTTTTTGCTTTGTTTTCATTCATCCACTTTGAATCCCCTTTTCAGCTTGATGGTCACAGTTTGGACAAGAAGTGTCACATGGTGCAGCATGACGGACAGATGCTGATCAATAAGGTTACCACTGTAGGAGAGGTGAGAGAAGGACATAGAGTTGGATGGCCATCAACTGTTCATATCATTGTCAAATCAACATCAACCCTGTAAACATTTTGATGTGACAAATATGAGGAGCGTTTCCATGTTTAAAATGCTGACATCTGGATGAGCGAGCAAAGCACTTGGAGCATTTTGTTAAATCTGGATTCAAATGTTGGAATTAATATTGTCTCCAAACTGTTTTATACAAACATTTACCATTAGTCAACGAAATTGCTGTTGTGAATTTACTGTCAGTGCAAAACTTTGTGTGTGTGCGTGTGTGTGTGTGTACACAGGAGACAACAATGAAGAGCGTCTCTTATCCCATGTCTGTCCTAAACGGGCTCGTTACCGAAGGGTCCAACTTGCTGCTCATGCGCCTGTTTGCTCTTAGGAGGAAGGTGCCTGAGCACATGACCTTGATCTCCTTTGACCAGGGATTACACATCCTCCACACCACTTTCGTGAGTGATTATGTCAATTTGACACACCAATGTTGTGGAAAACAAATTTTGGAGCGGACCAGTTGATGAAGTCTCATCTAGCGCTCCCCAACTCTATTCTTCTGCTACACTTAATACCTGGTGTTGTCCTGATGATCAATGAAGAACGCACATCAGAGAGAGTAGATTTAAGTTAATTCTGCAAGCAAAGAAACAACCTGAGTTATTGCTTGTGTCCTTTTCAGCTCTTTTTTTGGTTTTGCATAGATACGTCAATCTTTTTTTTAAAGAAAACCCAGTAAATCTCATATGTCATGTGCGTGTGAGTTATGTTCGCATGGTTTATCACAGCCCTAGCAGCCATCACTTGTCTTTTTTATGATCACCATTTTTATAGCTCACCCTACATCTGCCTTGCTTCCTTAGTAAAAAAAAAGCCTTAATGCCTCTTCAGTTATTTGTGTCTAAAGGAGACTTTAATCCTTACTACGGTGAAAATGAATATATTTGCACTTGTTCTCAATATGAAAGTGTAATGTGTATGGGTTTCAAATGTTTACACACATGTATATTTAACCAAATAGATATAACGGATGGTGATAATTCCAACACCTCCTGGTCACTCTGTGTCTAGTTTGAAGAGTGAACTCTGATCATCTGTTTCTCTGCGGTCAGAGCGCGCTGGGTCTGAAGCAGTTGGAGGTTGGGGATGACACCGTGGAGGTTTTTGGGGTGGAGAGGACTGTTCACTCTTCGGAAGACAGTCCCATTACCTGGCAGTGCTACTTCCTAGCGGATGGGTAAGCTGAATGACGTTGGACAGTCTCCCTGCCCAACAATGTGGATCACTGTGTCTTTTTGCGTGTGTGTGTTGAGAGGTGGGGGTGTTGGTGTTTTCATGGCATTTCATGGTACAGCCACCAGTTGAATACAACGGTATACCTGAATTTTCATGAATTTGTGAAGTCTCTTTTTCATCAAAACAACGTGTAGTTACTTGATTTTTTGAGACGTTAATGTTCTTAGGCACATGGCCAGCAGAGTGCAGGTGGGATCACCAGTTTCTATGAGGCTTCTGCAGCTGCAATCACAGCTAGAAAAAGGTAAACCCCTGTCACACACCCCTAGAAAACATTTTCTCATGAAACATAGTCACAATGTCTGTGTGATAGGTTTTGAGAAGATCCCTCTGGTTTGGGAAGAAGACATGCAGATGCGCTCCAAGTTTTGGGACAGAAAGGTAACCAATAATGTTCTCGTGTTATGAAGAGATTTATTGAGACTGTCTGAAGAATAAGGTTTCCTCTTAACCAAACATGTATCCATTCCCTCATCATCTCATCTTATGCATCCTTTGAACAAAACAGAGCAGAATGTGAATGTGCCACTTTGTCTCGTTGGGGCAGGAGGAGCTGAAGGCGGACCATACCTCGTACCTGAGACGTCATCCAGAGATCCGGGCCCTCACAGCTGACTTCCTGGAGTCTCTGCTGTTGAGAAAACCAGATGACGTCTTTAAGTTTGCCAGAGAGTACTTTGCCCCTTTTGCCCCCAGCCGTCTTCTAGAAACAAGCCCGAAAGCCTCTTCACTCTGAAAGGACAACCCTGAGTTCACATGCTAAAAAAGCATTTCATATTATTCATCCTTTCAACTTCATTCTGAATTTTAGAATTGTATTTGGTTAAGTTATATCTTCTCTCTTTTTCTTGAGAAAGGAGAGGACTATCAGTAGCCGATAAAATTAAACTTAGTAGGTAGTTGTAAAAACAAATACTTAGCTGTGTGATTTTGCAAAAAAAACACAACCTCTGTGATCTGAATAAAGTGTTTTGTTTCAAACAGTTAGGGACGTTTCTGTTTTGGTGCTGTCAATGTCGTTGGATGAAAGAAGTCAAGACACGTCTGTTAATTGGTTTAAAAGTCACATTAGCAAAAAAAAAACTGTCCGTCTTCAAAATTCAAAAGAAAGTTATGTAGTTAGAAAGTCAATGGAACCCTCACGGGCGCAAGCGGCGAGTTCACGGTTTTGGGCTGTTTTGAGGCACATAAACAGCGAGGGGAAGGAAGCAGCTAGCTGCTGGCTGGAACACAAAGTGTATACTTGTTGGGTGTGGGTGAGTTAAATCGAGTAGGAAGTGGGGTGGGATAGTATCAGCCGACGGCCTGTGTAGCGACATGTATTCAAATAAACAGTCGCTGAGAGGCTAAGTTATGGGTGTAGCGGATTGTGACGCGCTGTACCAAAGAAAAATTCCGCTCCGATCCAATGATGCGTTTTGACAGGTTTATTGAAGTATTAGTCCAACATAAACCGGTATGCATAACGTGCTCAAAGTAAAAGAAAAATCACAACTGTAGCAGCGTAGCAAACAGCGGCGCAGCAGCAGCAAGCATGTTGCTATCAATCCAATCAATTAAATGGGTTTTTAGTTTGTAGACACATTACTTGCTTATTATGCTGTTTTAACATACTTGAATATTGGCTCTGCAATACAATATAAATTCAAACCAGTAAAGAAAATCAGGTGTACCTCTTCAGTAAAAGTCATTGAATGTATTGAAATGGCAGAAAAATGCTCCACCCCAGTTAGTTTCTTCATTTTGTGTTTGTGTCACACAGTGTGTCTGGTTCAACTGTTTTCAGGACGAGCAGTATGAATTGAACAGCCGCCCCAGAGGCCTCTGCGTGATAATTAACAATGAGAATTTCAACAAACCGAGGCGTGGAACTAACAAAGACGCTGGTATGTAACGGAGAGATTTACACAATTCTGTTCTGGTTGAAGCATAACTCTGGTTTTTCTTCATGACATTTTCCTGCAGAATGTTTGGCCGAGGTGTTCAGCTGGCTGGGCTTCAGGGCGCTGATGTGTAAAGACCAAACCAAGGACCAGATGGAGCGGGCCCTGAAATGCTTCGCTTCGCAGAGCGACCTCACTCAGCTGCAGGAGTTCAAAGTAGAGGAGTGGACCGGCAGCAAATTCACTGCTCTTCAGGAGGCCCCTCGGCACGGCGATGCCTTCCTCTGCTGTATTCTCAGTCATGGACAGAAGGGTGTAGTCCTCGGTATTGACGGCCAGCCTCTTTCCATCAAAAAAATAATTGGAACATTCATGCCGCCTGCTAACACAACCCTCATCGGCAAGCCCAAAGTGTTCCTGATCCAGGCCTGTCAGGGAGGGCTAACACAGCACGGAGTGTTGGAAGGTGTAGAGGCTGATGATTCTCCCTCGCCAACCATCCCACTGCAGGCTGATGTCCTGGTTGCCGTTGCCACTGTGGAAGATCATTTATCTTTCAGACACGTCACTGAAGGGAGCTGGTTTGTCCAATCTGTGTGTGAGCAACTAAAGAAGGGCTGTGAGAGGTAAATGTCAAACTCAGAAATGAATAAATAGTTAGTGAATTATCCACAATATGTTGTAAATAGCATAAATGATTTAATCAAATGTATACTGTACACTTAATCATAACGTGCCCTGCTAGGGATAATAGTATGTTTTGTTTCAAATTGTTTTTAGGGGTGAAGACATTACCACCATCCTCCATCGCGTGAACTATGAAGTGGGGCAGAAAGAGGGCCACAGTACACCCGGGGAAAAGAAGCAGATGCCAGAAATTAGGTTCACCCTAAGGAAGACACTTGTGTTGTCTCCACATCCTTTTTTGCAAAATAGTGCTTGATGTATTTTTTAAGGATCTCTGATACACCCCGTGTACTCAATATTATTTTTTCAAAGTACTCAATCATTTGTATAATTCAATGTCTTATATTTTTTTATCAACTTTAACCATTTTTTTACGATATATTATATATTTGTCACAGATTTGTGTCTGGGTTTTTTTTCTGCTCAAAGCGTAATTCCATATCTTAATGAGGTGTTACAAACACATGCAGAATACTCGTTGTATATGCATGTTTAACAAATAACATACTAATGTAGGAAAACTATTTGATCGACTCCTATGAAAATGAAGTAATGTAAAGTACAATATCAGGTGTGTCAATCACAACCTGATGAGTATCGGCAAATTTGAAGGACAATGAAAAATGCTTTATTTTTTAAAGAAAAATATATTTTCAACAATAGCTAAAACACCTGGATGATTAAACCATCACACTTCATAACCAACATTGGTCTGAGTGCTCTTGGTTTTGGTGAGAATTCGGCTGCGCGCTTACATCCGTCTGTACGGTACTGAAGCGTAGCGTTGCCACGACAACGTATTCGTCCTCATTTCCGTATCGGGAAGTAAACCGCAATACGTGCAACACCAAAAAGCTGCTTGCAATAGCAACAATCCGTCAACCAACTATTACAACAAAAAGAGTAGTGTAGTAAAGCCGTTATTAGCCGGACTAGCTGCACTGTAACGAACGAACTGTGAAATTCACAGTTATTAACTGGCAGCTAGTGACAAGTAACTAACTGTAAAATGAATCACAATATACTACTGTGAAAAGAATCACAGTTATCAACTGGCAGCTAGTGACAAGTAACTCACTGTAAAATGAATCACAATATACTACTGTGAAAAGAATCACAGTTATCAACTGGCAGCTAGTGACAAGTAACTCACTGTAAAATGAATCACAATATACTACTGTGAAAAGAATCACAGTTATCAACTGGCAGCTAGTGACAAGTAACTAACTGTAAAATGAATCACAATATACTACTGTGAAAAGAATCACAGTTATCAACTGGCAGCTAGTGACAAGTAACTCACTGTAAAAAGAATCACAATATACTACTGTGAAAAGAATCACAGTTATCAACTGGCAGCTAGTGACAAGTAACTCACTGTAAAAAGAATCACAATATACTACTGTGAAAAGAATCACAGTTATCAACTGGCAGCTAGTGACAAGTAACTCACTGTAAAATGAATCACAATATACTACTGTGAAAAGAATCCCAGTTATCAACTGGCAGCTAGTGACAAGTAACTCACTGTAAAATGAATCACAGTATAATATCGTAATTGTTACTAATGTATTTTTGAATAGCTTTTTGATTGTGAAACAAATTAAAAATGTACCAAGATATTTCTTGTAATAGTAATTGTGCAATATAAATCCCATCTCCAAGTAGTGTAATTTTGTTCACGGGTTAGAGTTTGACCTGTAAAATAAGTGGTACGGTCTCTTTTATGGTAACACCGTTTCAGCTGCAGAATAAAATTCAGTATTCAATACAATAACGGCTGGTTCTATATCGGACTAGACACCACTCGATCCAACTATCAGGAACTTAGTAACGAAGACCCACAGACATTGAAATTTCTTCACTCCATGCAGGTTTATTTGCAAATGAAATTTTCCATCCACATTTTGGAGGCAAATTTAACAAAAACAATTTTAGCTAATCAAATATTGTGGAGGCTAATATCACATTTAACATGAACATTAACATTGAAAGAAATAATAAAAAAAATCAAATAAAAAAACAAAACAAATAGGAACCTCTTCATGTATAAATAAAGAAACAGTTAACTCCTTAATTTAAAGGCAAGATCATTATACAAGCCTCACCTCCATCTAATCATTTAGCAGGTTGAACATGGAGAAGTCCCTCATGAATGATAGGACGCGTTGGTTCATGCCTGAGCTTTTGCGTTTAACCAGTCTTCCGGTTTCCCCGCTCTTTTTGAATTTGGCACCACATTTGCTGGAGTCTGGGTTGATCCTGACAAGGAACCTAATAAAGGAAAAAGGATGTTAATATTTGGAATGAGCCAGTTTTGAGACCTGCATTTCATGTGAAAGTCTGTTATACAAAACAGACACAAAAGACATTTTTTACAGCCTTATATGTTTAAGGCTTAAGAACTGGCCAAATTACCTGGTGGCCCTCACAGAAATTACTGTCTAACTCATGCATACAGTATCTGATACTCCCAGAAATACACGGTCGTGTCAACCAGAGTCCTGCCAATAGCCTTGATGTGCATGAATGTGTGAGTGTCCAATGTTACTAGTTTTCCCCCCCTCATTTTTGTACTCCAATACTTGATACGTAATACTAATTTAGATACCTCTGAACAAATTCCAGCGTTGTGGCGGCTTCCGCCTGATACTCTATGTTGAAGACGTAAAAACTGGCGAACAAGACAGCGAGGGCAGTTGGGAAATCTGGTATGGGTGGTGAATGTGCGATCACAATACGGCCTTCTATCGACAGCATCCACCGGTTCGCAGACCATGCGGTTTCTCCTGCAAAAAACAAAACAAGAAATTCAATATGTCTGACGGTGTTTCAATAAGGTTTACATTCTTCTAAATTTTTATCCTGTGTGTAATTGAAAATAAGACCCAATGAATCATTAAATTTGTACTATTTAAGAGTTATCTGTATATTATGTATGTCTACCTAATTGTATTTATCTTTCTCAGACATTTTATTTAATAAGAGTTTTACCTAACACAATGAGCCTCGGGGTGGTGGGAAGTGAGCATTCCATCTCGGCATCAGCAGGCGTCGTTGTTGCCTGCAAATATTTCAATCTAGAATTTAGTTTAGGTTTTAATTATGGCCAACAAGCAATAAATAAAAAAATGTAATGTACAGTTCATGAACGTGCAGAACGATGCAATCGTGTATACCAAAAAATGATTTACTACATTGCATAGACCCCAGATTTCTCCCTATTTTGGCCTACTGTACAAGACAAAAAAAATGAATTGTAAGCAGGTAAAAAATTACATATACATATGAAAACTTACATCAGCTAGGACAAAAAGGCCATCGTCTGCTTCCTTGAAATATGCCATCATGACCAGCATCGCGGCAAGACCATCCGTGCCCTCTCTATCCTCCTTCAAGGCTTCTTTAAGAACAGTTTTAATGTCCTTACTCCACTTCATCATCTGACCACTGAAGAACTCCAGGAGCCTCTTCCCCTTTTTGTCCAAATCTTCATTCAGTCTGGTGTACAGTTCAACACCAGTGAGAGTGGTGAAGTGGGAAAGTAAAAACTTCCAAGACTGGAAAAATGGCCACCGCTTGCTTAAGTCCAGAATAGTGGGGGATGGGCTTGCATTTATGTCTTCTCTTTGTTTTATATATGTGATTGCCATTAGCTCCTCTACTCTCCCTCTCTCACTTGCTCTTAGCCCCTCTTGATTGAATATTTCCACCATTTCTTTCCTCTTTTCTTCAAGTGAGGCTGATGTTTCTCCCTCTGGGTTCTCCTGTGGCTGCCAGCTAACACACCCATAACTATCAATTCTGGCACATTTGGCAACTGCCGGCTGGTCATCATCACTGGTCTGAGAGCACCTGGGCTTCCTGAGACGGGAGAGGGTGTTGCCTCTGTTGACATACTCAACTCTGGTCTTGAGCTGATTCAGTAAACTGAAGTATCCGCATCCAATTATTTCTCCCTCATCAGTTTTATCTAAAAAGCTCACAGGATATTTCTGGGTTATACCTTTTGCTACTGCTGTGCAGTCTTTTCTTGTGGGGTTCAAGCAGTGTTCTCTCATGGAATCGACGATGACTTTCACCATGTGTCTGCAATCTTCTACCTCTGGTCTATTATTATTGTCGATGGCTCTTCTGAGAGTGGGCCTCATTTTGTCCCATGGCACCACAAAAGTGTCCAACCAAATGCTGTTCTCCTGTGAACTGGTAAAATACGAAATGCTGGAGGAAGCACTATTTTCGGTCTCAGGTAAAGATGTGGCCATGGTTGATGTTGTTTGATCTGGATACAAAAACAAAAGCGAGAAGAATATTTGCAACTATGCTGCAAGCTTATTGGAATCATTTGAGCAACAAACAACTTAAACATGTACATACATAGCAGAGCAAAATAAGCCACTACATCGAAATGCTTACCCCTTTTGCAGCCATTAATGATTTTTCTGCACTGAATCGGTGTTAGAAGATGTCCAATGTCTCCCTCCGTGATGAACTGAAGATCATCTGGTGTTTCCACTCCAAACTTGGACACCAACTCAACAACAACCGCCTTCAGTCTCTCACCATCTAGTTGTGGCAGCACTGCCTTTATCACATTCTCAATTGAATCCATTTATTCGTCTTTTACATGTAACACACAGAATGGTGAAGAGCAATCAAGTGAAGACCAAAGTTATTGTATTCATTCAATGGGTAGTAATCAGCAAGACTCTGAATGGTCAGACACTCATAATGAGCAGAATTAGGGATTTGTAGACAGTACACACCAAGATCCACGACAGGCACTGAACGATACAGCTCTAGAACAAAATGCACACTCGACTAATTGATCAGGATGAGCACAATTTTTCCAAAGGTGTAGCCAATATCATTTTGGGACACTACAACTGCCATGCCTCTTTTGTACAGTGTACCTTTAAATGTTACAGATGGTGTTTCAATAGTGTCTTCTGGACGAAGGTCTTTGAGCCTGACAGCCCTCTGAATGCCAATCTGGTATAGTTGGTCATCAAACTTAGTTGCTTCCCCTATTTGAAGCAATGGAGGAAACAAGCTGCCGGAGTGTAAATATGCTTGTAGCAACTGGTGTCTTTCAGCTAAAGTACTGCAGAGGTTTTTAAAGTTATGCAGTTTCCTAGCACACTGCTTAAAATAGCTGTGCTTGCTTTCAAAGCGCAATGTCCACAATCTAATAAGTGGACCAAAATGAAGGATGAGCTCAGGGTAGTGCACAAGGTAGTGGTGTTTGGCTTTTAGCAACTTTCCTGGAAACAAAGTGCTTCTTTGATGGAGGTATTCCTCAATAAGAATCTTGAGATATGCCACTTGGTTGGTATGGATCTTGGGTGCACAGATCAGATCAACAACCTCCCTTAGCTTTAGCAATAACTCCCAAACATCACCTTCAGGTGCAGTTTTGATCCTGTCCCCAATCATTACAGGAAGGAGACGCAAGAGGCACCAGTTTTGAGCAGCATGCCCACCCAGCTTTTCCCCATTCGGGCTAACCTCACATGGTTTGTTGTTAGCATCACTGCCTTTGAATGGAAAGTTTGAAATGATCCTGTTTAGCTGGCAATAGGTGAACCTTTTCTCAACTGTCACCAAGTGCTTGATGTATAGAGCAAGATCAACAGAAACAATTCCTTCAAACAGGTCATGACCCAAACAGGGAGGGAGGCCAGGCTGGCAAACATGATAATACTTTAGCTGATTGAAAACTGAGTCAAACTTAACCCCACCAGTCATTTCCTGATTTAATGACGCTTGTCTCACCAAGGTGTTGTAAGTTTCTACAGATCTGACAGGGCCTGATTTTGTAGGTGTTTGCTTGAAGGTATCACGGTCTATTAGGCAATACCTGCAAAAATATTTGCTTTTACTAAAGTTCTCCGTAAAACCTCCAATGCAGTGGGACCCTAGATTGTCCCCAGTTATAGCAACTACAGTGGCCTTGACAATGTTCCCATCAGGGCCATGAATTCCGGTTTCTTCCATTTCTTTTAAGTCATTAATTAGATTAAAGAAGATCTTTTCTTGGCCAAAGAATTTGAAGTCCTCTTCCCTGCATAAAAGGACTAGCTGCATTGGATCAATGGAAGACCTGTTGTGTGCTGCAATCTCCGCCAGGGTCATATAAACAGCTAAGATCTTGTGTTTCTTTCTTCCAGATCCAAGGGGGTTGGCAACCTCAAATGAATCTTGATACAAGATTATTGATATCGAAGATGGGGATTCCTGTAACAATTTATTGTTTTTGAGGTTTTTACCATCTCTTAGGTCTTCCAACACTCCAGGAGATGGTGCTGTGTCAGATTTTGCTTGGAGATATTGGTCTTGAACTACATTCTGACCAAGTAGTGCCTTCAGTGTATCTTTAATGGAAACATACTGGCAAAATCTCTCTTTTCCATTAGCATCAATACCCAGGTACATTGTGGTTGGCTCAACATAGTTGAATTTACTCTTGAAGAGAGTTTTTCGCGTTTGGTCACTTCGAAGTACACCCTCATTGCACATTTTCAGGAGGTCATTTTTTAGGAGTTTATCAATAAGATCTTTTATATCATTCTCAGGCACATTTAGCATTGTTAAGTCTTCATGCAATTTAGACAAAAGATGGGCTGTGCTGTAACTGTGTACTTCCTGGAACTCTACAATTAACTTCTGAATAACACTGGCTGGTAGAAGCATTTTAGCCTGCATTTTGAGATAAAATAACGCAAGACTGTTCATGAAGTCATTCTCATCTACTTGATTACTTGCGTTATCATTTCCATCATTCAATTCCTCCATTCTATCATTTTCATCACCATCCAATAATCTATGAGACGCTTGGCTCACTTCACCATTTAATGAGCCAACAGTGGCAGTACTTAAGTTGCAGGGAGATTTTGTTTTATGTTTACGGGTCAAGTGCGAGGAGAAGGATGAACAGACATTAAATATATTCAAACAGTTCTTATAGGGGCACCTCACTTGATTCCCATCTTTGATGTGGAGCTTAAGATGCTCACACAGGGTTGAAATGTTCACTGACACGTAACCGCAACCCTCAATTTGGCATTCCAAAGCATCATTTTCCACTTGTGTTTTTCTCACTGGTTTACCATTGACTGTGTGCCCATGGAATCGATACATGTGCTTTTTAATTGCACTGACTGTTGCAAAAGCAGTTGGACATTCTGCATCTCCACACGGAAATCTATTATTTGCTAGATTCCTGTGAATTTTAACATGTAAAATGAATGCAGAAATTGATGCTGCACTGAATTTACAAACCTTACATGAGTATGGCATTTGGACAAGTTAACAGAAGATTGCTAAAGGCAAACACAATTTAGAAACGGTTGGAAGTAAAAAACATTTTTGCTAACAAAAAACACAAATAAATTACTGAACTGATTATTAACGCTAGATTTAGTCAGGACAGAGCATGTTCAGGAAAGCATTTAACTTACAGGCAAATATCTTGTCTTTTCAGATCCAGTCCTTCAATGTTCTCCCACTCGTTATTTGTTAAAAAAAGTGGCATGAAAATTTAACCAGAAGATTTAACCAGCACAAATCCCGTAACTCAATTTAGTACGCTAGTTGTGCAGGGTAACTTGTTTTTCCACTCCAGTACTGTTGTGCTGAGCTGTACGACCATCCTATCCATTGAAATCACTCAGAATGAGCGCAGCTGTGTCAAAAAGAGAGGAAACGAGTGCAAACGAATACTCCACCTCAAGTTCTAACAATCGTCTTGATTCAATGAAGTTGCAGTTGAGAGCTTTACCATCTAAACTTACCTACTTGCATAATGTGGTATATATGGTGAAATTTGTAAAGAAATACCATCATATGTTAAATAAATAAATACACAGTACACTACTTGGTGTTCTGACTTTCTACAGTAATTTTTAGGTAACTGTGTTTCTCACATTTTTAATGACTGTGACTATTTGGTTACTGTGTTTTTTTACAGTACACAAATAGTTAATTTGATATTATACAGTACGTAATGTGTTGCTGTGATTTACAACAGTAATTCTTACTTACTGTGATTTACTACAGTACCTTTTTGGCTACTGTGTTATTCTAGAGTACTTTTTTATTTGCTGTGTTTTATACAGTACGCAATGTGTTGCTGTGATTTACAACAGTAATTCTTACTTACTGTGATTTACTACAGTACCTTTTTGGCTACTGTGTTATTCTAGAGGACCTTTTTATTTGCTGTGTTTTATACAGTACGCAATGTGTTTCTGTGATTTACAACAGTAATTCTTACTTACTGTGATTTACTACAGTACCTTGTTGGCTACTGTAATCGCTCACTGAATATCCAGTAAATTACTGTGATATTGTTTTACAGTAGCTTACTGCTCACAAACACAGTAAATAACTGTAAATATCACAGCGATTTTTTACAGTGTGCCTTCAAACGACGGCAGCGGTAGAAATGGAGGCTCCGCTGGAAGAGGAGACACCTGCCGGAGCCTTGGCCGGGATTGAGGGGCTCGACCTCGGAGGGGAGTTGAAAGCATCCGACGAAGCGCTCACGTTCCTGTCCAGTATTGGTGAGTTTAGTAAAACGTCTCAGGACGGGAGGAGGGTCGTGAGACGGAAGCTGCGAGTGGCAGCACCTGGTTTTGGCACATCCCGAGTCTCCTCAAAACATACAGTACAAAGTGCGTAATTTAAACCTTTCTTTATAAGGCGCATTTTCGAACTTAACCCCCCCCCCCCCACCCGCACACACACACACACCCCAGAGCCTGCAGAGCTGCTGAAGTGTGTGTTCCCAGACTCTCTGGTGACCGTGTCAGAGGGGGGCCGTGACCTGGGGAGATTCAGTGTGACGGTGGAGTTTGCCCGAAGAGTCCAGCAGCCATGTCTGCTCCTGCATGCTCAGAGCCAGGGAGCCATCGACGACTCCCCCTGTGGGACTACAGTGACAGGTGAGGGCAGCACCAACATATAGTGTTGTCTGTTTACATATGTTACACATACCTTTTTCTTCACGTCCTCAATTGTTGTCCATTTAAGCCTACCTAACCACGGAGCTGGAGGTGCTGGAGGAAGACTACCATGAGTATGTCAAGGTAAGTCGTCCTGTCTCAATTTAACATTGTGCCGGGGCACTTGGCTGACTTTCGTTACTACCACATCTGTCACTTTTTGCTTTGTTTTCATTCATCCACTTTGAATCCCCTTTTCAGCTTGATGGTCACAGTTTGGACATGAAGTGTCACATGGTGCAGCATGACGGACAGATGCTGATCAATAAGGTTACCACTGTAGGAGAGGTGAGAGAAGGACATAGAGTTGGATGGCCATCAACTGTTCATATCATTGTCAAATCAACATCAACCCTGTAAACATTTTGATGTGACAAATATGAGGAGCGTTTCCATGTTTAAAATGCTGACATCTGGATGAGCGAGCAAAGCACCTGGAGCATTTTGTTAAATCTGGATTCAAATGTTGGAATTAATATTGTCTCCAAACTGTTTTATGCAAACATTTACCATTAGTCAACGAAATTGTTGTTGTGAATTTACTGTCAGTGCAAAACTTTGTGTGTGTGTGTGTGTACACAGGAGACAACAATGAAGAGCGTCTCTTATCCCATGTCTGTCCTAAACGGGCTCGTTACCGAAGGGTCCAACTTGCTGCTCATGCGCCTGTTCGCTCTTAGGAGGAAGGTGCCTGAGCACATGACCTTGATCTCCTTTGACCAGGGATTACACATCCTCCAAACCACTTTTGTGAGTGATTATGTCAATTTTACACACCAATGTTGTGGAAAACAAATTTTGGACCGGACCAGTTGATGAAGTCTCATCTAGCGCTCCCCAACTCTATTCTTCTGCTACACTTAATACCTGGTGTTGTCCTGATGATCAATGAAGAACGCACATCAGAGAGAGTAGATTTAAGTTAATTCCCTAGCAGCCTTCACTTGTCTTTTTTATGATCACCATTTTTATAGCTCACCCTACATCTGCGGTGCTTCCTTAGTAAAAAAAAAGCCTTAATGCCTCTTCAGTTATTTGTGTCTAAAGGAGACTTTAATCCCTACTAAGGTGAAAATGAATATGTTTGCACTTGTTCTCAATATGAAAGTGTAATGTGTATGGGTTTCAAATGTTTACACACATGTATATTTAACCAAATAGACCAAACGGATGGTGATAATTCCAACACCTCCTGGTCACTCTGTGTCTAGTTTGAAGAGTGAACTCTGATCATCTGTTTCTCTGCGGTCAGAGCGAGCTGGGTCTGAAGCAGTTGGAGGTTGGGGATGACACCGTAGAAGTTTTTGGGGTGGAGGAGACTGTTGACTCTTCGGGAGACAGTCCCATTACCTGGCAGTGCTACTTCCTAGCGGATGGGTAAGCTGAATGACGTTGGACAGTCTCCCTGCCCAACAATGTGGATCACTGTGTCTTTTTGCGTGTGTGTGTTGAGAGGTGGGGGTGTTGGTGTTTTCATGGCATTTCATGGTACAGCCACCAGTTGAATACAACGGTATACCTGAATTTTCATGAATTTGTGAAGTCTCTTTTTCATCAAAACAACGTGTAGTTACTTGATTTTTTGAGACGTTAATGTTCTTAGGCACATGGCCAGCAGAGTGCAGGTGGGATCACCAGTTTCTATGAGGCTTCTGCAGCTGCAATCACAGCTAGAAAAAGGTAAACCCCTGTCACACACCCCTAGAAAACATTTTCTCATGAAACATAGTCACAATGTCTGTGTGATAGGTTTTGAGAAGATCCCTCTGGTTTGGGAAGAAGACATGCAGATGCGCTCCAAGTTTTGGGACAGAAAGGTAACCAATAATGTTCTCGTGTTATGAAGAGATTTATTGAGACTGTCTGAAGAATAAGGTTTCCTCTTAACCAAACATGTATCCATTCCCTCATCATCTCATCTTATGCATCCTTTGAACAAAACAGAGCAGAATGTGAATGTGCCACTTTGTCTCGTTGGGGCAGGAGGAGCTGAAGGCGGACCATACCTCGTACCTGAGACGTCATCCAGAGATCCGGGCCCTCACAGCTGACTTCCTGGAGTCTCTGCTGTTGAGAAAACCAGATGACGTCTTTAAGTTTGCCAGAGAGTACTTTGCCCCTTTTGCCCCCAGCCGTCTTCTAGAAACAAGCCCGAAAGCCTCTTCACTCTGAAAGGACAACCCTGAGTTCACATGCTAAAAAAGCATTTCATATTATTCATCCTTTCAACTTCATTCTGAATTTTAGAATTGTATTTGGTTAAGTTATATCTTCTCTCTTTTTCTTGAGAAAGGAGAGGACTATCAGTAGCCGATAAAATTAAACTTAGTAGGTAGTTGTAAAAACAAATACTTAGCTGTGTGATTTTGCAAAAAAAACACAACCTCTGTGATCTGAATAAAGTGTTTTGTTTCAAACAGTTAGGGACGTTTCTGTTTTGGTGCTGTCAATGTCGTTGGATGAAAGAAGTCAAGACACGTCTGTTAATTGGTTTAAAAGTCACATTAGCAAAAAAAAAACTGTCCGTCTTCAAAATTCAAAAGAAAGTTATGTAGTTAGAAAGTCAATGGAACCCTCACGGGCGCAAGCGGCGAGTTCACGGTTTTGGGCTGTTTTGAGGCACATAAACAGCGAGGGGAAGGAAGCAGCTAGCTGCTGGCTGGAACACAAAGTGTATACTTGTTGGGTGTGGGTGAGTTAAATCGAGTAGGAAGTGGGGTGGGATAGTATCAGCCGACGGCCTGTGTAGCGACATGTATTCAAATAAACAGTCGCTGAGAGGCTAAGTTATGGGTGTAGCGGATTGTGACGCGCTGTACCAAAGAAAAATTCCGCTCCGATCCAATGATGCGTTTTGACAGGTTTATTGAAGTATTAGTCCAACATAAACCGGTATGCATAACGTGCTCAAAGTAAAAGAAAAATCACAACTGTAGCAGCGTAGCAAACAGCGGCGCAGCAGCAGCAAGCATGTTGCTATCAATCCAATCAATTAAATGGGTTTTTAGTTTGTAGACACATTACTTGCTTATTATGCTGTTTTAACATACTTGAATATTGGCTCTGCAATACAATATAAATTCAAACCAGTAAAGAAAATCAGGTGTACCTCTTCAGTAAAAGTCATTGAATGTATTGAAATGGCAGAAAAATGCTCCACCCCAGTTAGTTTCTTCATTTTGTGTTTGTGTCACACAGTGTGTCTGGTTCAACTGTTTTCAGGACGAGCAGTATGAATTGAACAGCCGCCCCAGAGGCCTCTGCGTGATAATTAACAATGAGAATTTCAACAAACCGAGGCGTGGAACTAACAAAGACGCTGGTATGTAACGGAGAGATTTACACAATTCTGTTCTGGTTGAAGCATAACTCTGGTTTTTCTTCATGACATTTTCCTGCAGAATGTTTGGCCGAGGTGTTCAGCTGGCTGGGCTTCAGGGCGCTGATGTGTAAAGACCAAACCAAGGACCAGATGGAGCGGGCCCTGAAATGCTTCGCTTCGCAGAGCGACCTCACTCAGCTGCAGGAGTTCAAAGTAGAGGAGTGGACCGGCAGCAAATTCACTGCTCTTCAGGAGGCCCCTCGGCACGGCGATGCCTTCCTCTGCTGTATTCTCAGTCACGGACAGAAGGGTGTAGTCCTCGGTATTGACGGCCAGCCTCTTTCCATCAAAAAAATAATTGGAACATTCATGCCGCCTGCTAACACAACCCTCATCGGCAAGCCCAAAGTGTTCCTGATCCAGGCCTGTCAGGGAGGGCTAACACAGCACGGAGTGTTGGAAGGTGTAGAGGCTGATGATTCTCCCTCGCCAACCATCCCACTGCAGGCTGATGTCCTGGTTGCCGTTGCCACTGTGGAAGATCATTTATCTTTCAGACACGTCACTGAAGGGAGCTGGTTTGTCCAATCTGTGTGTGAGCAACTAAAGAAGGGCTGTGAGAGGTAAATGTCAAACTCAGAAATGAATAAATAGTTAGTGAATTATCCACAATATGTTGTAAATAGCATAAATGATTTAATCAAATGTATACTGTACACTTAATCATAACGTGCCCTGCTAGGGATAATAGTATGTTTTGTTTCAAATTGTTTTTAGGGGTGAAGACATTACCACCATCCTCCATCGCGTGAACTATGAAGTGGGGCAGAAAGAGGGCCACAGTACACCCGGGGAAAAGAAGCAGATGCCAGAAATTAGGTTCACCCTAAGGAAGACACTTGTGTTGTCTCCACATCCTTTTTTGCAAAATAGTGCTTGATGTATTTTTTAAGGATCTCTGATACACCCCGTGTACTCAATATTATTTTTTCAAAGTACTCAATCATTTGTATAATTCAATGTCTTGTATTTTTTTATCAACTTTAACCATTTTTTTACGATATATTATATATTTGTCACAGATTTGTGTCTGGGTTTTTTTTCTGCTCAAAGCGTAATTCCATATCTTAATGAGGTGTTACAAACACATGCAGAATACTCGTTGTATATGCATGTTTAACAAATAACATACTAATGTAGGAAAACTATTTGATCGACTCCTATGAAAATAAAGTAATGTAAAGTACAATATCAGGTGTGTCAATCACAACCTGATGAGTATCGGCAAATTTGAAGGACAATGAAAAATGCTTTATTTTTTAAAGAAAAATATATTTTCAACAATAGCTAAAACACCTGGATGATTAAACCATCACACTTCATAACCAACATTGGTCTGAGTGCTCTTGGTTTTGGTGAGAATTCGGCTGCGCGCTTACATCCGTCTGTACGGTACTGAAGCGTAGCGTTGCCACGACAACGTATTCGTCCTCATTTCCGTATCGGGAAGTAAACCGCAATACGTGCAACACCAAAAAGCTGCTTGCAATAGCAACAATCCGTCAACCAACTATTACAACAAAAAGAGTAGTGTAGTAAAGCCGTTATTAGCCGGACCAGCTGCCTTCAAACGACGGCAGCGGTAGAAATGGAGGCTCCGCTGGAAGAGGAGACACCTGCCGGAGCCTTGGCCGGGATTGAGGGGCTCGACCTCGGAGGGGAGTTGAAAGCATCCGACGAAGCGCTCACGTTCCTGTCCAGTATTGGTGAGTTTAGTAAAACGTCTCAGGACGGGAGGAGGGTCGTGAGACGGAAGCTGCGAGTGGCAGCACCTGGTTTTGGCACATCCCGAGTCTCCTCAAAACATACAGTACAAAGTGCGTAATTTAAACCTTTCTTTATAAGGCGCATTTTCGAACTTAACCCCCCCCCCCCCCACCCGCACACACACACACACCCCAGAGCCTGCAGAGCTGCTGAAGTGTGTGTTCCCAGACTCTCTGGTGACCGTGTCAGAGGGGGGCCGTGACCTGGGGAGATTCAGTGTGACGGTGGAGTTTGCCCGAAGAGTCCAGCAGCCATGTCTGCTCCTGCATGCTCAGAGCCAGGGAGCCATCGACGACTCCCCCTGTGGGACTACAGTGACAGGTGAGGGCAGCACCAACATATAGTGTTGTCTGTTTACATATGTTACACATACCTTTTTCTTCACGTCCTCAATTGTTGTCCATTTAAGCCTACCTAACCACGGAGCTGGAGGTGCTGGAGGAAGACTACCATGAGTATGTCAAGGTAAGTCGTCCTGTCTCAATTTAACATTGTGCCGGGGCACTTGGCTGACTTTCGTTACTACCACATCTGTCACTTTTTGCTTTGTTTTCATTCATCCACTTTGAATCCCCTTTTCAGCTTGATGGTCACAGTTTGGACATGAAGTGTCACATGGTGCAGCATGACGGACAGATGCTGATCAATAAGGTTACCACTGTAGGAGAGGTGAGAGAAGGACATAGAGTTGGATGGCCATCAACTGTTCATATCATTGTCAAATCAACATCAACCCTGTAAACATTTTGATGTGACAAATATGAGGAGCGTTTCCATGTTTAAAATGCTGACATCTGGATGAGCGAGCAAAGCACCTGGAGCATTTTGTTAAATCTGGATTCAAATGTTGGAATTAATATTGTCTCCAAACTGTTTTATGCAAACATTTACCATTAGTCAACGAAATTGTTGTTGTGAATTTACTGTCAGTGCAAAACTTTGTGTGTGTGTGTGTGTACACAGGAGACAACAATGAAGAGCGTCTCTTATCCCATGTCTGTCCTAAACGGGCTCGTTACCGAAGGGTCCAACTTGCTGCTCATGCGCCTGTTCGCTCTTAGGAGGAAGGTGCCTGAGCACATGACCTTGATCTCCTTTGACCAGGGATTACACATCCTCCAAACCACTTTTGTGAGTGATTATGTCAATTTTACACACCAATGTTGTGGAAAACAAATTTTGGACCGGACCAGTTGATGAAGTCTCATCTAGCGCTCCCCAACTCTATTCTTCTGCTACACTTAATACCTGGTGTTGTCCTGATGATCAATGAAGAACGCACATCAGAGAGAGTAGATTTAAGTTAATTCCCTAGCAGCCTTCACTTGTCTTTTTTATGATCACCATTTTTATAGCTCACCCTACATCTGCGGTGCTTCCTTAGTAAAAAAAAAGCCTTAATGCCTCTTCAGTTATTTGTGTCTAAAGGAGACTTTAATCCTTACTAAGGTGAAAATGAATATGTTTGCACTTGTTCTCAATATGAAAGTGTAATGTGTATGGGTTTCAAATGTTTACACACATGTATATTTAACCAAATAGACCAAACGGATGGTGATAATTCCAACACCTCCTGGTCACTCTGTGTCTAGTTTGAAGAGTGAACTCTGATCATCTGTTTCTCTGCGGTCAGAGCGCGCTGGGTCTGAAGCAGTTGGAGGTTGGGGATGACACCGTAGAAGTTTTTGGGGTGGAGGAGACTGTTGACTCTTCGGGAGACAGTCCCATTACCTGGCAGTGCTACTTCCTAGCGGATGGGTAAGCTGAATGACGTTGGACAGTCTCCCTGCCCAACAATGTGGATCACTGTGTCTTTTTGCGTGTGTGTGTTGAGAGGTGGGGGTGTTGGTGTTTTCATGGCATTTCATGGTACAGCCACCAGTTGAATACAACGGTATACCTGAATTTTCATGAATTTGTGAAGTCTCTTTTTCATCAAAACAACGTGTAGTTACTTGATTTTTTGAGACGTTAATGTTCTTAGGCACATGGCCAGCAGAGTGCAGGTGGGATCACCAGTTTCTATGAGGCTTCTGCAGCTGCAATCACAGCTAGAAAAAGGTAAACCCCTGTCACACACCCCTAGAAAACATTTTCTCATGAAACATAGTCACAATGTCTGTGTGATAGGTTTTGAGAAGATCCCTCTGGTTTGGGAAGAAGACATGCAGATGCGCTCCAAGTTTTGGGACAGAAAGGTAACCAATAATGTTCTCGTGTTATGAAGAGATTTATTGAGACTGTCTGAAGAATAAGGTTTCCTCTTAACCAAACATGTATCCATTCCCTCATCATCTCATCTTATGCATCCTTTGAACAAAACAGAGCAGAATGTGAATGTGCCACTTTGTCTCGTTGGGGCAGGAGGAGCTGAAGGCGGACCATACCTCGTACCTGAGACGTCATCCAGAGATCCGGGCCCTCACAGCTGACTTCCTGGAGTCTCTGCTGTTGAGAAAACCAGATGACGTCTTTAAGTTTGCCAGAGAGTACTTTGCCCCTTTTGCCCCCAGCCGTCTTCTAGAAACAAGCCCGAAAGCCTCTTCACTCTGAAAGGACAACCCTGAGTTCACATGCTAAAAAAGCATTTCATATTATTCATCCTTTCAACTTCATTCTGAATTTTAGAATTGTATTTGGTTAAGTTATATCTTCTCTCTTTTTCTTGAGAAAGGAGAGGACTATCAGTAGCCGATAAAATTAAACTTAGTAGGTAGTTGTAAAAACAAATACTTAGCTGTGTGATTTTGCAAAAAAAACACAACCTCTGTGATCTGAATAAAGTGTTTTGTTTCAAACAGTTAGGGACGTTTCTGTTTTGGTGCTGTCAATGTCGTTGGATGAAAGAAGTCAAGACACGTCTGTTAATTGGTTTAAAAGTCACATTAGCAAAAAAAAAACTGTCCGTCTTCAAAATTCAAAAGAAAGTTATGTAGTTAGAAAGTCAATGGAACCCTCACGGGCGCAAGCGGCGAGTTCACGGTTTTGGGCTGTTTTGAGGCACATAAACAGCGAGGGGAAGGAAGCAGCTAGCTGCTGGCTGGAACACAAAGTGTATACTTGTTGGGTGTGGGTGAGTTAAATCGAGTAGGAAGTGGGGTGGGATAGTATCAGCCGACGGCCTGTGTAGCGACATGTATTCAAATAAACAGTCGCTGAGAGGCTAAGTTATGGGTGTAGCGGATTGTGACGCGCTGTACCAAAGAAAAATTCCGCTCCGATCCAATGATGCGTTTTGACAGGTTTATTGAAGTATTAGTCCAACATAAACCGGTATGCATAACGTGCTCAAAGTAAAAGAAAAATCACAACTGTAGCAGCGTAGCAAACAGCGGCGCAGCAGCAGCAAGCATGTTGCTATCAATCCAATCAATTAAATGGGTTTTTAGTTTGTAGACACATTACTTGCTTATTATGCTGTTTTAACATACTTGAATATTGGCTCTGCAATACAATATAAATTCAAACCAGTAAAGAAAATCAGGTGTACCTCTTCAGTAAAAGTCATTGAATGTATTGAAATGGCAGAAAAATGCTCCACCCCAGTTAGTTTCTTCATTTTGTGTTTGTGTCACACAGTGTGTCTGGTTCAACTGTTTTCAGGACGAGCAGTATGAATTGAACAGCCGCCCCAGAGGCCTCTGCGTGATAATTAACAATGAGAATTTCAACAAACCGAGGCGTGGAACTAACAAAGACGCTGGTATGTAACGGAGAGATTTACACAATTCTGTTCTGGTTGAAGCATAACTCTGGTTTTTCTTCATGACATTTTCCTGCAGAATGTTTGGCCGAGGTGTTCAGCTGGCTGGGCTTCAGGGCGCTGATGTGTAAAGACCAAACCAAGGACCAGATGGAGCGGGCCCTGAAATGCTTCGCTTCGCAGAGCGACCTCACTCAGCTGCAGGAGTTCAAAGTAGAGGAGTGGACCGGCAGCAAATTCACTGCTCTTCAGGAGGCCCCTCGGCACGGCGATGCCTTCCTCTGCTGTATTCTCAGTCATGGACAGAAGGGTGTAGTCCTCGGTATTGACGGCCAGCCTCTTTCCATCAAAAAAATAATTGGAACATTCATGCCGCCTGCTAACACAACCCTCATCGGCAAGCCCAAAGTGTTCCTGATCCAGGCCTGTCAGGGAGGGCTAACACAGCACGGAGTGTTGGAAGGTGTAGAGGCTGATGATTCTCCCTCGCCAACCATCCCACTGCAGGCTGATGTCCTGGTTGCCGTTGCCACTGTGGAAGATCATTTATCTTTCAGACACGTCACTGAAGGGAGCTGGTTTGTCCAATCTGTGTGTGAGCAACTAAAGAAGGGCTGTGAGAGGTAAATGTCAAACTCAGAAATGAATAAATAGTTAGTGAATTATCCACAATATGTTGTAAATAGCATAAATGATTTAATCAAATGTATACTGTACACTTAATCATAACGTGCCCTGCTAGGGATAATAGTATGTTTTGTTTCAAATTGTTTTTAGGGGTGAAGACATTACCACCATCCTCCATCGCGTGAACTATGAAGTGGGGCAGAAAGAGGGCCACAGTACACCCGGGGAAAAGAAGCAGATGCCAGAAATTAGGTTCACCCTAAGGAAGACACTTGTGTTGTCTCCACATCCTTTTTTGCAAAATAGTGCTTGATGTATTTTTTAAGGATCTCTGATACACCCCGTGTACTCAATATTATTTTTTCAAAGTACTCAATCATTTGTATAATTCAATGTCTTGTATTTTTTTATCAACTTTAACCATTTTTTTACGATATATTATATATTTGTCACAGATTTGTGTCTGGGTTTTTTTTCTGCTCAAAGCGTAATTCCATATCTTAATGAGGTGTTACAAACACATGCAGAATACTCGTTGTATATGCATGTTTAACAAATAACATACTAATGTAGGAAAACTATTTGATCGACTCCTATGAAAATAAAGTAATGTAAAGTACAATATCAGGTGTGTCAATCACAACCTGATGAGTATCGGCAAATTTGAAGGACAATGAAAAATGCTTTATTTTTTAAAGAAAAATATATTTTCAACAATAGCTAAAACACCTGGATGATTAAACCATCACACTTCATAACCAACATTGGTCTGAGTGCTCTTGGTTTTGGTGAGAATTCGGCTGCGCGCTTACATCCGTCTGTACGGTACTGAAGCGTAGCGTTGCCACGACAACGTATTCGTCCTCATTTCCGTATCGGGAAGTAAACCGCAATACGTGCAACACCAAAAAGCTGCTTGCAATAGCAACAATCCGTCAACCAACTATTACAACAAAAAGAGTAGTGTAGTAAAGCCGTTATTAGCCGGACCAGCTGCCTTCAAACGACGGCAGCGGTAGAAATGGAGGCTCCGCTGGAAGAGGAGACACCTGCCGGAGCCTTGGCCGGGATTGAGGGGCTCGACCTCGGAGGGGAGTTGAAAGCATCCGACGAAGCGCTCACGTTCCTGTCCAGTATTGGTGAGTTTAGTAAAACGTCTCAGGACAGGAGGAGGGTCGTGAGACGGAAGCTGCGAGTGGCAGCACCTGGTTTTGGCACATCCCGAGTCTCCTCAAAACATACAGTACAAAGTGCGTAATTTAAACCTTTCTTTATAAGGCGCATTTTCGAACTTAACCCCCCCCCCCCCCACCCGCACACACACACACACCCCAGAGCCTGCAGAGCTGCTGAAGTGTGTGTTCCCAGACTCTCTGGTGACCGTGTCAGAGGGGGGCCGTGACCTGGGGAGATTCAGTGTGACGGTGGAGTTTGCCCGAAGAGTCCAGCAGCCATGTCTGCTCCTGCATGCTCAGAGCCAGGGAGCCATCGACGACTCCCCCTGTGGGACTACAGTGACAGGTGAGGGCAGCACCAACATATAGTGTTGTCTGTTTACATATGTTACACATACCTTTTTCTTCACGTCCTCAATTGTTGTCCATTTAAGCCTACCTAACCACGGAGCTGGAGGTGCTGGAGGAAGACTACCATGAGTATGTCAAGGTAAGTCGTCCTGTCTCAATTTAACATTGTGCCGGGGCACTTGGCTGACTTTCGTTACTACCACATCTGTCACTTTTTGCTTTGTTTTCATTCATCCACTTTGAATCCCCTTTTCAGCTTGATGGTCACAGTTTGGACAAGAAGTGTCACATGGTGCAGCATGACGGACAGATGCTGATCAATAAGGTTACCACTGTAGGAGAGGTGAGAGAAGGACATAGAGTTGGATGGCCATCAACTGTTCATATCATTGTCAAATCAACATCAACCCTGTAAACATTTTGATGTGACAAATATGAGGAGCGTTTCCATGTTTAAAATGCTGACATCTGGATGAGCGAGCAAAGCACTTGGAGCATTTTGTTAAATCTGGATTCAAATGTTGGAATTAATATTGTCTCCAAACTGTTTTATACAAACATTTACCATTAGTCAACGAAATTGCTGTTGTGAATTTACTGTCAGTGCAAAACTTTGTGTGTGTGCGTGTGTGTGTGTGTACACAGGAGACAACAATGAAGAGCGTCTCTTATCCCATGTCTGTCCTAAACGGGCTCGTTACCGAAGGGTCCAACTTGCTGCTCATGCGCCTGTTTGCTCTTAGGAGGAAGGTGCCTGAGCACATGACCTTGATCTCCTTTGACCAGGGATTACACATCCTCCACACCACTTTCGTGAGTGATTATGTCAATTTGACACACCAATGTTGTGGAAAACAAATTTTGGAGCGGACCAGTTGATGAAGTCTCATCTAGCGCTCCCCAACTCTATTCTTCTGCTACACTTAATACCTGGTGTTGTCCTGATGATCAATGAAGAACGCACATCAGAGAGAGTAGATTTAAGTTAATTCTGCAAGCAAAGAAACAACCTGAGTTATTGCTTGTGTCCTTTTCAGCTCTTTTTTTGGTTTTGCATAGATACGTCAATCTTTTTTTTAAAGAAAACCCAGTAAATCTCATATGTCATGTGCGTGTGAGTTATGTTCGCATGGTTTATCACAGCCCTAGCAGCCATCACTTGTCTTTTTTATGATCACCATTTTTATAGCTCACCCTACATCTGCCTTGCTTCCTTAGTAAAAAAAAAGCCTTAATGCCTCTTCAGTTATTTGTGTCTAAAGGAGACTTTAATCCTTACTACGGTGAAAATGAATATATTTGCACTTGTTCTCAATATGAAAGTGTAATGTGTATGGGTTTCAAATGTTTACACACATGTATATTTAACCAAATAGATATAACGGATGGTGATAATTCCAACACCTCCTGGTCACTCTGTGTCTAGTTTGAAGAGTGAACTCTGATCATCTGTTTCTCTGCGGTCAGAGCGCGCTGGGTCTGAAGCAGTTGGAGGTTGGGGATGACACCGTGGAGGTTTTTGGGGTGGAGAGGACTGTTCACTCTTCGGAAGACAGTCCCATTACCTGGCAGTGCTACTTCCTAGCGGATGGGTAAGCTGAATGACGTTGGACAGTCTCCCTGCCCAACAATGTGGATCACTGTGTCTTTTTGCGTGTGTGTGTTGAGAGGTGGGGGTGTTGGTGTTTTCATGGCATTTCATGGTACAGCCACCAGTTGAATACAACGGTATACCTGAATTTTCATGGATTTGTGAAGTCTCTTTTTCATCAAAACAACGTGTAGTTACTTGATTTTTTGAGACGTTAATGTTCTTAGGCACATGGCCAGCAGAGTGCAGGTGGGATCACCAGTTTCTATGAGGCTTCTGCAGCTGCAATCACAGCTAGAAAAAGGTAAACCCCTGTCACACACCCCTAGAAAACATTTTCTCATGAAACATCGTCACAATGTCTGTGTGATAGGTTTTGAGAAGATCCCTCTGGTTTGGGAAGAAGACATGCAGATGCGCTCCAAGTTTTGGGACAGAAAGGTAACCAATAATGTTCTCGTGTTATGAAGAGATTTATTGAGACTGTCTGAAGAATAAGGTTTCCTCTTAACCAAACATGTATCCATTCCCTCATCATCTCATCTTATGCATCCTTTGAACAAAACAGAGCAGAATGTGAATGTGCCACTTTGTCTCGTTGGGGCAGGAGGAGCTGAAGGCGGACCATACCTCGTACCTGAGACGTCATCCAGAGATCCGGGCCCTCACAGCTGACTTCCTGGAGTCTCTGCTGTTGAGAAAACCAGATGACGTCTTTAAGTTTGCCAGAGAGTACTTTGCCCCTTTTGCCCCCAGCCGTCTTCTAGAAACAAGCCCGAAAGCCTCTTCACTCTGAAAGGACAACCCTGAGTTCACATGCTAAAAAAGCATTTCATATTATTCATCCTTTCAACTTCATTCTGAATTTTAGAATTGTATTTGGTTAAGTTATATCTTCTCTCTTTTTCTTGAGAAAGGAGAGGACTATCAGTAGCCGATAAAATTAAACTTAGTAGGTAGTTGTAAAAACAAATACTTAGCTGTGTGATTTTGCAAAAAAAACACAACCTCTGTGATCTGAATAAAGTGTTTTGTTTCAAACAGTTAGGGACGTTTCTGTTTTGGTGCTGTCAATGTCGTTGGATGAAAGAAGTCAAGACACGTCTGTTAATTGGTTTAAAAGTCACATTAGCAAAAAAAAAACTGTCCGTCTTCAAAATTCAAAAGAAAGTTATGTAGTTAGAAAGTCAATGGAACCCTCACGGGCGCAAGCGGCGAGTTCACGGTTTTGGGCTGTTTTGAGGCACATAAACAGCGAGGGGAAGGAAGCAGCTAGCTGCTGGCTGGAACACAAAGTGTATACTTGTTGGGTGTGGGTGAGTTAAATCGAGTAGGAAGTGGGGTGGGATAGTATCAGCCGACGGCCTGTGTAGCGACATGTATTCAAATAAACAGTCGCTGAGAGGCTAAGTTATGGGTGTAGCGGATTGTGACGCGCTGTACCAAAGAAAAATTCCGCTCCGATCCAATGATGCGTTGACAGGTTTATTGAAGTATTAGTCCAACATAAACCGGTATGCATAACGTGCTCAAAGTAAAAGAAAAATCACAACTGTAGCAGCGTAGCAAACAGCGGCGCAGCAGCAGCAGCAAGCAACAGTGTCAATAGCGTTCAACAAGCGTTAGCGATAGCGATCAACAAAAATACGGCGTCCCCGTCACTCACCCTCTCTTTCCTTCCTCTCTACTTCCGTCTGTGCTTGCTATTATAATCAGTCAAAAAGTTACCGCCCCCAATTACGGTGATATGCAATTAACAAACCCAACAAAATATAACAACCCAAGTGTCCCAAATATAAACCATTAAACTCATATCCACTATCATTTTATATTAGACAGAACATATATAATAATCACCTTCGTGGCTCCTACAGCCTGTATAGGTCCGGTAGCGGTACTATCTCACAAAGAAAGTAATAATATTGATTTGGTAGCGGAATGTTATAGACATATAGAGTTTAAATATAAAGAATATGTTCAGATCTATACAGATGGATCAAAGGATCCAGGAACAGGAAAGACCTGATCTGCAGTTTACATTTTTAATCAAAGAGGTGAGATGACGAACCACAAATTATCTGAGTGTTTATGCAGTTGAGTTATATGCTATATTGATGGCACTAGAATTATGAAAAACAAAATAAAAAAAGCTTTAATTGGCAGTGATTCAATGTCAGCTTTATACAGTCTCATGACTGGTGTGTCTAAGAGTCATCAGGGTTCATTTTATTCTATATTGACAATCTATACTAGAATAAAAGGGAAAAGTTACGAGATTCAAATGGCTTGGATTCCTGCTCATGTTGGCATTGTGGGAAACGAGAGAGTAGACAAGTTAGCCAAACAAGCTGTTAAAAAAGAGTATATTGAGGCAAATATTAAGCTGTCAAAATCGGAGGGAAAGAGTGTAATATGGAAATAAACCATTAGAAATTGGCAACAGCAGTGGGATAGGGAAAATAAAGGAAGACATTTGTATACTATTCAAAATAAAAAATTGGAATAAAAGGGACAGGAGTGAAGGAAATACTAGAGAGTGGGGAGAATGAACAATGTAGAGAAACTATTTAAAATGTTTTATTAAGAACAGGTCTGGTGAAAAGAACATGAAATAAGGATATGATATAACAGAGAAATAAATCCGGAAGATGGCGGTAGTGCAGCATAAACCATAAACATTTATCAGCTGCCGATAAACCCTAAAGAAGAAGAAGAAGAGGAAGAAGAACCCTCACGGGCGATAGCAGAGCTTTTCTTTTGATGGTTTCAAGCGGAAGTGACAAATTTCTGCACTAAAGAAATAACACTTCCTCCGAAAGTAAAACCAGCGAAGAGCGGCGTTTGAACAACTCGAAAAAAGAACTGTAAGTTTATTTGTGAATACATCGCTGCCAAAATGACCGAATTACAGAAGAGTTTTTCGTGGACACAAACTGGCAGTGAAACGTTTTAACGTAATATTCTTACCTGCATGAGATGAAGTAAACGATGACTTAGCTAACTCGTACCGTCTGTACCTCTAAGCTAAATAACGTTAGCTAGTCATGAAACGTTAAAGTACTTCGAAAACCTCAAAGCTCAGGCTGTTGACTGCAATTATATAATAACGTTGAACTAATTTGATTTAACTTTATTGTTTTTGTCTCACCTGTCAACTTTCTAAAACTTATTACAGCAGATTCTCATGTTCTCGAGTTTTAGTACGAGTGGTCATCTCAGTGAATAAAACACACTAATATGACCTATCCTAATTAATATACACTCACCGGCCACTTTATTAGGTACCCCATGCTAGTAACGGGTTGGACCCCCTTTTGCCTTCAGAACTGCCTCAATTCTTCGTGGCATAGATTCAACAAGGTGCTGGAAGCATTCCTCAGGGAGTTTGGTCCATATTGACATGATGGCATCACACAGTTGCCGCAGATTTGTCGGCTGCACATCCATGATGCGAATCTCCCGTTCCACCACATCCCAAAGATGCTCTATTGGATTGAGATCTGGTGATTGTGGAGGCCATTTGAGTACAGCGAACTCATTGTCATGTTCAAGAAACCAGTCTGAGATGATTCCAGCTTTATGACATGGCGCATTATCCTGCTGAAAGTAGCCATCAGAAGTTGGGTACATTGTGGTCATAAAGGGATGGACATGGTCAGCAACAATACTCAGGTAGGCTGTGGCGTTGCAACGATGCTCAATTGGTACCAAGGGGCCCAAAGAGTGCCAAGAAAATATTCCCCACACCATGACACCACCACCACCAGCCTGAACCGTTGATACAAGGCAGGATGGATCCATGCTTTCATGTTGTAGACGCCAAATTCTGACCCTACCATCCGAATGTCGCAGCAGAAATCGAGACTCATCAGACCAGGCAACGTTTTTCCAATCTTCTATTGTCCAATTTCGATGAGCTTGTGCAAATTGTAGCCTCAGTTTCCTGTTCTTAGCTGAAAGGAGTGGCACCCGGTGTGGTCTTCTGCTGCTGTAGCCCATCTGCCTCAAAGTTCGACGTACTGTGCGTTCAGAGATGCTCTTATGCCCACCTTGGTTGTAACGGGTGGTTATTTGAGTCACTGTTGCCCTTCTATCAGCTCGAACCAGTCTGGCCATTCTCCTCTGACCTCTGGCATCAACAAGGCATTTCCGCCCACAGAACTGCCGCTCACTGGATGTTTTTTCCATTCTCTGTAAACCCTAGAGATGGTTGTGCGTGAAAATCCCAGTAGATTAGCAGTTTCTGAAATACTCAGACCAGCCCTTCTGGCACCAACAATCATGCCACGTTCAAAGTCACTCAAATCACCTTTCTTCCCCATACTGATGCTCGGTTTGAACTGCAGGAGATTGTCTTGACAATGTCTACATGCCTAAATGCACTGAGTTGCCGCCATGTGATTGGCTGCTTAGAAATTAAGTGTTAACGAGTATTGGACAGGTGTACCTAATAAAGTGGCCGGTGAGTGTATATTATTAGTAAATGATGATACATAAAATCAAGCATTACGAGATGACTAGCTAATAATATACCTCATGAACATAAATATATTGTGTCTGAAACATAGCCAGACTTCCTACACTAGGATAAAGTGCTTTAAAAATAATCAGCACAAGTACAATATGTCTACAGTATTTTTACTGATCCTTCTGATATGTTTATCATTAATGACTTAAATAAAATATTCATCCACAAGTAGTATAGAGGTGTATTTGTCGATCATTCAATATCATGTTGTGCTTATCCTGTCATGCTTTAGCTCCACCCAACAACTGGTCACTTTGCCTCGGTGCCTGCTTCCTGGCTCGGATTCTGCCTCCCTGATAGCAACCACCTGTACGGCGCAGTGAGCGCAGCGTCGGCCCGTGGTGGTGGGACCGGCTCTGTGATGGACAGACTGATGCTGTCTCGCATCGACGAGGACCTGGAGTCCTCTGAGGTGGCATCGCTCTGCTTCTTGTGTCGAGATGTCATCAAGAGGAAACGTCTGGAGGGGGTGAACAATCACACTGTTTACTTCGCGCTTGTCTTTACACCCACGTCGGATAAATCAATATCTCATTGATCAGTAACTATGGGCAGTTTTCTTTCCTTCTTAAAAATCAGTATGTTATCCAGCAGAGAAGCTTGTGCTGTGGTTGTTTAAATAATACTTTTATAACTTACTATTACTTAACTATTTTACTTAACTAACTTGAATAGCTCAAGTTTGTATGAGCTAAGTTTATAACCCAAATAGCAGTTTTTGCGACAGTGTGCAAAGGTATGTTTACATTACAGGCAAATATGACCCAAACCCGATTTTTTTTTTTATTCCTTTGCTCTCATGCAACATCTGATTTTCTTCAGTGTGTTGGAGTCAGAAATAAGATTGGTTTTCCGCAACAATTCAGGCTACTTTCATATTTCCATCTCTGCCACAAACAACCTCGGTGAGATAAGTCGTATCAGTGGGTTTTCCAGGTTGTACTTTAATGTGCAGATCACTCAGGTTTGTTAAAATGTCAGCAAGTGAGCATCACATAATATATTTTATTTGTGGGGGTGTTTTTCAAACATTCATATGAAATGCCAAGGAAAAAAGTTCTGATGTGGGCCAAACATCATATTTGAACATTAAGCCCTGTACAATGTAGACTTCTGGACAGTACTGCTCTCCCATCGCTAATTTTCTCATATATTGTCTTCATCTTGTTTTACTTCTCAAAAGTGTGTCTTTTTCCTGGTTGTTGTCATACAGATCAGTAATGCAAAAGACCTTTTCCAGAGACTGGAAGAAAACGGTCTGCTGGAGAACAACTTGTTCCTTTTTGAGCTCCTCCAAACTATCCGTCGAGCAGATCTCCTCGACTTGCTGGAGCCAGACAGCAGCCCCCCAGAAGTAGCGGATGCAAACCCCATCCTGTCAGAATACAGGTATATGTGTGAAGGGACGGAGAAACTCACTGTACGCCAGCAGTACAATGCAACGCTATTCCCTGTGGTCTTTTGTGTCTTTCAGGGTGATGCTGTACAAAGTGGATCAGGACATAACTCAGGAAAATCTGACAAAGATGAAGTTTATTTTGGGCCCTCTGCTAGGCAGAAGACAGATGGAGACATGCAAGGTGAGAACGCACCCACTCACCCGCGTATATGTTCTGACATTTACGGGTCACTCTCCTCAGAGAAAAAAGGAAAAAAATCATTATTTCAGTAACACCGATATGCTAAAATAAACTAATAACACTACTCAGAAACTTACCTGCAACTTACTCAAAAATGATTGATTTTTGATGTCATTGCTTGCTTTGTTGTTGGCCTGGCTAATGAGCTTTACTGTTATTCATTTCAAGTAATTCTATTACTTAAGTGACTGGAAGTCATTCCTGGTTGTGATGCATTTGCAAAGCCAACACACTTTTGTAGAAACAAATGAGAAAGTCTGCTCTGTTAAATACAGACGGCACTGGACGTGTTTGCTGAAATGGAAAAGACTGGTTCATTGTCCCCTACAAATCTCAGGGAGTTGCATACAGTGGTGCAGGGATTTGATCATCAACTGGCATCAACAATACAGCGCTACATTGACGGTATCATCTGCACTTACACACATGCACATACAGATTTAAGTGTTGTATGACTGTGAAACTCACAGAATGATTGTTTTCTCTTTTAGGGGCAACCCGGCGACCTCAAACCACAGGATCTCATGTCAACATTGGATCACCGGGGGTGTGTATAAATCTCTGCTTGTATAAAGTTAATACTATACTGCGCCAGTTTAAATGAAACTGTAAGCCTGTTTTGCACCTACAGAGGGTAAGCAACACCTCTCAGCCACCAGTTGATGTGTCGATATATGAGACTCAGTCCCGCTGTGAGTCCCTTTCTTTATCTGCATTACTCACTGACTTTCCATTCATTTGAAGACACTGACATTAAATTATTTCCATTACTGATTAGCCTTCCACCCCCCTCACTGCTATAGATATTCACCCTTATTATATTGTTTTTAATGATGCATAGATCTCTGTTTTGGTTCCTAGATCGAGGAATGAGTGTTTGCTCTGATTCAGAACCAAATATAAACCCATCTCCTCTATCCGATCATGTAACTATTTGCACAAAATATCTTTCTCAAATTTATTAGAAAATACATCTTTTGGAGTTATATATGATGCTGTGCTTGTGCCCCGTAGACCGAGTACTACTCTTTGATTCATAAACCACGTGGTTTGTGTGTGGTCATTAATAATGAGGACTTCCTTGGACGGGAGCTGAGAAACCGAAAAGGAACCCAGGAGGATGAGAGTAGGTCTCCATGATATTTATCAACCGTGTGAGCTGTGTTATTCATGTACAGTTTTAATCTATGAGTTCCTTAGCAGCAGCAGTACAGGTCAAGGATCCCCAAAGTTGATGTTTGTTTGTTGATGTTTTTAAATGACCTTATAGGATCATCAATCTAGTGTAATGTTTCAATTTGTCTTTCTTTTACATGACACAGATGCTCTGTGCTCATTGTTCTCCCGCCTTGGATTTACCATGTTGGTATACAACAACTTGACTGCAGAAGCCATGCAACAGGAACTACAGAAGCTCGGCTCACGGAATTTTGGGAATGATGATGCATTGGTGAGCAGGGTCACACACTCCCAGGGATGTTACAACAGTGACTACACTTAGAGGACTCGTTTGACAGTAATTAGCAATTTAGGTCATTTCTCTTTTTTTTTAAGAGTTGAATGAGAAGATCAACGTCTCTCATGTGAGAGATTAAACAGCAGAGCTGTAACATATTTGTTAGTTAGGCTGATAAGTCCTTTGGACTGGACCATGGTGGCTGTTGTCCTGTTTCTAACCTTTTTGCTAACTAAAAGGCTGCTGGCTGTAGTGTTTCTACAAGTCTCAAAATCACTTCAAAATCTATAAGCATGTCATGAAATGCCTTTTAAATTAAACTGGGATGGTTTTTACATAATTTTCTTTTGCCACTTAGACAGGTCCAGTCAAGACAATTTGATTGGTTCTTTTGATACACAGCACAACTTAACACTAAACATGTCTGAACCAGGTGGTGTGCGTGCTTTCCCATGGGGAGATGGAATGTGTCTTTGGGTCCGATGAGCAGCGGGTGTGCATAACAGACCTGACCCAGCCCTTCACCAGCAGGGGGGCACCCAGCTTGGCAGGGAAGCCCAAACTCTTCTTCATCCAAGCGTGTCAGGGAAGCGGATACCAGGGAGGATCCTTGCCGCACCCCCCCTCACCGGCACAGGAGGAGGGGGTCAGACAGAGCCGCCTGGAGGAAGACGCTGGTCCTATAAAAGGCGAGACCGTTCCGTGGGAGGCCGACTTCCTGCTGGGGATGGCCACCGTGCCACAGTGCAAGTCGTTTCGAAACACTTCCACGGGCTCCATCTACATTCAGCAGCTGTGCACTCAGCTGGAGAGGTCAGCAGAAAGGTGAGAGACCCTCCACCCACCGTTTAGGAGGAGGCTGATGTTGAGTCTTTTTGTCTAGCTTCAGTTTGGGAAAGTCTTTGGCCGCCTGCAAACTCCTCATTCAAAGTTAAAAAGTAGGACTTGTATACAAGGGAACTGATACATATTAAGAGAGTCAGCAGTGCTAGTAGTAACATGCTCACGTACATTACATTACATTACATGTTATTTAGCTGACGCTTTTATCCAAAGCGACTTACATTACATTATAACCCATGCATTACATTTTTGCCTGGGGAGCAATTAGGGGTTAGGTGTCTTGCTCAGAGACACTTCGACATGGCACATGGGGAAGCCAGGATTTGAACCACCAACCTTGCTGCCCCCAGCGCACTGCACTACTCCATGCACCACCATCGCCCATACGTAATAAACCTTTTAATAAACACCCAAAAGAAAGGGGATAATTCTGTCAAAGCTTCTGTGGCGGTGCTTTTTTATCAGATAAATCTACTGTGCTGCCAATATGTCATGATAATGTTGTACTGAAACCTACTCACAATTTGAGAAAGGTTTACAGTTTGTAACGTGTTTCCTCTGCTTTCTGTGCAGTTTGGCGAATGATGATATTCTCACTGTGCTGACACGTGTGAACAGGGAGGTCAGCAAAGGAATATATAAAAACCACAAACAAATGCCGCAGCCCAAATACACTCTCACCAAGAAGCTGGTTCTCAAGTTTGTATGAGCTGACCGCAGCCGAATGCAGAGCGGAGAATGTGCCAGTTTCACATTGATGCAAATGGTTTACTGGGTGTCTGAATATGGTCTTGTGTTTGTTTGTTTTTCTCACTGTACAGAACAGCTGATTTGATCAGTTTTGGATGTCAGCGTCTGTTTAGTTATCTTGAATCAGGTTTCTCTTAATAAAAAAGCATGGTGGCAAAATAAATATTGCAAAAGCCACTCAGAGAAAATGCCCATTTTTAAATGTATGTGATTATTATGATTCAGAACATTATTATTGTGGTATTGCATTGTCATTTAATCTGCACAAATGATAAACATTATTATTATTGATATTAGTGGTTTTATAAAGTAATGGAAATGCAGGACCCAAAGACCCAGTGACTGGTAAAAGTCCTCTCTTTCCATACATACATCCATTAGCCATATCATACTATCTTTATTGCAAAAGGAACAATGTGTGAATGTGAAGATGAATGCAGGAGAATGAAAACTACATTTGTACTCTAAAAGAAATAAATATATTTAACTGAATGGAAATGCTCAATTAGTGAATCATTTAGTTAATTGTATTTAGTTGCATTGCACCTTTATTCAGTAATATGAAAAGTGCCTGTAGAATAGATATAGAAATGAGTCAGCTAAAAGCTAAGCCCGTCAAGCCGTGTGGCAAATACACGCGCACACGCACGTGTGTCAGATTCTCACGGACTCCGCCCGGCTCCGCCGTGCCGTACAGGAAGTGTTCTTCCCCGCTGTCTCACATCTGGGTACCGCCGCTCGACACAGAGCAGCAGGGCAGCCATGATAACAGACGCACGCGCACGCACAACGTGACGTCAGCCCAGTGTACAGACTCGCCTCCGTACTTCAGAGTAAACAGAGGGCGTGGCCCACACCGGGAAACGCTTCGGTTCGGACATTACGCCGCTGTGGACGGCAACGACCAGACTGCTTCTCCGCCGGCATCATTTACTCTGGTGAGTAGAGGCAGTTCTCCGTGGACATTGTCGTGTTTCCGTAGCGTTGGACCTGTTGAGCGCTGTTGAGGAGCTGGTTAGCTGCGGGCTAACCCCGCTCACCTGAGAGGGCTTCTCGCGAGCCCAGGTCCATTGGGTGGAGTGCGCGTGGCCTGGACGCGGTGAAGGCAGCTGAGCCACGACGGTGTTTGGCCAAGGAAACTTCCAAGTTTAGTTTAGGTACAGTTAAAGTAATGGATGCTACGGACTGTCAAATGGGGACTTCTCGTCTACACGAACATAGTTGTTTGTTCACAAAAGTACATTCCGACTAAAGTCTTTGAGCCAGCATTCATTCTCCCGAGGGCCCGGCACCGACTACAAGTATTACACTCGTGACAATATTTAGCTCGATCACCTTAAGACCGCTTTTTGGATTATATGATAAGGTAGATCGAGCGAGAATTTCTCTTTGGGGAATAATTTCAATGTTAAGTGAAAAAATATTTCCATGTTAAACAAATAGGTTAATGTATATTCTAAAAAGTTTCGTCACCAGTGTCTGTTAATATAATTATGTAAGAAATTCAATGGTGGCGAAACAAATTCAATATGGCTGCTAGATAATTTGTTACTCATAATTCAAACTTTTTGTTGCTCTTCGATCAAGTTTCTGATGGATGATGTATTAGTAAAAGTTGTCATTTTGATTCAAATTATAATGTTTTTAAGGAATGAGGTAACATTCTGTTAATTAACTCTCTGAGGTCTGGTTTTTACATATCTTCTTAAATTCGCCTTTTATGCCCATGCATAAATGTCACATTCTCATGTCTTTATATATTTTCAAATTTGCAGAGCAATATCACCTCGATATATACTGAGACATCAATTGACCCTACCAACCAAACCAAAATGAGAAGCCATCATGATTGATGGGTATTCTGTTCATTTTTTGTCCACTAAGATACCAAAAAAGGTTTGAAGAATATGCTGTCCTTAATGTTGATGCAGGCTTATTCAGATCCGTAAGACCGACATTGTGTTTGTCTAATGGCGTTGCCGTCTTGAATCACCAAGTGAAAGATTGTGTCACTTATCTGCTTAGCTATTTGGAACATAAGTTGCTCCACTCCTGAATTGGTCTGGCAGACTAGACTGAATCCTGATTTAATAGTTATTTATTGAGACCGTTGGGCCTTCAGTTGATCTAGAACAGTGGTTCTCAACTGGTGGGTCGGGACCCACAAGTGGGTCGCGGACCCGTGGTCGCGGGCCGTTGCATGGGAAAAAAACACTGATCTAGAACAGTGATTCTCAACAGGTGGGTAGCGGGCCTTTGCATGTGAAAAAAAAAATTCATCCTGTGGACTTTTTTATTGCAGCGGAGTGTCGTTTTCTTTGCCGGCTGTCTGTTCATGTTTTCAGCAGCGTGTGCCAGGTTGGGTCAAACCATTCTGATATGGGGGAGACATTGGGTTTTTAGGATAATTAAACATCCTAAATATAAAATTCAGCTTATGAACTTGATTTTGAATAAATTTGAGATGTTGAGAATGTTTCTCAATTTGGGTCGCGGCTTGTCATTAAGGGGTGATGGTGGGTCCCGGAGCCAGACCAGTTGAGAACCACTGATCTAGAAGGAACCAAGTCTGATGGTCCAATGCAAGCCCCCCCCCTCCCTCCATGGCACCTTGTCAGTCTTCGTAACTATATTATTGTTTGTATTGTGGGTGAACCTAAGAAGGTCAGTTGTGATTACTTTTTTTTGTGAACTGACATTTTTTTAAACAAAGTAATTAATTTCCCTCATGTGTAATTGGCATAAGTCCTTTGTCACAGACACAAACCCTTGGCAAATATGTCTTGGTGATCTGATAAACAATGATCTTTATCATTGATTATTCTGCATGTTGGCAGAGCAGAATACAGAAAGGTTGATTGCATAAAGGACTCGCTAGTAGTCACTCGCCAATAAAAAGTCAGTTGAAACAAATCCTAAAACAGTCTGAAGGAGAAGGTTGAGCTTTGGTCAAACCGGTTCCTTCTCTCTCTAGGTATTCGTCAGTACCTTGGCAGGACATCAGTCGCACAAGGCCTCGCTGCCTGTGATGTCACTGATGTTTCAACAAGATATTTGATGAATTCTGCTTTGTTAAGTGACATGGACGTAAACAGATTGGAAACAATGTGCAGCAGATATACTCTGATACATCATCATGACTACATGTGATAATCCAATAGGGAAAACAGTTTGAACTCTTTTCTCAGAATGACCCACCGTTCCAACGGAAGAGTTACGCCCTTCTATCCAAATACTTTTTCGGCCTCCCGTCTGCTCAACAGTGTCTCATTGACCAGGCAGGGGATGGGCCCTGCTCAGATTCTCTGAAACACTTTTTCCATTCAGTGTTTTCTGTCCTGTTGCTTGGTGCTCTGGGTGTGAGGTAATGGCAGCATGTGGCGGCAGCTCTTGAATTCCTTTACTGTGCGTATTCCCCCAGTGAGCCAAAAGGAAACCTCCTTTGAAACACAGTTCTGTCTTTTCTTAATATTGGCTTAGTTATTGTAATTTTGTAGCGAGTCACAGATCATCTGCTAAGTCTGTGAATCCATTTTGGGAGATATTGTGTTTCAAAGGTTAATAAAAGTGGTTTCATTTTTGGGGAATAAAACGGTATTCTGCTGAAGTACCAACATTTATTAATTTTAATTTAAACCACATAGGGCTGCAACTAACAATTATTTTTGTAATCGACTAATCTCTAATGACTATTTCTTTGATTAGTTGAAAAATCGAATGATTATTTACCACAATGAAGGAGCGTGTGAACAGAGGCAAGTATTCATTCTGGCTACAACGTGTGGTCGTTTATTTCCATTCAATAACGATTCCAATTTGAGTAACAAGTTAATACAAATGTAATCATCATAATGGATACATTAAATAGAAACACAAAATGTAAGTGCAAATATTCGTTTAAAAGAGACGGATGACGAGAACATGACAAGTGAAGAGCATGATGCTCTGTCCCGACTCCTTCACCTGAGGGAGCACGAGCCTCTGAAAACTGCTTTAATTATCACATTGTATGCTTTAGTATCATAGTTTTTATTTTGCTGGAGTAGATCTATCGGAATTGTGTTATATGAAGTTTAAGTGAAGGTTAACTATTCAAAGCAAACGAACAAAAAGAGAGGCTACAATAATTCACCGATTTACTACACTGCATTTAACATAATAGCGTTAGCAAGCATCCTCCATGAGACGTCAACCGCTAAGTGTTCATCTTATGATAAGTTAACACGTTTAACATGTCATTTAGCTGACGCTTTTATCCAAAACGACGTACAATAAGTGCATTTCCACATAACACAGAAGAAAGTACATTTTCATCAAATAAGCAGTTACAAAACATGTTATAGAAAAGTGCCATTATAAGTACAATTTAAGTGCTATCATTTGTTAGTGCTACGGTTTGCTAGTGTTTTAGTCAAGGTAGAGTCTAAAAAGGTGTGTCTTGAGTTTTCGACGGAAGACGTAGAGGCTCTCTGCGGTCCTGATGTCATCAGAGAGCTCGTTCCACCATCTGGGAGCAGGACAGCAAAGAGTCGCGATCTCGTCGAGTGCTTTTCTCTCAGTGAGGGAGGAACAAGCCGCTCGGCAGATGCAGATCGGAGTGTGCGGGTTGGGATGTAGGGTTTCACCATGTCCCGGATGTAGACTGGTCCCGATCCATTCACAGCATGGTACGTCAGTACCAATGTTTTGAACTGGATGCGGGCAGCCGCTGGTAACAAAAGTTAACTAAACTTACCCAGGAGGGGAAGACGTGGCGGCTCCAGCACCCTCGCATTTTACATTTTCATGCGTTGCCATGGTGATGTATAGGGGAAAATTTCAAGGCTGGAGATACTGATGTAAAGTGATATGTGAGAAGCTGTGTAATAACTGGCCATGTGTTTGCTCCCTACTATTCTCTCACCCTGTTGTCTGCTTTTTCATTGACCGAATGTTTATCTCACAGGCCCAATGTCCCGGTCCGACTACCCGCCGGTGTACGATGACTCCCGGGGGCCGCTGTATGCGCCTCAGGGGGGGAATTACCCTCCGCCTCCTGCGTACGGATTCCCTTCTTACGGGGGTCCCCAGATGGGCCAGCCTCCGGCCCCCTACCCTCCCGGTCCAAGTGCCCCTCTGTTCCCTGGGCAGCCGGGGGGCTTTCCTGGCATGCCGTACCAAGGACAGCCCCACCATGGGGGGCCTCCGGGGCCTGCCTACCCCAGCCCCCCGCCCATGCCCCCCGTCATGCCGGCCACTATTTCCTCAGACATGCTGAGCTCTGGTAAGATGCTGTTTGAGTTTGTGTCTTTGAATGGGTTCGGATTTTCTTTCTTTTTTACAAATGTTCAATAACAAAAACGCTCTAGTTTGTTGGACACATTTAAGAGAAACACCCATCAGCAGAATGTCGAACACGGCCGTGCTGATGCAATAAAGTTAAAATAAAGTAAAAAACAGGGAATGTAGCTCTCTGCGAGAAAAGGAATTACAGTATTTCCCAAAGTGCTGAACCGTCATTTTCTCCCGTGGCTCCTTTTTGGTTGGCGCTCACCTTTGTTTCTGCTGACCCAGGTGACGAGTTTGCGGCGAGCGGCGGCGGTTGGGATGAACTGAGCATTCGGCATGCCTTCATAAGAAAGGTAAAACACACCTGTCGCACAAAACCACAACGACCACAGTCATGTGTCATGTGTCAGCATCACGTCTGAGTCGCGGAGCGAGGAGAGAAGCCTCAGGGTGTAACACGCGTCTGTTTTCAGGTGTACTTGATTTTGGCGTCTCAGCTCCTCTTCACCACAGCCATCGTGGCCGTGTTCACGTTCGTGTGAGTAGGCCAAGTGCTTTATGTGTTTGTTTGTGTGTGTGTGTGTGTGTGTGTGTCCATCTGTTGATTCTGACTGTGTTTTCCAGCCAACCTGTCAAATTGTTCGTGCGACGTAATCCAGCCGTGTACTGGGCATCATAGTGAGTCTTCAAACCTCTTTTGTGGTATCAAAAATATTATATAATTATATAATATTAATTTCTTAATCCCTGTATTTTGCCTTTTCAGTGGCGTGTACTTCGTCACCCACCTTGTGCTGGTCTGCTGCAAAGGCCCCCGGTGAGCACTCAGGCTTGTAAAGAATAATTCATATGACAGCATTCAAAACTTTAATCTCACTCTTTCCTTTCAGGAGGAAGTTCCCATGGAACGTCCTTCTACTGTCCATCTTTGTAAGTCACATCACTTGCAGTTAACTTTTATAAAGAATAGTTACTCTGTTTCCTGCCCTCGGATGTATTCTAACAGCTCTCTCAGTGAGGTTTCCACCCGCCTGTGTTATCTCAATGCCAGAAGTTTGACTTTGATATTATATCTAAGCAGTGAGTCAGCGTAATTGGCTGCATAATGCATTTGATGCCTTGTACCTGCGTCTGAGTTTTATGATGTTTTATTTCCTGGAGCGTAGACTCGCTCGCTTTACCGCACCGTTGTGACGAAAAGTGAGCTGAGCCGAAAGGCAAAGCTCACGATCTACCGGTCAATCTTCATTCCTGCCCTCACCTATGGTCATGAAGGATGGGTCATGACCGAAAGAACTAGGTCACGGGTACAAGCGGCCTGAAATGGGTTTCCTCAGGAGAGTGGCTGGCATCTCCCTTAGAGATAGGTTGAGAAGCTCAGCCATCCTCCGCGAGGAGCTCTGAGTAGAGCCTCTGCTCCTTTGGGTTGAAAGGAGCCCGTTGAGGTGGTTTGGGCATCTGGTAAAGGATGCCCCCTGGACGCCTCCCTTGGGAGGTGTTCCAGGCACGTCCAGCTGGGAAGAGGCCCCGGGGAAGACCCAGGACCAGGTGGAGAGATTATATCTTTACACTGGCCTGGGAACGCCTTGGGATCCCCCAGTCAGAGCTGGTAGATGGGAAAGGGAAATTTGGGGCCCCCTGCTGGAGCTGTTGCCCCCGCGACCCGACCCCGGATAAGATGAGATGAGCATAGACTGCCTTTCAGCAGAGTGTTTTTAGCACAACAAAATATGTTGATGTTGCAGTAATATATCATGATGATAATAATTCACTATTTTAGGGGGAATCCCTTCTTTTCTGTTTAGTTTTCCTCCATCCCTTTTATAGCTTGTAATCAGATTTTTTTGATGAGGTAGGTCACTTACAGGTTGTTGTTTTTTGTGAAATCATGTGATGTTACTCAATTTATAAATGAAAATGAAAATTACTTTATATATTTATTTTCAGACCCTGGCTTTGTCCTACATGACTGGATCCATTTCCAGGTAAAAGCAACCTGAAATGTCTCTGTTGTAGAATCCCAGTCCCTTCCCCCCAGAATCAACCCTGCTGCTCTTTTGCTTTTAGTTACTATGACACTAAAGCCGTGTTCCTCGCTCTGGGGATCACAGCCGTCGTCTGTATCGCCGTCACGGTCTTCTGTTTCCAGACCAAGGTGGGTGGGGCGCGCCGCCATCACATGGCCGCATGTGCGAGTCCTGGTTGCATTAACTTGGCTTTTTGTGGTTTCTCTTTCTAGGTGGACTTCACCAAGTGCCAGGGCCTTTTCTGTGTCCTCGGGATCGTGGTGTTCGTGACGGGGATCATTTCAGCGATTGTGCTGTCATTCAAATACGTGCGTCAACCAAAACTCACGCACATCGCACCTTCTTTGAGGCTTAAATGGTTGATCTGAATGTTTGTCTCTGTAGATGCTGTGGCTTCACATGCTGTATGCAGCTATAGGGGCCATCGCTTTCACGTTGGTGAGTGTTTTGTACCGTGTAATGTTGATTTTTTTTACAGCTGTCGCGTTGTCCTGAGTGTTTGTTGCTCGTCTCGTAGTTCCTGGCGTACCACACTCAGCTGCTGTTGGGGAACAGGAAGCACTCCATCAGCCCGGAGGAGTACGTGTTTGCAGCGCTCTCCCTCTACGTCGACATCGTTCAGATCTTCCTCTTCCTGCTGCAGATCATCGGTGCTGCGACCAAGTGATCGGACCTGAAGGGTACTCGACCCATCCGACGGTCGACGGGGTGCAGACGAGTGCCTTCAAAACAACATTCCGTGCTTTTTAACACTCGAATCAGAAACTATTTCCAAAATTCTGACGCACTCCGGTGAAAATGTTTAAGGTTTGAATTTGATATTTTGTCATAGGTTAATCCCCTGCACAAAACAATGCATCTTGTCTACACCATTAAGGAACTTATCATTAGTTTAAAAGAAATATTAATCCGAATATAGACACTGGAATGTCATCTGAAGCATTTATTCACTGCAATCCGTATATACCCATGTTTTTCTCTGCATGTATTTGTACATATTAATAGACATGGAGCGGGGATGACTATGTAAATGTTGAGTAAAACGACTCAATTTAAACTGATTCCTCCATGTGAGCAAAATTTATTTTTTTGGAGGTATAAAATCTGCCGACCAGCTCTGTCACAGGTTGAAGTATTTAGCGTATATTGCCTCATTTGTTAACTCTTAGCGTGAAGGTTAACAAATATATTTAAACTATTTTATTATTTGCGTTAAAAGGCAAAACAGGCTTTAATGTTAAACAGATTGAGGTCATCTGTGCGGTTAGGCTAACGCACAACACAGCATTAAGAAGTTGCACCAAGTGTTTATCTGCATAACACAGGATGTTACGCAATGTAACATTCGGTATTGATTGTTCCGACCCCAGTATGGAAATCTACACTTTGTATCATCAATATTGATACATTGGTGATTGATTTAGACACTGATCAGTACATCTAGTGACGGACTCCATTCTGCTGTCATGGCTTTATATTAACAATTTGCTTGAATGGGAATACTACATGTTGTGATACTGTAGCTATACAAGTTCTGCATCACTACAGTGCCTTCAAAATAATGTTTTTGAATTAGTTTTTTCTTTTTTCTATAACAACTAAAGAGTTGTACCCCACAGGCCTTGGTAGCGTTTTGTTACATGTTGAGTCTGCTTCTATATTTCATGTTACGGTTCAGTGTCGGTCAGCCACAGGTTGCCAGCAGAGCAAGGTTGTCCATATAGGATAACACAATCAATGGTTTTAATTATTGACTGCAAGTAGGGTTGCAAAAATCCAGGAAAGTTGAAAACTTTCCATGGGAATTAACAAGACTTTTGGGGAAATTATTGGGAATAAAACGGAAGATTTAGGAATAATTTAACAGCATTTACAGCAGACATGCATGCAAAGATTTCTACAAAAAATTAAATTTTTGCTCTAATCTAATTGAGTGGAACTTTATTCTTTCATTGAACAACATAACATGAACGTTTAATATAAAGGTGTATTCCTATGATCACCCCCCCCCCCCCCCCTCCACACACACACACACTTCTAAATGTAAAAAAGTCAGCCTAGTGTCCAATCCAGGGTCCAATCTGAGCCAGGCTTACATAGTCTTGTTCTCTACTACATTTAAATTCTCTATGTTTTTGCAACAAAAAAAAAACAGTCTGTGTGGCATTGTCCAAAAGATCCCAAGTGGTCAACCCCACCCAGCTGGTCCTGTACTCATGTCGATGTTCATCACAAGTGTAGAATAATGTTACATTCATTTAGTACTTGACTCCAAGGAGCTGAAGCTGTCTTTGTAAATATACAGATCAATGCTTTTCATATCAAATAAACATTTTAGTTGAGTTTTAATTTGCATTTATACCAGTAATGGTTGCTGATTCCTAAAATGCAATGTAACTTTTAGCATATCAGCATCAAGGATAAATGTGATGGTCCTCCAGATTGATGTTCAGAAACTATTCTGATTAAAGGCTCGGGCTCAAGCACGTTGCTTCTTAGATTTATCTGAAAAGGTTTGGGATTTTCAGAAATCAAGCTCATGATATTAAGATCCTCTGAATAGTGATTTTCCCCCGACCTACTAATCTACTAAGAAGCTATTATTTTTCTATTATTATACAAGTATCCACTATTGACGCTGTGAGAATTGTCAATACTACATATTGTAGTAGGGACCAAATAAAGTGGGAAGTATTTGATTCACAGTGAAAATGGGTCCATATTAGTTTGATAGCCTACTTGTTAGCTTTCAAAATGCTTCGCAAACTTTATTTTTTAATATACTATATGTACTTATACTTTTTCAAAATACAATAGTAGGACTATCACTTTTTTAAATAGCATTTATTTTAGGATTTTCAACATACTTTCCAACCTTTTAGGACTCTGTTGATATATACTATACTGTGGCATAGTGATATATTTTTATAAGTATAGCCCCATGTTATATAGGTCCTTTGAATCATAAAAACTCTTGGAATATGCTGCACACACAGTGGGGTATGCGTTTGTTAAGGTAAATATCCATTGTTTGACTTCTAATATGAAATAAACGTGTAGTGAGGAGTTTTGATGTGGTTTGTACTGTTAATGATAATGTTTATCATAAATAAACATTTCCTTTATTATATTTACAGAACATCAGCAAACATGGCTAAGATATATGGGATCATTCAGCAAATGCAGGATATTAGATCTTTGTTCATGAGCAAGAAAGAAAACGGTCCTGATTAAAGGCACAGCCTTCAGCACCTTCCTTAGATCTCCTGCTGCCTCCTCCTCAAAAAGGAGGAGTCCTATGAAGTTTTCCTTTTTATAAACTGGAGCTTAATGAAGTCGATATCTTCCTGTGATCAGTCTTTGGGCTTTAGTTCAGAAGAGCTGACATTCATGGGCGTCATTGGTCCACTTTGACGTCCTGTGCGTCGTTGTGGTAGCGGCTTCCTGCGTAGTCTCCCTCATTGGACCGATTCATCCTCTGACGGACCTTCAGCTGCTTCAGTCGGTTCTTGTCCACTTGTCTCTTGGCCAGGATGAAGCCAATGATACCGGTGGGCAGACCGATCATCCTGGAAGAGACATTATTATTTGACTTTGTGGGCAACTCAAGATATGTTAAGATAACTAACAGATTTCAAGCCACGAGGTTAATGTTCTCTTTAAAGTAATTAAATCACATAGTGAACCACCCACATTATCACACCATGTTACTTTGATCATTTACACTCAGTTTGCAGTTAGGTGGTACGCATTGTTAAAGGCGTCCAATACAACATTTTTGCACTAAATGCTGCTCAGTAAAGATGAGCTGATCAACTTGATCCTTTTTGGAGGATGCGCGTTGTGTTGCTGTTGTTACCTACATTAAATTGAGTGGAGCTATTTGTCTACTCTCAACACGCATATGAGTTTAGGGATTCTTTTTGAGGGTCAGATCTTTGTTTTACCTTGATTTACCTAATAAATTATAAACAGGTGAGTTGATTTTATGTCAGACGATTACCTTATTCACTGCCCCTGCAGACTACAGCAGTGAATACAATCTGACGGGTGGATTTGGCGCACAGGCTGACACTTTGCTAATGAGATAAACCAGCAGCTCTCTGCCTTCGGACCATGGTCTAGCAAAAGACTGTAAGATCTAATTAATCAACACTAATATTATGTTATATATATGAGGAGGATGCAGGAAATCTAAGAGGGAACCTGCTCCAGGTTGAACCTGAACCTGAGCTTTTACTTTCTTGCTCATGAACAAATGAAATCCTACTTTAAGCTGCATGATCACATATTTCTAAGCCCTGTTTGCTGCTGTTCTGTAAATAAGAAAAAGGAAATAAATGTTTATTAATGATCAACGGTACAAAAACATACAAACCACATCAAAACGACACATTTATTTGATATTAAAAGTCAAACAATTTCCTAATTGTATATTTATCTTAACAAACGCATACCCCATCGGGTATATTACAAATATTTTTATGTAGTTTCAGAAAGTGATCCTTTGTCAATGAGACCACTCAGCTACTTGTAATTATATAGATTTGTGTAATTGTTTTATGCACACCACTCTCAAAAGTGATATGCGCAGTGTGTGCATCACACACAGGTTACTAAGATTATACTAATCATATATGATTGTTTCGGTCAATGGTACTTCAGCTGTGTGTACTACATCAGCTTCTGCAAAGACTGGTGTTACTGCGGATACATTTTAGGAGGCACCATGGAAAACTAACGTTACATTGTTACGTGCTTTTCGTGTTTTTTGTGTATCGTGTGTGGCACTGAGGTGAAGAGACTCACCAGGCATAGCCGATCACCATCATGGGGTTCCTCGCCTTTCTCTGAGGGATGTATTCAGGACCCTCATCCTCCTCCTCCTCCTCCTCCTCGGCTCTCCGGTCGCCTGTGCTGGCACCGGGTGCACCGGAGGACTGGCGGCTCCTCTGCGGTTCCGTCTTGGAGGCGCACAGGGCGGCAGCAGGGGAGACGTGTAGCCGCGAGTACTGACACACTGCCGGGGTCCGACACCTCTGCGCAAGGAGCCACCGGCCGGGAACCAGGTGTGCACCTGGAATAAGTAAATGACACCTTCATGTTTCAACGATATTTCAAAATGATTAAAGTAACGCTACATTACACGAAAGTCTCAGCCACAGCTTCTGAAGACGGCAGCGCGGGTCGTTAGCATGTCGCTGGCTTACTTTTAACACCGTGTAATGTTAATACTTTTACCTTTAAGTGCCGTCCTGACTGCTGTCACGTAGGATGCCGCCATGTTTGTAGAATAATGCTTATCGGGCATGCGCAGTGAGGCTTAAATTATGACTGCTTCCCCCTAGCGGATGACATCGGTGTTGCGCCACCATGAAACGCAGCAGGAAATCATGGCCGAGGGGTGTTCATGTCAACATTTTATTTATCAAACCTTTAACATTTCTATTCGCTTCATGTCATAATATTACAAAAGACATACAATATGTTGCAACCATGGAAGTGCGTAAGTCTGAATGCATGCTTCCGATACACTGAAGTGTACACATTCAGGGCAGTTCACTCGACTGAGAGCCGAACAGACCACGTCAGTGAAGAACAAGAGAGCAGGATATTTACAAAAGTCAAGTTCACTGAGAAACAGCTTTTCTTTTAGAGCCCCAGAATCTTCTGTACAGTACAAAACAAGGCAAATAACATCTTAAATGTTAACATTATGGATGCATTACATGTGACCTTTCAGAAAACACACATCAACTTCACTGTTGAGGTTTAATATCAACAATGGCGGAAATCCGAGGAGTTTAATCTTCCAGCATGTAGTTAGGGTTGACAACAAGAACTACTTCTTCTGTGGTTGCGGGTTCGGAGCCCTTCAGCCCTGCCGGAGACAGCTCGATGAGGATGTGATCCTGGAGGAGCAGACACACATGGTCAAGTAACGCCGGCTGAGAAAGACGAAACGAGCGCTTGTACTTTTGGAGCTGGGGAAGGACTCACATAGTGCACCAGCCTGTGGAGGACCTTCTCTATTAGACCCTTCTTACTGACGAGCTCCTCCTCAGAGTTGATCTCCGACTCAATCTCCTTCAGATACCAGTTGACCACCGCGCTTTTCTTCAGCTCCTCCTCTTCCTCGGCTACAGTCCGAACAGCAGGGGTGGGGGGGGGGGGAGAAATGATAGGGCTGACTCGCGAAAATGAAGAACCCCAAAAAAAAGATACGGAAAAAAATTGAAATAGTTCCTCAGCAGCAGGAAGCGAGGCGTCTCATACCTTCCTCGGCGTGGCGCAAATGCAGCACCAGCAGGTTAGAGATGCGTCTATACTCAGGGAAGGAGAGCCGAAGAGTCGGTTTGGGCTCTGCGGGTCCGCTCACCCCGTTGGCGTGTCCGTTAATGCCGTTGGCGTGCCCGCCAGGACCGTCCACTCCGATGGGCACAGCGATTCCTGCCAAGGTAAAGTCTGCATTAGATGAAGCACATATCGAAGTTTCAGTCGAGGTACAAACATCTCTGTGTGTGCATTTATACCATCCTCCTGCTGCGGCGCCTCCTCCTCTTCCTCCTCCACTTCGTCGTCCTGCTCCAGATTGATGTCCGGCGTCTCCACTCTGATGATGGATTTGTTGAGAAGACGGAAGGCTTCCTTCACATGTTTGGGCTGAACCTGAAGACACAAAGAGAACCGGGTCAACGGGTCAATAACAGGCGAGTCATTTCATTACAAAACATGAGTTCAATTAACAACTTTTTAAAGGGTTGGGGTTGTGTTGTTTGTTATGGGGGCTATTGTTGATCGGTGCTTACCTCGTCACAGCAGTGCATGCGCGCCATGCCCTCCGACAGGCGGATCATGCTCTCCAGCTGTCGCACCGTTATTCTCCAGGCGGACTTGGTCACACCTCCAGAGCCGTCGCGCTGGCGGAGCCGCTTGTACTGCTCCACGATGAACTCTTCGGATTCGCTGGAGATCTGCGGGGGGGGGCAAGGGTGGAATAAGCAACAGTAAACAAGGGATCACATCTCAGACCTGATGTGAACGCACGCACGCACGCACCTTAGGTTTGAACTGCCGAGCGAAGAGCAGGTATCTGCGGATCTCGTCCAGCGAGTACAGTCGGTCCACGGACTCCTCCCCGCGACAGTGCAGGTCCACGATGCGTCTGGCGATGGCGTAGTCCGTCACCTAGGAGACGCACCGAGGAACATTAGAAGAGCTCAAGTCAGGTAAAACGTTTGCAACACCTGTTGGGGAAATGGTCTTGTTACTGCGTCAGAGGATGCCAGAAATATAAGGATCTAAATGAGTACAACTAATGCAGACAAAAGTAGACTAATTAAGCATCAGTGCAGGAACAAAATGCAGTTAAACACGTGCCTCATTGCAGTCGTCCACCAGGATGAAGAAGAGGTCGAAGCGGCTCATGATGGGGGCGGTCAGGTTAACGTTCTGCTTCAGACTCTTTCCACGGTCGTAGCGCCCTCCGACGGGGTTGGCTGCAGCCAGGATGGAGGTGCGAGCATTCAGGGTGGCCTGGAGGAGAGGGAGGCAAAGTCCCGTTACTCTGTATATTTACTCTGTTCAAATTTGGACTTGAAAGCTGCTTTGAAAGGTTATTAGTTACATGTCTGGTGCCCCCTGAGCATTGCGAAGGTTTTGCGTGACCAAAATAACCTAAAATGCAGTCTAAATAAAAGAAACAGATTGTCCTCCCCTTCCATAATCCACCGGCTGAGTAAAGGCAATGCTCTTTAGGAGACACAGAACAGAACCCCCCCCCACACCTTCACTCCAGCCTTGGTGATGCTGATGGTCTGCTGTTCCATGGCTTCATGGATGGCCACCTGGTCCTTGAGGTCCATCTTGTCAAACTCGTCGATGCAGCACACGCCCTGGAGGAACACACCGGCCATTAACACCCCCAGCACACCCTTCACTCGCTGCCCCCCCCACCACCAATCCGTGCGCTCCGCGAGCCTGGAGCACTCACGTTGTCGGCCAGCATCAGAGCGCCGGCCTCGATGACAAACTCCCCGGACTCCTCGTCTCGGACCACGGCCGCCGTTAGACCTGCGGCGGTGCTGGCCTTGCCGCTGGTGTACACCGCTCTGGGACTGAACTCCTCCACGTGCCTGCACACACACACACACACACACACACACACACACACACACACACACACACACACACACACACACACACACACACACACACACACACACACACACACACACACACACACACACACACACACACACACACACACACACACACACACACACACACACACACACACACACACACAAAATCGTTAAAATAATTACGGCGAGATTGTGTGCACAGCGTCAATGCAGCCGGCCCCGCGTGTGGCCGTTCTCAGCGTCCGATTGGTCCCTGGCGGTGCCGCGTCACGTACTTGAGGAACTGGCTCTTGGCGGTACTGGGGTCCCCGACGATGCAGACGTTGACATCTCCCCTCAGCGAGGTTCCCTCCATGGTCGTCTTGGGAACGCCTCCGAACAGCATCAGCAGGATGCCGCGCTTCACCTCGTCGTTGCCTGCAAAGACACCGCGCGGACGCCAATTCAACAACGGCTCCACAGCTGGAGGACGCGGCGCCGGGTCGGCCGCCGGCTGGAGCACTGACCGTGGATGGTGGGGAAGAGGCTGGTGCACAGGTTGTGGTACAAGTTCTTGTCTTGGCTCATCTCGAACACTTTCTCCCACTCCTTCTCCGTCATCTGGCTCTTGATGCTCTCCGCCGTCTGCTCCTCGTCCCGCAGCTCCTTTCCGCCAAACTGCGACATGAGAAAGCACACTTCAGAGCGGCGGCCGCATTCGGAGCGCGGCGGGTGCAGGTTGCGGTAGGAACATGTCGGTTGTTATCTTGGGGGGGGGGGGGGGGGTCGTCTTACTCGTGGGTTGGTCGGGGCCACGTTGCAGGCCAGGAAGGCCAGTCTGTAGGAAAGCTCTCTGACCCCCAGAGCTTTCAGCCCTTTCAAACCATCAGCCTCAAAGCCCGGGGGGCCTCCGGCGACGCGAGTACTGGTCTCTGCTCGCACACCTGCAGACGGGACGCCATTTCAGAAGGTCTTAAAGGTGAAACTTTTGGGGTTTTTTTAACGATTGCAAGAATTTCTCGCTCTAAACCATACCGGGGGTGGTGAGCTGAGAGACGTCCGGCACCACAATGAGGGTCCCGGTGAAGTCACAGCGGTCTCCGGCCTGAGCCATCTCCACGGCCTCGGCCCTCAGGACCACCTCCAGGGAGCGCGGGATAGAACCACGAGGCAGCTCCGCCTGAGTCTCCTGGATACGCACCTACAAAAGAAAATTACATTTAAATTGTTTAGAAAACTGTTTTAAATCACAAACGTTATGTTGTTACGAAAGTAGGGACGCGCACACACACACAGTTACCTTCTGGAAGTCGATGAACTTGGATTTGTGTGTGTCGAGGTGGAAGCGGAAGCGGTTGTTGCAGACGGGGTTCCTGCAGATGGTTGGTGGAGAGTACTTGAACTGCTGAGGGACATCTTTGATCATCGCCTGGCAGTCCATGCAGAGAAAGGTGCCACTCACCTGCAAAAGTCAACGAAAACGAGAACATACAAGCTCAGCTTCCATGGTTTTTCCTAAGCATTGACACCTCTGGGTGCTTACACACACACACTTTAGTGCATGTATTGACTGCAGGACATCTTACCAGCTCTGGATGTACTGGGTGCGTCCGCACCACCTGGCCACTGATCCTCACCAGGGTGCCAATACGCATGGATGACAGCTCACGAATCCTACAGCGCACAAAGAGTCATGGTTGACGTATTGTTCTCAGATTTCTGGAGAGGTAACCAATACATCCGAGGTTGACAGAAACGGGAAAAAAAGCAGGAGCAGGCGTGTTTGTGTCTTACTTGTGTCTGGTAGGCAGCTCCTCCAGAGCCACGTAGAACTCTTTGTTGAGAGGAACGTTCCCGTGATCCCGAGCAAAGTTGCGCACTGCCCGACAGAGGAAGGGGTAGACTCTGAAAACAGAAGCCCTCGCGTTAACCCACAGCTGGCGCGCAGGTCTGATCGTTCATTGGCAGCGCGTGCGTGTTCCTGCGCCGGGTTCACCTGTAGTACTCCTCCTGCACGGTGGTAGCCAGCTCCTGGTTGAAGCCCTCCAGGTCCGTGAAGCTCACCACCAGGGTGTTCCTCTCGGGCCTGATCAGCTCCTCCGCCTCGCGGACATACTTCACCTCCCCATCCGCGGTCTGGAACCTGCACACGGACACACGCAGCGGAAATAAAATTGTTATACTTAACGATCAACACATCCGCGGTGGTTCCAGAGTTGCGTTGCATTTTAGAAGCGATGGGTCGCGTGATCGGCTCGCGCACAGCTCGTTTCAAGCAGACAATGATGAAGTGAAGCGTGCTGCGGACTGACTTACTCCTCCAAGAAAGCCTGGAATAACTTCTGGCATTTCTCAGCCAACTCGTCTTTCACCATCTCCCCGGCATTCTCCGCGGTTGCTGTGGCAACGTCCATGCTTAAAACGCCGTCAAACAGGAATAAAAATGTTCGAAAAACGGAGACACACACAAACACAACACTCAGCACGCTCTGGTCCCGACAACAGGGTGCTGCCGTTTCGCGCGAAAAGAGACACACGTGACCTATGGCGCGCTACTTTCGACCAATTGGGGTTGATTCTCCGTCCGGTAGCCAATCCGGAGTGAGGATGTTCTTCCGCTGTTTACCGCGACAGGCTTCCGCCTTCAAACAAATAAAGTTATTATAGAAAATACTATATAATATTATTATATAGAAAATATATTTGACATATATATATATATATACATATATATATAGAAACTCTTTTTAGTGGTACAAAATGCTTCTGGAAAATGCCGGGTGAATTATTAATCTTCTCTCAAAATGACAGATAAAGTTATCCATTCACTATTATTCTTACAAAATGTACAACTCGTTATTGTTAATTTACGAATAAAAAAGGAACATCAGTAGGTGTGCGGGGCACACAGGGGCTGCAGTGTAAGTACTCACTTTGACCACTGGAGGGCAGTACATACATTCATAAATGTACAATTATAATTATAACAACAATTATAAATGCACTTATTAATAGATAACTTGATAACGAAACATTATCATTATCATGCTTACACGTTTGGGACGTGTAAGCATGATAATTCATCAATGTAAACATATGTTTAAGTATCAATGTTAGTCCCACCAAAAAATGTTTAGTTGTATTTTCTGACTGCAAGAGCGTCATAATATTCACTTATTTCATGTCCTTAAGAGAAGAAATTAAAACAACTCAGTATTATTACCAATGTTATGATAACTGAGGCTATTTATACTATTCACAACCAGTGAGACGTAGATCTTGATAACTGTAAGTATTTGATAAATCAAAGACATGTTGGCATTAAAGTGAATGTAGTGTTGTAATTGTTAACTTTATTGAATATATATGTGTGTCTCTGTGTGTATTTTTGCCAAAATGGATTCTCATCATCATCATTCTCATCATCATTTGTCTGTTTTGTCGTCTTTGGGTTGGATTAGTAGAGATCAGGAGCTGTGGCAGTCTTGGGTTCATGTCTTTTACATATATATTTACACATATATGTCCTACGCTCAAAATAAAATATATCGACATTGGAAACAGAGAATATCACAACTTCAGCCTTCTTATAGCACAGTCTATTGATGTCCTATCAGTTTGCTCCATGTTGCATTCTACTGGTCCTCTTTTATTTTATAAATTGTATTTTATTGTTGGGATCAGGTCGAGTTTTGACTTGATTCCCTTGACTTGACTTAAGATTTTATTTGATGAATGTTTCCAAAAAAGAGTTATGTCCTTGATCTTAAACAATTGAACATGTTTGTGTCTCATTTATTATCTGCTCAGCAGTCATCTAAACTCACACAAAAAGTCTGCACTCATTCTGCAGGGTTCACACTAAGGAGCATCTGGGACCAACGTGCATTGGTTTCCAAACACATTAATGTCTATTCCTGCTCACACATCATTCTCACGCCTCCACCTGCTGAGGTGGATGCAAACACTCCCGGCAGGCTATTGGTTTCACCTGTCACATTGTATTAATCCACCAGGAACAGAGCAGGAAGTTGTTGCAGGCCATTTGGATGCAACCCAGTCTTTCTCTCCGTCTTTATTTCTCCTTTTGTCTTGACCTCTGGTTTTCCCACAATTGTTCAACAGCAGGAAACTCGGCTTGTCTGAATATGAGGGAACCTGACCATCTGTACCCACATGTGTGCACACACACACACAGACACCCCCCCCCCCCCCTCTCACACATGCACCACCAGCATATTTTCCTGTGAAATGTATAACGTAGATCAATAAAAGCAACACATAAAATACCTATGCACACACACACACACACACACACACACACACACATGTAAGCGGTTAGTTTAGATGAACTCCACTCTGTAGTAACCCCCTCTCTGATGCTGCAGGCTCCTTACAGCAAGCGCACAGACATGAAAACTCTGATAATGTCCGATTTGTGGCAACAGCAGGTGTCAAACAAAACGATGGGAACAAACAGTTTCAGAGCAGCAGGATATGAGAGAGAAGAGGGCAAATAAATAGACCTGTTTCCTGGAGTAGTTGCATTCACATGGTGACCCATTTTCATTGTTTTGGTCCGGACACGGTTCTTGAAATGAGACAGGGATTGAGTTAATGGGTGCACGCAGCAGGGCAGTAATGCGGTTAATACACGGAAAGACACCAGCAGATAATAATATTCCTGACCAGCAAAGTCAGGTGAAGCTATGCGAAAGGCTGCCTGCATGAATGAATGAATCATGTGTTGCTGATCCTCATAGTACTCGAGAACCGTCTTTGGTTCACTGCACATGCGTGCAACTGGGCTACTGTGAAATCATTCTGCTTGAGCGGTGGAACTCACTAACATCCTGATTTCATAATATCTTAAATAAAACAGCTGCATAGAGGCGCGGACCTTGTGTAGATATGACTGGCTGATGTGTGCTGAGCGCCTCTCTGAATGCAGCGAATCCACTTAGTGCCGCGGAGGCTCTAAAGCTGTGCTGCCCAGTCGATATATAGAATATAACAGATTCAAAACATATAATATTTGAGCGCTAACAGCGTCCTGACTTGGTCTGTAGTGAAGTCCTGCATGTTGTCCAACAGGCCTCCTGCAGCAGCTCCAGTGTGGTGAGCGCCGAGGTCGTTTGATTGTTTTAGCTGAGTGTTTTTCCTAAAATGAGTGACAGGAAGTCTTTCCTGTTTTGAACACGCCATGAATAGAAGAGAATTGTGCGTGTGTGTGTTTTTGTGTGTGCGTGTTTGTATCTGTGAACTAGAAAGACATAAAGCAAAATACATTTTGAGATAAAAAGTAATTAATATAAGATACATACAGTATATTGCCAATTTTATCGAACAAGGAGCCTGCGCATTATCCTTTCTTTCTCATAATTGTGACCTTTTATCTCATGATCTAAACTTTCTATCCCTTCAATTCTTTTTAGTGGCGGGAATGGGTTTCCACAGTTCTCTCTACATTGAGGGTGAAGGAAACCACTCCAAACCCATGTTGTGTGCACATGAAGCCGTATAGGACATGATGCACCTGATAGGACACAGTGATGCCACAGAGTCAAACCTTCTGAATCAGGTCTCTCTCTCCATCCTCTTCCTCCACTCAGCTCCAGGAAACAGGACACAGTAAACTTCCAGCTTCTGTTTCTTTCACTTCCAGGTGGAAGTATGTGGGAAGTTTGCCTGCGTGTGAGCATTCAAGTTCATTAAAAATGGACCTCCTGACCCCTTCATGCTGCCTTCGTTCTCACGTCGAAGACGCAGACTGTTTGAATCCACATGAATCTGCGTCCGCCAAGACAGTAAACACAAAAACACCCACACGCAGTCTCACACAAAAACACACACGCCGCGTGACTCAGATACACCTGGATCGCACACTGATTTTAATAAAAGCACAGTTTCATTTCTCGACAGTGCTTGACTGTGTTCATGCTGCGGATCAGTGGACGGCCGGCGGCTGAGTGATGATAAATCAAAACAACCAGAGACAAGCTGGTGATAATAAAGATTACAACACGCGCCAGTGTGCCAAATCATGTCAACACTTTTCTAATCTTTATCTTCAAGCAGAACATTTCTGCCCACAAAAGAAAAAAATAATCTAGATTTTTGAACACTGATAGCAGCTGTTGGCTAACAGTTAAACTATGTGTAAAACAGAATATATTTAATTAAAAATGCTCTTGCTATTCCAAGAGTTTTTTTTAGATGAAGCGGAGACGCCTTCATCATCATCTCATTAGTCTCCAAACTGTTTGTGTACTTTGGGCCTTGATGATATCAATCTCACACACTAGGAAGCAGACTCGGTGGGGGCGGCATTCGCTGTGGATGACTGCTCATAAAGTAGGAGCCAGGAATTCAGTTTCTCAAGACGAGACTTTTCCACAAACATGTGTATTTTCTTTGCATATTTTATTAGAAAAACATCTTCATCAGTACACAACAAGCACAGAAAAGCGAGGTCACGACAGTATTTACAGGAGAAACCCCGCAGAGGGAGAAGCCAAGTCGTGGGCCAGCAGACTGCTCCTTACTTTCTCAGACACTTCCCCAAATCACCCTTTTAAACACATATACACACAGTGAGCACACATTTACACAAAATAAGCAAACACTAGCTGGAGTGCAGACTGGAGGACTCCGACTCCGTGGTCGTGGAGGCCCCCGGGCGTCTTCGCGGTAAAATCTTCAAACTGGAGGCTCGGCTCAGAGTGAGGGCTCTGCGGGCTGAACTCTTGAACCCGGCCCCCAGGAAGGCGTACAGCAGTGGGTTCAGGCAGCAGTGTGCAAACGCCATGGGCTCCGCCACCGCCAGCCACACGCCCAGCACGGCCTCCAGCCGGCAGCCGCGGGGCAGGACCTCCAGGCGCAGCAGAGTGTCCACGGAGATGCCCGCTCCGTAGGGCAGCCAGCACACGAAGAAGCACAGAACCAACGCGATGGTAGTCCTGACCGCTCGCCGCTTCTGCCTCTGGCCCCCGAGCGGGCCCCGGGTCAGCCTGGTGACAATGACGCAGTAGCACACCAGCAGGACCAGGCCGGGGATCACCAGACCCACCACTACCAGCTGCAGGTTGAAGACCGCGACCCAGAGTGGAGCGCTGTCGGCCGGGTAGAACCGCTGGCACAGAGTGGCCCCTTCGCCTCCTTCCTGGGTCCGGGCGAATATCAAGTCGGGCACCGCCAGGAGGCCAGCGGGCAGCCACGCACCTGCGGACAGAGGCGGGAAGAAGTAAGGGACTGTGGGGGTTGGGTGGGGTGAGAAGCGGAGGAGAGCAGACGGCCCTTCCAACACTCACCCACATAGACCAGCCTGTGTGCCAGCAGCTGCCTCAGCCCCCCCGTGTTGGTGTCGGTGGCGCGGACCACCGCCAGGTAGCGGTCCAGGCTGATGAAGGCCAGGATGAGTACGCTGCCGTACAAGTTGACCGTGTAGATGACGTGCACGCCGACGCAGGTGGCCCCCCCGAAGCGCCAGTCGGCCAGAGCCGAGTCCACGGCCCAGAAGGGCAGCGCCAGGACGAAGAGGAGGTCGGCGGCCGAGAGGTGCAGTCGGTACCGGTCCGTGAGGCTGCACTTTGACCTGTGGGCGGAAGGGGAGAGGGAGAAAGAAAAAAAAACACTTAAGCCCGTCGCTCGTCGGCCCTCGTGACGAGGTGGCGCCGCGTCAACCGCCCGACCAACCCCTCACCTGCGCTGGCAGCCCAGCACGATGACGACCAGGCCGTTTCCGGTGATGCCCAGGGTGAAGATGAGGGCGTAGACCACAGGCAGGAAGACCTGCCGGAGGTCAGCGTTGATCACGTGCTCCACGTCACATGGCTCCTCCAGATCGTACGGGTCGCCGGAACCGGAACCGGAACCTGAGCCCGTGTCGTTGCTGTAGTCCAAGAAGATGTGCTGGAGGGAGGACGGGGTTGGTGATTAAGGCCCCAAACACGGACTGGTGATTTGGGATGAAAAGCAGCAACGTTTGACTAAACATCGTTGACGACCTTACCTCATAGTACGACATGACGGAGGCAGCCCCTCTCCCTTCTCAGTGGTGAAGCTCCTGCTCACAGTGGCTTTATAGCGGCGTTCAGGCTCCTCCTCAAAACCCTCCAACACATCTGTGTTCCTGCTGAAACATGTTTCCTGTTTTCGAGGTGTCAGGTGCTGATAGTGGTTCTATCACAGGATACGCTGTTGTGTGTGTGTGTGAGTGGCTTGAATTGTTTTGGCCCCGAGACCTCTTGTTTGTAATAATCAGGACCTATTGGCAGAAAGGAGATGGGAATAAGACCTGTGTGTGTGTGTGTGTGTGTGTGTGTGTGTGTGTGTGTTCCTCTCAATCCTCCGTGCTCTGCTGAAATCGGGACAAGCAGCAGCGGTTTCAGTGTGGAAAATCTTTGCATCACTGTCTCATGTGGTGCACGCAGGTGTGGGTGAAATCATATGTATGAGAGGGGGACACGGAGCAGCAGGATTGTGGCATTCTGCAAGTGAATGTGAGACGACTATCAGCCGTGTTCTGGTAACGCGTCATGGATTTCTTCTGATCTTTCACAACCAGCCAACCATGAGTGAGCATATGTGATTCTTGCGTGCCACCTTTCTGAGAGCAAAACAACTGTGTGTTGACTGTAATTATTTATTAACATATCCATCTAAAAAAAAGCTATTTTGAATTGTAAATAATACACATATTGAAAATGGCATGTAGTAAAATATGAGATGGGAACTTGACAAGATTTGTATTTCATCATTCTGTCTTTAATTGAATGAAATATAATACAAATCTTTTGTGAAATAGAAAATTTGTCTCTATTTCAAATTAAATCTCATATTTAATGTCTTAGCTGCTGCAGTATTTATAGTAAAGATGGAAACATTCTGAGGAGCCTGCACATAGTCGATGGAAGGCTGTTAAAACCTGGCCTAAGAACAAACTTAACTGTGAGATGGAATTATATATTATATATTATATTTTAAATGATGCAGTTCCATTTTGAAAACTCAATTGCTAATGAATTCATTTGATTGTAATTTAATTCAAAGGAATGTATTAATTGGTTTGTAGGTTTTGATGCCCAGTCGGTCAGCAGACACATTTCCTGGCTCGGCACGGGCAGATCGGACTTCAAATCCTCATCCTCTCCCGATACATTAATCCCATAAATAAACAACACCCCGCCAAAAAAAGACTGTCAACGCCTCGAGACGCGGTTCTGAGTCCCTTATCTCTTACTCGTTTTCCCCACCCTTCCTCCACATTGACTGTTATCAGCACAGACATCTTGAAAATACACGTTTTGTGTAAAACGACCTTCGTCTTCCTGGTTTATCCTCATAACATTCAGACAGCTTGGTAAACCCGCTCCTTAGAACAGGCACTAATCGGGCTATATCAATTATGCATCCAAATGATTAGTGAAATGGTTTTAAAGCAGACTTTAAAACCAGATCTTTATCACATGGACTGCTTTACATTCAGATGCACCAGGCGCGGTGCCCTGGTTATTCAGCATGCTGGCTGACAGGGACACAAAATGTTTATTAATGCTATTAATAATGCCTGTGCCTTTTCTTCCAACAGTGTCCTCTGTGAAAAAGAAACAGGGAAAAAGGCCTGAAAAGCACAGGCCTGATTCTGTCATTAAGTGGCGCCACCATGTGGGCTTAGACAGAATAACTGACATTACAACCAAAAAACAAGAATCGCTTAGAACTTTCAACAAACTGATATGTGGAATTTTTATTAATTTAAGATTCAAGGAGAACAGTGGTTTAATTCATACAGAGCACAGGAATACACTGTGTCTCCAATTCAAAGTATTTAATAAATATATACTGTAGGATATATAAAGTATTTGCAGGCAATATACACAAAAAAGATTCCATTCTACCAAGGAATTATGCACCTGTACCCTGTCAGAAATCAAACTGCATTGTGGAATAAATAACGCAAAACAACGTACAGAAACCTGGTAGACTTAATGTTGTCACTTTTAATTGCGTTAGTATGTCATATGTAATCTGGGCACAGCTCCAGTCTTCTGGATAATCTTACTGAAAGTATTCATATGTTTTTTTTTGGATCATGTCTAGTGATACAGAATTATTCACATGTTGAATGAAACTTAATAAATGCTATTTGGAAATTCAAGTAAATAAATAAATAAATAATCTAATTCATATGCTTTCAGGTAAACTTAGAGACTACTAATAAGAACATATTTATTATAGCCTGGCAAGAGAAAAAAAAACAAATAAAAGCTACTTTAGAGCTGGAAAACTTTACTGAACGCAAGAAGCTTAAAAAGATGTCGGCGTCACCTCGCTGGCGTTATTCTCGGACGATCATGCTGCTGTTGCCACGCAACTGGGCAAGCAAGACTCTGAAACCCCAGGTCTTTGGTGCCTTCTGCTCGGGTGGGACCTCTCCGTTAGTGGTTTCCACGGTGACCGCAGAGGGAATCAATTCGGGAGGCAGATTTGCATCTGCTTGATTGTTGACTTCTTGATCGCTGAGATCGTCAAATTCCGGAGCACCACCGTCTCCACAGGTCGGGCTAATACTGACGCGTCGGCCCTGATTGTTGCTATGGAGACGCTGCTGCTTGGTGGCCCGACGACCCTGAGAACCATCTCTGGTCCTCTTCCTCCTGTTCTTCCTCCTCCTTTTCACCGGCGTTCTAATACGACGGCGAAGGTTCCTGAGAAAAATAAGTGCAGCACATTCAGGTCATTTTTGGTGTGAACAGGCTTTTCCGCAGTAATGTCCTCATTGTCTAGAATAGTTACCTCTGAAGGAAAGTGTGTGGGTTGGAGCAGGCTGATGACTCTACCAGATACTGCGCAGTTTCTTTTGAACGTTTCTGGACAGCAAGTCTTTCCTTAAGCCGCTGCACACACATCAAAAGCTTCCTGATGAAACAGAGAGGTGACGTTTTAAAGAGGTGACAGCGTATCCACAGGCATCCCACCTTAAAGCTAGTTACCACCCAGCCGGCCTTACCCTCGTGCATTAGGCAGCCTCCTCGAGCTCCAGCTCTTGACCAGGACCCACTGGTCACATGTCAGGGACTCGGGATCTGAAGACCACACCAGAGTGAGAGGTTGAACATGTTAGCGTGATCCGGTGCACAGAATGAAGAATAAAGAATGAGTGAAGACTCACTGTTGTCTAAGGGAGGTTTTTTAAGTGGTGCCTTCTTCTTGGCTGTCTTCTGATAGAGAGTCTTACAAGCTGAACACAAGCCCCGTGAAGGCCTCACTTTCTCGTGCGAGACACTGCTGTGTCGGTGAGAAGGACCGGAGGCGATGCTGCTGGTGACAGAGTCACAGTCCTCATCCATAACATCAAGTCCATCATCCGTCACCTCTACAAACTGTAAGTCTTCCTTCTCTGCGACACGCCTTGCGTCAGTCGACCTGTTGATGAGGTCTATGATGTCGAGGTCCTCCGTCTCAACTGTATTGACCGAGTTGGCATCAGCATCTGTCTCCCTCAGCCGGGTCCTCGGTCTCTTAACCCTCCACATGCGCTGAATGGCTTCTTCATTTGGACTGGGACTTCTCTGGGGACTCTTCTTGGAAGACTTTGGTTGTCTGGAGGAGCGTTTGGGAGACATAGGTAGGTTCCACGTCACAGAATACTCAAACAACCTGTAAGAGAGAGCGACTGAGTGATACAGCATCTTATTTCACAATTCAATTAAGAGCCAAAAACGTTTTAGAAAGTAGTTTTTAGTTTCTTACCTATAATACTCAACTTTTATGGTCGATGAATAAGTGAATGACTCCGAGCCCTCTGCCTCATACTCGCAGTCATCCGTCAGCCTACAGAGACAACAAACCACTTTCAACAGTCTAAATCACAAAGTAAGGAAATTTATGCTGTTCCTGCCTCATCTCAATCGTCAGATTGATTCAATTTATAAGCCAAATATCACAAATGTGCCTGAAGGGGCTTCAGAATCTGTGCAGCGTTGTGTGCTCATGTTGTCCTGTTACATCACACGGGACCTGTGGACTGTTACAGACCCACTGATCACATGACCAGGATATCGCTGCTCTGACTTATCCCCCTGAACGCGTTAAGCACTTTACTGTCCTTCTGCGACGTGTTAGCATCTTAGCTAGCTGTTAGCTACGTTGTTCCCCCGAAAATACCGCAAGCAACACAGCAGGTTTCCAGGGAGGACATCAGCAGCTCGGCGCCGGAGCTGTGACGTTGACACTTACTGTTGCTCACATCGTTCACAGTTTACGTGACTTGACATGTTACTAAACTATTTTACCGGCATCTAGCGCTGCAACGTGAAACAGCGAAGCAAAGGCGCTTCCTTAATGAGCTCGCGGGCTTGGTTGGTCTGTCGATTTGTTGAGCGCGAGGGTGACCGACTTGAAGATGCGCGCGGCGGAAAACGAACCGGAAGTTGTTGTTCTTCTGTGGTGGCGAGGGGCAACACAGGCTTAACGCGGCATTACTGCCACCTGCTGGGCTGGATTGTGGGGCGGCAGGCTGGTGGGTGTCAGTCTTCACACCCTCTTACAAAGCCTGCCTTCGTATGTGTTTCATAACTCGTGCACTGGATTCGGCCATTATAGCGTGAACTGGGGCTTTTTGTAACTACCTGAGTACCACATTGGCAATTCTATTTTGATACATGACCGCTGTACAAAATAGGACAAAGGTATGTAATAATGCAAGACAGAGATGTTGTTCTGTAAGTTTCCAAGTGATCAAAACAGATATTGCATGACAATACAGATCCTCCGACCGCTGCCTTGACACGTTTTGACCAACCGGATCAGAAATCTTGATGAACAGGCTTGATTGGCTTACATGTCTTAAGCAAGCCACTTTTGTGGAAAGGATTATTGTCTTTCCAGGCATGTGGGTTTAAACTGTACAGGAGGCAACTTGAAATAGTCTGTCACCTTTTACATTTGTTTAATTAACTACTAAGTAGGTAATTTACCAATACAAATACTATTGATTCCACATTCAGAGACAAAGCTTTTCAATAAATTAGAAAAAAGCCCTACTCCTCCTACAACGCTACTTCCTCCACTGAACTTTTCCCCAGTCCCCCAGGTGCTGTTCCGCTTGTCTTTGTGTGCTTTCTTTTAAGCTTGTGTATAGCAATAAATCCCATTATACAGTAACTAAATCACTAAAAGCTGCTAATTGCCTCTAAGTGCAAAGTCTTGAGGACTGTAATTGTCGATAAGTTGAGAGAGTTGAACACACACAACTATGCTAAATCACAGTGGAATTTCAGCTCCCCAGATAAAGTTTCCTAAGGGGGGGGGGGGAGGGGTTTACACAAGCATTCAAAACAAGGGGGGAAAGCAGAAAGGGGCGTTTTCTTACATTGCCTAACATTTCCCTCTGTGTTGGTTTCAGTAAGTTGCAGACACAACGGAGAGAGAACAATGTGGAAAGCAGTAGTGTCTGTGCTCCTGCTGCTAAACATGGATATGCAGGTGAATGGCGCTCGAGGTGAGACAGGGGCTTCTGTGGCAGAAGAACCCAGGCCGGAGAAGAAGCTGAAGGCAGCAGAGGCCAACACAATCCCTGCAAGTGACACTGCTTCAGCAGGTTTCATGGGCAACTTGTTGGTGGTTCCCATGGATGGCAGTCACTGGGTGGGTATAAAGGCAATTGCGGAAGAAATGGGTCGCCGTGGACACAAGGTTACCGTGGTGATTCCAGAGATCAGCGTACGGATGGGTCCAGGGAAACACTACGATACTGTGACCTTTCCTGTTCCTTATGACAAAGCTCATATGGATTTTGTCATGGCTGTACACAAGGACGTGTTGAGAAAATCTGCACAGTCTTTCATCGAGAGTATAAGGGTGAAATATTCTCAAATAATGAGAATTACAGGTTTCATCCACACCACGGCAGAGAGCCTACTGTTCAATGACACTCTGATTTCACATCTGGCACAGCAGGTGAGTGCAAATACTGTTTAACATGACATCTGGAAGCATAATTAAATAAAAATAAGGCAGAAAATACTGACATATTACAATATATCTCATTATTAGTCTATACTGTTATAAGCTATACTGATGCATCTGTGTTTCAGAAGCATGTTCTGTCCAAGCTGGTTGAGGGGGAGCTTGACTAATTTACATTGAATTAGGTATTGTAGGCCAGTGGTTCCCAACCTGGGGGTCAGGACCTTTGTGAAGGGCCAGTTCCTACTGCCACATGAATCTGGTGGTTTCTGTGATATTAGATACATTAGACCAGTGGTCCCCAAACTAAGGCCCGCGGGCCGGATACGGCCCGCCTCCACATTTGGCCCGGCCCCCTGAACCAAAGGGGCTTTATGATTTTTTTTTCAGTCTGGCCACGCAAATCCTAGACTAGCCCCTGTGAAGTAGAACGGAATAATGGAGAAAAGGTTGATTCAGAATGCAGGGTATTTAACCTGCAGTGGTCAAACGATTATTTGTTTGTTCAATGCTCTCATTGGTCAAGAGGCGGTGGCGGTTATTATTTATTTCATTTTTTTCTGTAAAGATCCCAGAGAAGATTATTTGGTTATTATTTATTTCATTAAGTGATATTATTTATTTTCCTGACTTTTTTTCTGTGAAGATCCCGGATTGCTATTATTTGGTTGTATGTGGCTTTCTGGAAAACAATAAATGTTTACATTTAGGCACCCAGTGCAATCGTCACACTTTTTCTGACCCCGGCCCCCTCCAGAGAAGGGAAAAGTTATCTGGCCCTCACAGGAACAAGTTTGGGGACCCCTGCATTAGACCGTTATGGACCATGAACAGTTATTCAAATGAAACCAAGAGATGGTTAGAAGGAAAAGGACACAAACTATTTAGATCCGAAGGATGACATACAGCCGCCACAAGACGCTACTTTAACATGTCAGTATATCTACCATGTAGAATCTGCACAGCAGTTTATTGAGTAGAAGGAAATGTGCTTTATTAGTGCATGCAGTTGAAGATTGACTACTTTCCCTTCTGTATTGTTAGAACTTTGATGCAGTCCTCACAGACCCCATGATCCCCACAGGCTTGTTAATAGCTCGGAAATTAGGTGAGCACTGCCGCACTTGGATTACTTAGACTCTTAAATGTCTGCTCATTTTCTCATCAGTCATGTTTAAATGGTTCAGGTCTCCCAACTATAAACTTACTGCGGGGAATCCCGTGTTCCTTGGACATGAAGTCTGCAGGCTGCCCCTCCCCGCCTTCATTTGTGCCCCGATTCCTCACCAAATACACGGATGTAATGAACTTCAAGGAGAGAACTGTCAACACTTTGGTGAGCAAGTTGATGAGCACGAATAGTTGCACGCGTGAAGGGTCGCCGTGTTCTAATACATACAAAACACAGGATCTTTGCAGACCTAAGTACTTTTTATTTCAATAGTTCTACAGAAATATTCTGGTAATTTTGAGACTTTTGCATTGGGACGCCCTACCTCGAGCAACATACCGCTATTGACCCCCCCTCCCCCCATTGCAATAGGGATCGCTATCTCTAACTCTGCACTCATGTTAAATGGAACATTTGGCTTTTGAAAACCTGACTGTGTCTGTCTTTCAATACTTTAAGATACATTTAAAGTAACTTAGTTTAAGATTACATTGTTGATCTTGGACCGCATGACGACACAAATGGACTATGTACATTTGTTTATTGCTTTGTGGTACCTCTGACCTACAGGTGGCTTTACTGGAGCCGCTGCTATGTCGACTGATGTACTGGTACTTTGATCAAATAGCCTATCAGTTCCTGGGGGAAGAGGTTGGTGTAGCTGAAGTGCTGTCAGACTCTGATATCTGGCTTCTGAGGTAACATGTACAAAGGTTATATGTTGATATTTAGGAGAACACATAATTGTTCTATTTTGAAGTACTTACACACACAAATACTTAAACACTAATAAAAAAAAAAGGAATATAATTTGAAGATACTGCCGTTTGATTCCACTAAACCACATTGAAGTAAAACACATCTTATATTGAGATTCAAATACAGATACATATTGGGATACTGTGTTTTGAACAGGATGGACTTCACTCTGGAGTTCCCACGGCCAATCATGCCTAACGTGGTACTAGTTGGTGGAATCAATTGCAACGTGAGGAATCCTCTGCCTGAGGTAATACCCTGTGTTTGTAATTACAAACTATAATATTTCTTTTGTATATCCTATGCATTTCATCTAGCTTCTTTTAATGCAGAGATAGATAAAGAGAGTGATGCCAGACCCTAGCGCGCGCGTGTGTGTGTGTGTGTGTAGGATTTGGAGTACTGGCTGTCAGGGGAACATGGGTTTGTAGTGTTCACTCTGGGCACCATGGTGTCAGATCTGCCAGAGGAGATAACCTCTGTCTTCCTAGAAGCCTTCAGCCAGATTCCACAGAAGGTACAGGAACATATATGAACATATTTAAAAAATCTATTTAAAATGAAATAAAAATGCAATAATAAAAAAAGTTATCAATGAATTAACTTTGTCTTTTGACAGGTAATATGGAGGTACACAGGGGAGGTTCCAGACAGTGTCCCAGAGAATGTGAAGTTTATGACCTGGGTGCCTCAGAATGACCTGTTAGGTTTGTAAATCCACTGCACCACATTCTGAAAAATTCCAAACCATTGATTTGATGAGGCGACGCATCTGACATCCTTTTGTGTGTGGTGCATTAGCACATTCTGGAGCTCGGGCCTTCATCACTCACGCTGGCTCGCACGGCCTCTTTGAGGGACTGTGTCATGCTGTTCCCATGCTGATGTTGCCGCTCGGGGGGGACCAGCCTGACAACGCGGCGAGGTTGGCAAGTAGAGACGCTGGAGTGGTGCTGGATATCACTACGATCTCTACAGAAAGCCTTCTTCAGGGACTCAATGCGGTCATCAACGACACAAGGTCAGAGGGTCACTTATCTCATTAAAAACAAGTTCCTTAAGTCTTTGCTGATGATGATCAAAGTAAAAACAGAATTGGAATCAAACTTTTAAACTGTTGCCACCAATCTATTTGTATCCAGGTATAAAGAGAACATGAAGAAGCTGTCGGCTCTCCATAAAGACCGGCCAGTTGACCCACTTGACCTTTCAGTGTACTGGACAGAGTATGTGATGCGGCACAAAGGGGCCAAACATCTCCGATCGGCTGGACTCAACCTCAACTTGCTTCAGTACTTCAGCCTGGATGTGATAGCACTACTGGCTACTGTAGTGCTGGTTGTTGTAGTACTGTTAGTAAAATGCTTGAAACTATTCATCAGGAAAGTGGGCAGGAAGATGAAGCAGGAATGACCCGGTGCTACATTTTAGCATCCCATGGTTGTCGGGCAAACTTAAGTTGGTTGTGATTTAAAGATGCGACAGGGCGTACAAAGAATAAGGGAAACAATTGGGTGATCACAGAAACATTTAATGAACAGAAAATACAGGATATTAGTATACTCTGGGACTTTAGGGACAGTGATGAGCATTAGTGCCCACCCTTCTTGGGTGGAAACAGGGCGTACTCGACCGCCAGAGCGACGGTAAAGGCTGCAAAGCCCCACTTGAATCCTTTCAGCAACACATCCGACAGAGTCACAGCGCGGGCGAAGCCTCCGGAGTATCTCCAAGTCTCGTTGCTGCAGAGTGAGAGAGGCAGGACAGTGAGAAAGGGAGCAGGGTCAGGAATAAGAATGACTTAAATATCAAAAGGTAGGTAGAACTACTGACCGGGCCCATGGATCCTTGAGGCCTCTGGCTGCCAGCCTCTGCTTTGTGAACTCCATCGGCGTTCCCTCCACCTTCCACTGCCGCCAGTCCGGCATGGACATCTTGTTGTGGCCGTGGTCACCTCCCATGCTGAAAACAAGAGACAGATACACAATGACCTCCCTCACATTAGTATTTGTTTTAAATTTGACAAAGTCAAACTCTTTGAGTTTCTACTTTGGTTTTTGTCCAGAACTTGGTTCAAATGTATTGCAATGTAAAGGGTAGTGGCCGTTAATTTATCCTATGTAAATGTAATAATCTTTGTGAAAGTCTCATCCATAAAAATCTAAGAACACACAACTTCATCATACATTTCAATCTTTACTGTACAAGCAGGTGCATGAAAACAGTGTTGCACATTAATGTATGTACAAGCTGGCCAGAAAGTTTCTACACTTAAATAAATTAAAGTATTCTATGATTCTTATGGGACACTAAAAAAGAGAGGCATATACCTCCAAAACTACTTTGCATGGTTATATGTCGATTAGTTTCAAATCGATCGCACAGAGATGTTATTTTTATAATTAAATGTTACATTTAACACTTTCCCCCGTTCTATTTGTTTTAATATCGTTAAAAACTATGGATCCAACAACAGTTAACTAAACCTGGCACAATTAGGCACATTGAGCTAGTTTTGTTAACGTCCTGTGTGCTTTTAATAATAAATATGCGAAGAAGACATTAGACATGAGATTATTAACTAACGTAAAGCATGGAGGTTACTGGTTATCTGAATCCATTCACTATTCATTGATTACCTACAAAGCACACATCGCTTTGATAGCGTTACCTTAAATAGTGGACCCTTCGTAGAGAATGGCCTAAATATTGATTAAGTCAAATTAAAGTTAAAACGCTGTGGAGCGACGATAGACAGCGTTTCCTCAGCCTAACGTTACGTTAGCTCACGTACATTGTCCCGCTAGAAAGAATTAACGTTACAGCAATTAACCGTGGACACGTAGTTCACGCCTTCATTAGGGGTTAATGTCGTTACAAGAGACTGGACCAGAGCTACAGAATATGTAATACATATATACTATTGTTTCTAAAAGAAAAACACTGTACCTGAGTAGCTAGATCTGACCTCTGTTGTTGGACCAAGTGTTTGCGACACTTAGCCTTAATTGACGGCAACACTACGGCAGAGCATTTGGGACAAAATACTACAGCGTCTCTTTAATGGAGACGGTTTCTTGCGCTAAACTCGAGTCAATGTTTGAAACTATCGAATGCATTTTATATTGTTGCAATACTATTTGAATATATAATGTAATATATTTCGCTTGTACATTTATGAAAGACAAACTGCTGGTAGACTATTTTTTTAAAGATAATTACTGAAAATATTTTTTTTATTATCTGTTTTAGTCATTTTTCAAATTAAATTGTTACTTAAAATATGCTGTATAAAAGGGTGCATCCCATATTTACATATTAAATTAACAGTTGTTGACAACCATTTGCTACACAACAAAGCTTAAGACTGAGAAAAAGTTACATGATCATGATAATTTCATCAGTTTAGGAGCAAAGTCCAGGTTAAAAGTAAACATGACGTTGCTGTCGACATTGTAGCTCCTGCATTTAAAAATAGAGGTACTAAAACAGTGAAATTACATTTTTTAGTGTGTTACCTTCTTTTATTGTTTCTTGTTTTGTGTCCATTTGACACGTCAAATCCAACACGTTCCCTACCAGTTTACAAATGCATGGATAAAGAAAATTCGAAACACAATTCAACATTTTATTACAATTCAACAGTTTATTACACAATTCAGTCAAAAAACTAATCAGACATACTTGTTACTAATAATTACATCCAATTATGTACATGATCTAGGGAGAGGGTCACTGTGTGTTTATACACAGGCCTCAGACCCGCGTTTAGAGTTTGCTTTTTGGATTGAGCAGGTCATTCAGAGCGTCAAGGTTCTCCCCCTCTGGAGCCTCTGGCCATGCGCTGTGGTCTGGAGAAGAACACACAAAACACTTGAGAGTCCCGTATACTGTGTAGTATGCTGTCTAGTATATACAGTGTATAACGTAAAGACCAAAATGTGCATGCTTTAGCTATACAAAAACGTACTGGGTATCTCCCACATGGAGTGGTAGAGACTCTGTCCTGCATCGACCCTCAGGGTGGCTCCGGAGATGTAGGAGGCGGCAGGAGAGAGCAGGAAACACACTGCTGATGAGATCTGAAAATCAAAATCACAATTATTTTTTTTTTTGATGCTGCATTATGAGACATTGCAACAAGGTCAGACCACACAGCACATGTTCTATTGCTCTCAACCATCATGTGTGAACCGTATTTTCTGTTTAAAAAGAGCCAACCATCTCAGGGTGTTCCGTGGCTTGACATCGATGATCATGACCATTATAATGCAGCCTGACAAGGTTTTGCAAAGTGGGGAATATATCTCACATGTTTGAAGCGTGACATTCCAGAAAAACATTTATAAAACAAAGTTGCAAAACAAGTTTGATTTCCCGTTGGGTCGAATATCAATTAGACAATTAAACAGAGGCCTTGATGTTGACAACTCAAAATGCTGCTGTGGGGTATTTTTCCCAAACGGCTTGGCCACAACGCCCCAATCAACCGGATAAAGGTTTCTGTGTTAACTTTCACTAATGCACAGCCGGATCACCACGATCACGGATTCTCTCAAGCACTTAGATACATTATAACCAACTGGTATTTTCAAAATTGTTCCACCTACGTATTACTTCCAAGGACACTGCAATGCATGTAACAAAGCTACTCTGACTTTCACACCCTCCTCTTTGGGTGTCCCTTCATAGACACACACCTCCTCAGGTACCCCCAGCCGCTTTGCGGGGCTAAATGGAACAGACATCTTGAAAAGGTTTGGTCCGAGGTCCTTGTAATTCTCCATTGCCGTCTTGGAAAAGATTGTTCCCTGCAACAGGACAAATGTACGGATTTGACATGACTGCAACAATTAAAAAGGCCTTCCCTCCCGTGTACAGCGTCGGCTCCCGACTTGTACTCACAGGTGCAACGGAGTTCACTCGGACCCCCGCCGCGGCCCACTCGATGGCCAGACTCTTGGTCAAGTTGTCCACTGCCGCCCTTGCTGCCCCTGTGTGGCTGTAAGGGGAAAGGAGACATGGAGCGTGCCAGTTTCTGCGTTGTTGTGTTGTGAACTCGGCGGGCGCTGCTGCTTACGCCATGCCCGGGAAGCCCTTCCACATGTCCGCGATGATGTTGACGATCACGCCTCCTCGCCGTTTCATCCATGCGGAGTAGACTGTGTGGATGGAGCAGCAGCAGCACAGTCACACAGAGCGCTATAGTATAACACACACACACACACACAGAGTGTGCGTCTCACCCTGTTGGCAGCAGTGGAACGTTCCGGTCAGGTTGGTGTCTATCACAGCTTTCCAGCCTTTGGAGGACATGTGTTCCACAGGGCTGCTGAACTGACCTCCTCCGTTGTTCACCAGAAAGTCAATCCTCCCGTACCGCTTCAGCACACATGACACGAGCTCCTTCACCTGCGGCGGGGCGGGGGAACAAAACCGGGCGATCAGGTCCTGACGACATCAACACGGGGGCCCTTGCAGAGGCTGAAGGGGTGTGCGGCTCTCTCTGCGGCTCTAACCTCGTCCTCGTTTCGGATGTTACACGCGAGAGGAGTGACACTCGCCGAGCTGGAGGCAGGGATGGTTTGTCTCATCTCCTGAGCTGCAGCCTCCAACCTCTCTGCCTTTCTGCTGGAGATCACCACGTTGCAACCTGGAGACAAGAAAGTTGCCCAATGAAAGTCTGTTCACTTGAAGATGAAACATGTGTGACCATCATTTTCTTATGTGATTATTTGGAATGAGGTCAGAGTCACAGGATGCTTGCTCTTGTGTTTTTAGGGTTTTTTTCAAATGTGTGGAGGACATGCAGATGCATCAGTAAGCTATCGTGAGGTCCAGTAAATTACATCGAGAGGAAACCTTTCTGACTTTTGACCCTTTTTGTTGCCATGTCAGACCAACAGATTACTTATTATTCGGTATTTATTCAACCTGCAGGATAAAGTTACCGAAACCCCTGTTGCACCACATTAAGTGACCCAGGATATTCCTGCTATATCCTGTAAATCATATCTGTATTATATATACAACGGCCAGCGGTGAACAAACACAGTTTCAAGGCCGTTGCTGCTGTGACAGGTCTGACCGTGTCTTCTTGTATCTGTGTCGAAGTTCACTCGGCTCTTGCTGTTGTTCAGCTGCCGTTCACTTCAAACTGTCTTCAAATATGTCTTCTGACCATGAACACCGCGTCACTCACCCAGCTCCAGCAGCTCTGCAGAGATAGCTTTACCGATGCCGGTCCCGCCGCCCGTTACTATTGCCACTTTATGGTTGAAGAGCCCCGGTCTGAACACACTGGACACCGCCATACTTGTTTCTCAGCCCAACTGAGGAAAAGCAGCACATTGGCGACGCAGCGCCCCCTGCTGGACATTTCACAGAATGACGTCTCTAGTGTTTCAATGCTGCCATCTACAGGAATGTGGCGTTAACACAGATGCAAATGTTAATCTAATTTCTCCTGAACCTTTTGATTTAGTGACAATGTCATGCAATAGATTTTTAATGATTTCAAACAAGATAGAGGGATTTGTTTTTATCAATTGTATCTGGCAGGTTATTTTAGTGATTAATAATGCATTAAAATCTAAATTGTATGTGTTCTAATTCAAATAGATTAGTTTCTTTTTGCAATAACTTGCTCACGTCAGTACAATGATTCACACCTGTGCTGATCCAAAACAAAATACTTTTCTTGCAATCAAAGTGACCGACGACCGTATACAAAACCATTCATTGTCCAATACACTAGGACTTAGCACTGCAGGAATTTCACAATTAGTATCTATGCATGTATGTATGGTTTCTTTTTTACCAAGGTGCAATCACAACTGCACTTGAGGGAAGCTTTACTCTACACGAGTGAGGTATTTAAGACATGTAATGCAGGCGTTATTAAATTAGCATAGTAAACCTATTCTGAAATCTGCTGCAAAGTCTTTGCGCCGGGAATTTATCACTGGACCGTAGCTAACTTCAAGTTACCTTGGTGATTCATAGTTCTCTTCAGAAAGTCCACAACATTTAGTTGTCTAAAGTTAAAAGGCAGCAGCCCTATGACTCCAGCATCAGTGAGCCTGCAAAATCTGGATTTTTCATCAGAAAAACTCACGTTTGACTGTTATTTGGCACCATTGAAAGCAAATCTGTATCCAGGACCAGAAACAGTGGCACAAGCCACTTGCTTTTTGAAAATAAAAACTACCAGAGTTAAACAATTAAAAACTGTTGTTTAACACCGGTTATACCGCTATTAATTGTGCAACTTTATTAGCACTACGAGCTCTTCAGCCGGAATATTTTAGTAATTTGTGCCCACAAGTTGATTTCCCTGCTTATGAAAAAAAAACATCCAAAGACAAAGAATTCCGCTCCAGATTTATTTGTAGATGTTGTGGCCATGTCCAGGTCGGTTAAATTATAGAAAAAGTCCAGAATCCACCGGTGATCAGGTCACTGGTTTACTGGTCCTTCAACTCCTTCAGCCTCCTGATCGCAGACTTGACTGTGACAGCGGAAGTTGTGCTGGAAAAGACAAAATAAATTACTATTAATTTCTTTGTGACTGAACATTAATGAATAAAATAAGATTCCTTTGATTTTAGGTCTCTATCTTTACATTATTCAGAACCAGAATTCACTCGTAGAAACCTTTGTTTCCGTAAATAGATGCACCATTACTCATGCAGATACTTTAGTTATTGGTAAAATTATACTTAGCTTTGGAATTTAAGACAAAATTCTAGATGAATGTACACAGTTGTCCAAATTCAAAGTGTTCAATGCAAAAATAATAATGAGGTGTTTTGTCATAGTTCGGCACATCCAGCTAATCGTTCTTTAATACTTTTGTCCGGGAAGGTCAATATTTTTTAACTTTAAGGTTTCCTATGGCTTAAATAGACTTTTCATTGACATGTCAAAATGACTGCCTAATACATTTATTTGACAAGCAACGAGTTGTTTCACTTTTAGATTAGGTCAACTGTTCCAAGAACAAAAGGGTCAAACAAAATTTGAGGGAAGAAATAAACTATATAGCTGATGGAAGACATCTTACTTGCAAAAAGCTATGTTACTATGTTAAGTAACTGGTATTCTAGGCAAGGAAAATCTTTAAGTTTGTGGCTAGCTTTGAGATTAATGGCACGGCGTTTAGAATAATGCTTTGATCATCAAATCAATATGACTTAACTGATTTATTGCACAAACAAGCAAACCATTTATAGATATAAGATTTATATACTACAGATTAGCATTACTGTCAAACAAAACCTGACCCTCATAGCAGGTATAACTACACAATGTTGGGGGTCCAAATAGTCAGTCATTTTGTACCAAGCCAAAGGATTGCACATCAACTGATCATTTAAGCAGGAAAGCCTTTGCGGCAGCAATTTCAGTTTTAGGTGGATACATGTTGTCAGATTAATGATCGGTGATAGAAATGCAGCAAAGCAAAAAAATAAGCTTACTTGTAAGTCCAGGCGCCTCCTGCCACAGTCTTTCTGCAGGAACCACAGTGCCAGATACCTACAGCCCTCCTCTTCATCTTTGTCTGTAAGCACAGATTCAACATCAAGAGTTACAAAAACATTGTATTAGTTTCCCAAAACGAGTGTCGTGTACGGAGTATAAAATACTCAATATACAAGACACGACCATATGATCAGGAATGACTTAGTGTTGGCTTACCTTGCCACAGAAAGAGCAGGTGTATTTAGCGTGCTGGGAGATTTCAATTTTCTTCACCATCTTCCTCAGCGACGCGCCATAACGCGTGCCATATTTACCAACGATCCCCACCTTCTTGGTACGCTTGGCCTGTGAACACAAACCCACAACAACATTCAAACCCTGACTTTATAACAGATCTAAAATACGTTACAACTATTATGAACGGGTTCAAAACAACCGACACGTCAGCCACTAAACAAGCTGTATGTTACCGATTTTGATGCTAGTGATACGGGAGTAGCGTTGAAAGTCGTGTCATTTTACATGTTAGCATGTTCTAACCGCGTAGAGGGACAGGTTGTCAGGAAATAAATTGCCCAGCAGATGTTTTAAATTTCACATGGCAAAAATTGTACATCACTTAACTATAAAAAAAATCAAATGAACCAGGCTGAATGAGTGTTTGTCGCTAGCGGTTTAACCAGCGAACGTTAGCATCCATTAGCCTCCTCCGTTGAAGCTAGCCACCGGTGTTAGCCAACTTTACATCAAGTCAAACTAGTCGGGGTTGAAGACGCAAAACTAGAACGAAACTTCAAACGAGTCATTTTCATTGACCTATAACCACCGATCCTCAATTTACGGAATATTGGATTTGGCGGCCGACAGCAAGCTAATTTAACTAGCCGCCCAAGCCCCGGTCTCACTGGGAAACTTGAAGCAATGGCGTACGCCATTTCTATCTCACTGCGGCATGAAAACATCGTTTTATTCGTTGAAACGATTAACATATAAAACAAATAACGGTCAGGCCTGACCGATATTGACATCACAGAGCTGACAAATGTGTGATTACAACAGTTAGGGTACAGGAATTGTTAGATTGACACGGATTTTGAAAGGGACGTTAGGGGCTCACCATCGTTTCAGTGGAGACGGAGGTCCAAAGAGGGATTGCTCAGGGCGCATGCGCGATTTACGCTGCGATTTTACGCTGCATTGTGGGACTTTGAGTTGTTGCAGTTTTGATTGTAGTAATGTTAAGTTCACATACAACTAACGTTACTCTTGTGAATCTCATCCAACTGTAGAAACTATGGCAGAGTAGTAGTATTATAGAATATTTTGAGCAAAACGTATGCAATAGTGAAAAAGGAAACGTTTGTAACTATGGACGCTACAGTCAATACGCGCATGCGTATTCATGTGGCGGAAACAACATCCTTGTTACTGAGGTAAAATGTTTGTCCACTTAGCCTGTCATAATGGGGGCTTTGTTGTTTGTAAAAATATAGTTTAAGACATTCGTTCTTGGCAGCTATGTTAGTTGATATGCTATGAAGCTAACACGGAAACAGGTTCTTGCGAAGGCTAAGGCCTCCGACTTAGAAAGCGTGAAGAAACTGAACTGCTGGTAAGTGATTCAATTTTAGCTTCCCAGTTACCAGTCATTTTAGACAGGCAGAGCTTGTCACGCATACCTTGCGTTTGTGATAACGTTACGTTATTTTTTCTGCAGGGGATGCAACCTGACTGATGTGAGTAGTTAGCTAATGGAGATCCTTATTTGGTTTGACAAATCGTGCTCAAATTGACTTTAATGTGTATCATTGTAAGTCAATTTCATTTTAATGCATGTAGTTATGCACCCTTAATACAAGTGTACCCCTAAACTCTGACTTTCCAGATTTCTATCTTCTCCCAAATGGCCAACATTGAAGTGCTGACACTTAGGTTGGTCTATTTCTATTAGTTGTGTCTCTCTGACTCATTCACATATAACCCTATCATATTGGCTGTGGCCTTATACCTTTTGTCTCTTTCTCTATAGTGTCAACAGCATCTCGTCTCTCTCTTCTCTGGCTGTCTGTCTGTCTCTGAGCGAGCTCTACCTGAGGAGGAACAAGATCCCCTCGCTCTCTGAGCTCTCATATCTGCGTCCATTGACGCGTCTCAGGGTTCTCTGGCTGGCTGAGAATCCGTGTTGTGGAACTGACTCCAACCAGTATCGCCTCACCGTACTGCGCTGCCTGCCTCGCCTCCAGAAGCTCGACAACCAAGGTGATTGTGCGGAGTGTGCATGACTGCATGATAAATGATGATAAGACTTGGGGGGGAAAGCCAAACTTTATATAGCTGTGGTGACCGGAGAGATTATATCTGGGATGCGGTTGGAAATGATTGTAATAGAGATGTGTACTGTACTGTTTACAGTAGTGACAGAGGATGAGCTTGCTCTTGCTCTCATGGAGGGCAAAGAGGTAACCACCCCCCCAGGCAGCATCCAAAACCAGCTGTCCACCAACGGACTGGCAGATGCAGAGACAGAGAATGATCCTCTTAACTACAACATGGAGGAGACCAAGTAAGCTTTGTGAACTACATGGAGGTGGAAAAATGTATTGGCTAAAAATGAATCCCTGATGGAAATAACATTGACACTTCAGTCGTAATTTGTTTTCAGCAAAATCAGAGAAGAGTTGGGCATGAAACTCCTCTCCAGAGACAAGTTTCCCTCTCTTTCTTCACCAGCAACTAGAGAAAACAAAGCATCATTAAAGAAGGTATCCTTATATCTGAACTTTGCTTCCATGCACCAAAAAACAAAGGAATACAACGTAAGTGTGTAATATTTCTTATTTTATTCATCTCAGATAATAAATGAACACATGAACTGTATTTCCAGACGCACACTGTTGACGCCATTTTGCTGCTGCTGAAGGACTTGGATGAAGAGGAGCTTCACATCGTACACACAGCCACGCAAAACCGACTGCAGACTTACATTCTGCACTCAGAAATGTTGACGGATTCATTGCAGACACAGAAAACTGTTGACGTCCAACACTGAAGCGTTTCATAGCATGTGCTCCCTTATCGCTCCATTCTGATTCTTGAAACCAGATCCAAAACACCCCCCTTTTTACCTGTTACTTTGCAACTGCAGTATGCATGTGATTTGGCTTCACTGACCGCTCTCCCTTTTTTTTTTACACCGTTTTCACATGTGAAGGAGTACTGAACAACTTCTCCAACAGTTTAAATTATTTTACATTAGCAGCATGCCTACCTGCCTTGTACAATAAGAATGTACCTTTTGCCTATTGTAAATCTTTTTTTTGTAAGTAAAGAGAGGAAATCGCATTAACTAATTCACTCCCAGTGTTTTAATTCACAGGTATTTAATATATGCATACATCAAAAGACAAAATGTAAACAGAGCACTAGTGGGGGATTTCTGACAGGTGAAAAACCATTCATTCAAAATTGTGCAGTGCCTGTAAGCTGGGCTCACAGCTTCTGTGGATCAGATGTCACCGGGTTTTTAATAACAGTGACAGATTCAACCATTAACCTTAGCTGGCCGTTCGTAGATGAAGTGCAAGCAGTACAACTTTTTGTCTCAGTCTCCCCCTTCGTTCTCCAGGAAGTCCATCAAAGTGGTTGCATCCACAGCGACGACCAAGTACTCCACTCCGTCTGCACCCTGGGGAATCATGGGAATAAACATTAAGTGACCAACAGTGGAGAGGTGTCACACAGAATGAGGGTCGGCCATTCTGAGGTGAAACAGGGCTCCACCTTGCGCGTCCTGATCAGTTTGTGGTCTCTGAACTCAGTCAGCTGAGTCCTCAGTGTGAGGTCGGAGTTCACCAAGAACGCCTGTCGACAACGCTGGTAGAAATCTTGGAATGATAATCCTTCACAAAGAATGGAAAATATTACAATCACAAAGCAAAAAAATAATACACACAAAAGACCTGGATAGCATTTAGAACTTTTATGTTGTACCTGTGTATGAAGGGTTATCTTTGTTTTCCAGCTGGAATTTAACCAACAGTTGGAAAATTCCTCTGAAAAGAGACACAGAGCCATGAAGTACTTCAGTAATTCATGAATTACCTAACCGCCCCGACGGATTATCCTATCAAGGCGTGTGTGGTACCTTGCATTGGATGTCAAGCTGCGTAGCACGTGTGTAAGGGAAGACAGAGCGAGAGCGCCGGTCTGCTGCACCAGCAGCGAGTTTTCGTATGACGTTTCCTCCGTGTAGTGCTGGAAAGTCACGCACTCCCACCACAGCCAGTTAAACTGGCTCTGCTTAAACTGGTCCCACACTGGCAGAACGGTAAGATTCAGCTACAAGGACACGTTTCAACACAATCAACGTGGCAGTGCAGTTACACACACTCACCCATCGGAGCGTTAATGTGGTCTAAAGACGCAACCAGGTGCAGGTTGGGAAGGGACGCCAGTTGCCCCAGTGCACTCTGGGTCTTCTCTGCTCGCAGCATTGGTCCGTCGATATTGTAGATCAGCAGGTACACATGGAGATCTGGGCCTATGACGACATTCTTCAATTGTAAAAAGGAAGCATTGAAATATTAGCGTAAGACAGAGACCATTGATGGACACACTCACTGTCTTTAAAGGTCTGAGCGATGTACTGGATCTGGTCTGAGGGGGTCCGGAAACTTCCCTGATGCTCGAGAACCTCAAATGTCAGGGCATTTAAAATCTGCAATGAAAGCATACACAAAAAGAAGAAAATAAAACTAGCAATATTGCTTTTAAATCACAAGGCCGGATAGAAAATCCAGTGAAAAGACCAAAACCAACCAAGTCTAAGAGGTGACGGCCTTATGACGTATAATTAAACGTATGGACACCAGTTTCTGGAAAGTGTTCCTCAAATCAGGAGTATGTCCAACTGTCGTTCAATACCAATTTAAGTGTTTTCCTGCGTATTTCTTCTCTGCACTAAAATGTTTTGGGATTGTCTCAAAATGGTCTTTGGCCCCTAAAGCCTAGTTTATGCTTCTGCGTTTTAAGAAAAACGCAATGATACGCAGACGCAAGAGCCCCTTTGCGTGCCTTTTCACCCCCTCTTGCGTGCTTGCGTGTGTTGACCTATTTGCCCGCAGGGCAGTGATTGGTCAACTAACTACATGCTTTCCGGAGTCTTACATTTCCGGTTTCATACTATAACTCCGCCATTATTAAAACGAAGAATTTTTACGTGAGAATGAATCTCTTTGAAGAGTTTTTGTCGGAAAAAATCCGTAAATATGACCACTGATACAACCCTCAAATTCATGGATGCAGATCTCCGTAAACGTTGGTTTGCCGGTCAATGGGTGTACAAAGGAGGAAAATACGGGACAAATATGTGCGCAAAAAAAGTAAAGCAGTTTCATTTAGAGGACATTTTTCTGTGTATACTAACGGATTTAAGAGTAATGGAGGGGAAGAATCCGTTGACCACCAGGTGGATTTCCTGACCCAAGTGAGCCTGACGGAAGTCCTCCAGCAGAGATTTTTTGCTTCCCAAACCGTAGACCAGCACGCTGAATCCCAACCTACACAAGCGAACACAATGTGTTTTGTGCTGTATCTTAACACTACAAAAAAAGCCACGTAATAAAGAAGGCCCAATCTGCACTCACTGTAACTGTAACATCCACTTGCTAAAGTGCTTTTGGTGTTTGCTGTGGAGCTGCTGGATCTCTTCGGAGCAGCAGGAGGGTTTTCCTTTTAAAAGTTGCACCAAAGTCTCCTGCAATCAGAAAAAGAGAATGAGCTTCAATGAGAAGGCAGCACGGCTCCTTAGCTGTATTTGACCACTGGCTCTCATATACTTACCCTGTCGAGTTTAGGGGTGTGTAAACGTGCCAGTGTGCGGTCTGATGTCAAGACCTTCGAACTGCCATGGGCTTCAAAATACTCCTCAACCATACCAGGCTGATTGAGGGCTTCTGATGTGGACTTGACTTTCTTGGCAGGAGTCTTGTAGAGCGCGGCAGATGAACCTTTACGGGGTGTTTTTAGGGTCTTCAAGTTCTCCTGGTTTTCCTTCTTTCCTTTCGCCTCTTCCTCCATCACTTCATCCTCCTCCTCCTCCTCCTCCTCCTCCTCATCACCCCCGGAGTCAGAGGGCGACAGCTCACTATCGCTGTCTGACCGTAAGCTGGGAGCTGAGAGCATCGAACAGCTTAGCAAAGGTCTAACTATCAGTGTACTAACCTCTGTGATGCCTCGCTCGTCACGCTCACTTGTCATTCTCTTCCTCAGCCTGTGGGGTGTCGTGGAGACGAACTGAACCTTCTTGCTCTGTCATTCACAAAAAGCAAAGGCAACACTGAGAAAACGTCATCTCTGACAATGCAGCAAGGCCTCTTAAGAAATACCGTCGAGAAACATGGCAACGTCCTCAAAAAAAAGGCTGCTGGTTCCTACTAGACAAAAGAACCCCATCCAGTCTTACCTTCTGTGGCGTCCTGCTTCCACCTCTTTGGTCTAGTTAGAGAAAGACAGAATACGCATGTTCTTTGCAAATCGACACAGGAAAGGATGGACACAAAAAAATAAGGGACGTGTGCTCGAACTCACTGCGGCCCCTCCGGGTGGGAGTTGAGGGTTCAATGCCGGGGGCCGCGCTGAAGGTTACACCTTTCCCTGGGGTCCGTGCCAATTCACTTGCTATGAAAAAAGCCCAGCATAAAACACACAGCATGAAATATGCTGACAAACTAGTAATCATGTGTATGACACGTGGTATAACAGAAGAGGACGGAGGGTCTCACCAGTCTGGGCCATGCTGTGTCCACGTTTGGCTTTTTTAAAGGTAAAAATGGAGGAACCCGCCACTCTGTATATACCATCTTCATCTTCTGCAAAACAAAAGAAAACAATGCAACCACTTTAGTGTATCCCCCCCCTAGGTTTTCGCAGGCGGACCGGCCACTCGGGACGATAAAAAAACGAAAATGAAAAACCTGCTAAGGCAGCTTTGTAGAATTTGGACAAGCCTACAGCAGGTATCCAGGAGCATGCAGGTTTCAAACTCACCTTCTGCATTGCCTGTTCCTAGAGCTTGGACATAGTTTTGCTCATCAAGGACTCCATTTTCGTCCCCATCGTGTCCTGCATCCTCTTTTGCTCGTGGTCCTGCTGGACTCTTAAAGGTTACAATCTTCTGAACAGACCCACTGCTGCTCTGCACACCTGTCAGTTATACACAAGAGGGAGAAGGGACAGACAGGTCAGATCTAATGAGACAGAGAAGACCAAAAATCTGAGATGGTCCCCGAACATCAGTGCAGGAGAGTGACAAGTGACTGGTCGGTGCACATACCCTCCTGTTTATCCACGATGTGCTCCAGAGCGTCTCCATCACCGATGAACTTCACCTCCAACACGCTCATGATGAATAGAGGGAGCTACAGCACAAGATGTGACAGCAGCTAACGGAAGCTAAACGCGAACTAACCTACTCATCGCTAATTTAATTCAGTCATGTTAACGCAATGTTAGCAGCCTGTAGTGCAGTGACATGAGGTGTACAGTTGGCCACAATGGACAGCGCTTGCGCACTGAACGTTTGGAGGGAAAGAAGCACCGCGACCAAATGCGTCTGAAGGACTACAACTTACCAGATAGTGAGTCAGGATCGCACGAGGTAAATGTAAACAAAACACGTTTATGAACTGAAAGCAACGCTGTGTATTGTGACAACTTTCCGCGCCATTCTACTGAAGTTTTTAAACCACGTGACAAGTGAAAGGTCATACGTTGACCAATCAGAACGTAAGCTTCAACAAAACCACATTCCCCAGAATGCACTTAACACAACCTGCTCGCTGTTGAGACTCGCTGGTATCGAATAGTGAAGAAATATTCTATTCCTAACCACTTGTCCTTGACCTCTGTGGAAGACATCACGGGTTCAATGAAAGATGGTTAGGAGAATTCATGAGGAGTTAGGAAAAGACAACCGCGGTGTTTAGGGAGAGACATCACTTTCTTTAAGTTACATAGTTTTGATGCGACGGGAGACGCATGTTAATGACGTTTATCCGCGCCGGTGACTAGTGACTACTAGTGGTACTTCGACTAGCACAGCATCTCTTGTACAATAGTCTTACTAGTCCTACTAGTTGTAGGATAATTCATTGTTAACTTCAACAGTTTCATGACCGTTACACCTACTGCGTATGCAGTAAGACGTGTAGTGACCATCGTCTGTTCTGCACACTGTACACGGTCTGAACTGTGAGCCTTTTATAATAATTACTTTCACAGACGGTACAAAACTTGTGCAAAAATAAAATAATGGATATTCAAAAATATATGGACACTCCAGAAAGCGGGACGGTTAAAACAAACCATTCTAGGCTATGTTGTTGATAGAAAGGAGCCATAAACCACACTGCATTGCATTTGTATTTATTCTTTCAGGCTGAAGTGAGTACTCACACACAGCAGCAGAAAACTGTCATTAATTGCTGCCATCTTGGTCATTCCGACTCCTTTAATAAACACAGCTAGGTGACTGATCAAATGAGGGGTGAAAACATAGTCTAAGAGCTTTTTGTTATTCAAACTATAGGTATACAAAAGTACTATGTGTTAATAAAACACAGGTTTTGGAATCCCCGTACACTGAATAAACTTCAGGTGAAAAGAGTTGCTTCAAGAATTCCATCATCTAGCGTTCATTGAGCTAGCTAGTTCACCACCCGCGTGTTGGTGTCCACTTCCCCAGCAGACGGCCCTCAGAGTGCACAAAGTACACAGGATGCATCGCTGCAGTGGCACAGGACTGTAAAAAAACCCAGAGCAAGTCAAACAACATTCAAGGGATGAAAAAGCTGACACAGCATTCACCGTGGCTCCATATGGAACTGTACTAACATGGTAGGGGATAAGTTGGAGCAGAGAGCCCAGGGGGTATTTGCTGTAGTCCAGCGGACCGGAGATGGGCTCCAATCTCCCATGCTCCTGGGTCATAGATAACAACCTGGGGGGAAATATATTTTAGAACCGTAGTCACATGTGAGTTAAGTATTAAAGTTGGAGACAAGAGTGGACAACCCTACTTGAGGTTTGGGTGTCCCTCAATCACAGCATATCCAGTGGGAAGTTTTCCAGCTCCATCTAGACTGAGGACAGTGACCAAATATAGATTTAAAGGAAATATAAAAACAATAGACAGCTGCAAGAATGATATTAAAAAACAAAAGTAATTTATTGTTGATTAAATGTATTTGCTCAGGCCAGGAAATATCACAGGTCAATCAAAGGGAAATAAATTAAAATAACCTTCATTTGAGTATGCTATCTTTCATCATGAATTAGATCATAGATTAGATCAGCTCAAAACAGTAAGCAGTTAAAAGTCTCATTCTGCAACCGCCAAACAGGGCAAACACTATTGATGAAGGTACCTGAGTCCAGTCCATCCACAGTCAATCAGGAGCTGGTTCCTGTGAGGACAGTGTCCGATGACTCTCGTCAAAACCCTCACAGCCACATCCTCCAGGCTACATGAGCCAATCACAGACTGCTGCACGTCTGAAAGACAGCCGTGGCATAAAACAACCGCATTTATTTGCTGAATATATAAACCAACTGGTGCACTTATACAGCTACATCCATACACACACCATAGAAGCCATAGTTTCCAGGATGCACCTCACTGAGCTGCGCCATGTCTTCGACTGGGTGGCTGCAGGAAGGAGTGGAGCCAATGCTGGACTTGCAGGTGATGCCAGCAGCGCTCAGTCTGCCAGAGAACAAATCCTTATTGAATGTTTCTACAAAGAGCATTCTGTTGGAACACAGATAGATTACGCAAGTAGCTGTGCTGACATCTTATTGTGATAATTGCCAATAAGGTCATGTAACTTCATTGAAAGCAAAATCACAAAGAAATATTGTACAAAAAAATGAGTACCTGAGATAAAGTTGATTTTTTAAAAATCATTTCGTGAAATAGGACCCAATTTATCCCCTACCTGCATTTCTTTTGAACTGCCATGGTGTTTATTCTATTTACATACTTTTTCATAAACTGCAAGGTCAAATCAGTGGTTTCCTTTGCGACAGCCTGTATTTGCTCCACCCCTCGGCAGTTATAGGTGTTCCCACAGTGAGCGTACACTCCCGTGAGCTCCATGCCCGCTGTCCCGGCGATGGCCAGAGCCAATCTGAGCGCCTCAGGCTCAGAGTGCAGGACACCGGCTACGGCACAGAACCAAGAGGAGATCAACCATCAGCAGACGATGAGGCGAGTCCTGGCTTCGCGTTTTGGACCCTTACCTCTCCCGTTGCCACAGTCGAGTTTGAGCCAGACGTGCCACAGCCGACCGTCTTTCAGTGGTCTCTTTTTGAGCTGATCAAGAGCATGAGGATGATCCAGTAAAACTTGGAAGAGATCCAGCCTCTCCGACAGTGCTGCACAGCGCTCCACCTACGAGCACACACAGAAACAAGTTAGAGAAATCATTTGGAGGCTTGTTGGGTAGACTTTTACATTACATCAGATCTATGTTAATTACACTAACCAGCATAATAGGCGGAAAATCAATCAATCAACATTAATGCTTAACGGCCGAGCTCTTGTTCATGCTGGCTCATTGGTACATTTACAGATAACAATAAAGGAAAGCTATTTCTCAATTTAATACTACTTAATACCAGTAAATAAATGATGTACTGTATACAATTGTCATACAGTAGAATACAAAATTCAAAGCTTGTTAGCAAGAAATCAATCTAACCATTCAAAACGGTGCAAATTCTCATTTGCCTATATTTGTCATTGACTTTTCCCCAAGATTTTCATGGAGCTGCTTCCCGACCACATGCCAAATTGTTTTAATAAGATACAGCTATGAGCTTCTCTTCCATCACCTTTGTGCACAGACATTTTGACTTATCCAGCGCTTTTGCTGCTGTGGCACTGTGTAATGTAGAAACATATGGGACAGTACTGCAAACCTTTCTGCCATGAATACATCTTTATAGCGTGTCAGAAAAGAGGACCTTATCAAATGGTAGAGAGTAGGCATAGAGGATGTCATCAAATCCATGGTCGGCATAGAAAGAGGCCTCGGCCAGTGTGGAAACCACAATGCACCTCCGTGATCCACTCGTCAAAATGTCAGCACACTCACTGGACATGAACACAAATACAAAGACACAGGCCATGTCAACATCCCTCAAATGTAAGTAAGATTTCAAAATCAAGGCATACAGTGTAGGAATTAGTTACTTCCAGGATGGACATCTTATTATCACCAGGCCGCTCTATTTTGTCTCTTGGAATCTCCAATTGATCCATATATATTCGTGAAGATGAAGGCAAACTATGTATGCTGTGTTACATTCACTCATTGAGGCATAAAGCCAATATGTTACTGCATAGAATGCATTGGGATGTGAGGGAGAGATAGGACAGAGAGGTTTCAGGTTACTGTGGCAGTTTCACACTTGGATGTGAAGAGGATGAACCAGGAGGAGACACTTTGAAGAAGAAGCCAAAGACATTAGAATGCCCCCCTGGAGATTTCAAAATACCAAACTGAGAGAAGAACTGTTAGAACTCTCCTGCAGCCTCTTTGATAAGTCACCTTTAACTTGGTCAGAGTGTTCTCTATTTCGCGAAATATATCACTATTCACATTGTATTTCACTTTGTAAATTGTATTCCTTATCACTTTATTTAGGTATTAAATACTTTTTGATTTTTAAAATTCGAACCAGGTGACTCTTTTGATTCATCGTAGTGTGATCTCCCTCGGGGGACTTCCAGAATCCAACAATATTATCACAGTTGTTGTGCATCTCTTCGTCAGTTTCTCTCTCAACCCAAGATGTCACGGCAGAGGGACGGTTCCTTAACCCACTGCCCAAATTGCTTGTTAGTTTTCCATGAATTAAAGAGTTTGATATAACCCTGCTCTACATGTAACGCATGGTAAGGTTATGACTTAAATTGTGATTTGGCGCTGTATAGATAAATCAACTGCATGACAGAATGTATTGTGTGAGTGTGTCTCTGTGTGTCTGTGTTCATACAGGGTTTTGTGGGTCTTCATGTGAGGACGAAGCTGGACCCCCAAATCTTGACAGCGTTCAATCATCCGCTGTGCATTTCTGTTCACTTTGTCCAGATCCACCACCAAAGCAGGGGTGCAAAGCGAGGAGAGGGACTCCATCATAATGGCAACCCTGGAACACACACACACACACGCACGCACGCACGCACACACGTACACACGGTTTCCATGGCGTTTTATGCAATTTAATTATTGTGCATGACTACCTCCAACCCCAAAACTAGTGACAGTGACACTTTTCTTATGAAAACAAACTTGTAACAATAATGTTTATGCGACGTTAGTCTACAGGGAATGCCTTCCCCAAATTACGTAATGTGGAGATCTTTGAACTTTGCACCGGAATGACAGGAGTTGTTCCTTTTAAACAGCAAATACTTTTTACTTCGGTCATTTACATTTTAAATGCATCTCAACGAATATTAACTTTAGACTATGTACAGCGCTAGGAGCAATACTTTCGACAGAAGACTCACCGTTGCACTGATGTTTCCAGAAATGAAAGACGATGTGACGTCCCTCTGGTCTTCTTGCATTATGGTGTCCTGGAGTGGTCAAACCTTCTGACGGCATGCGGTCAATACTATCGAGCATCTTTCTTTAAATTCATGCAAAGGCAGAGTAACTTGTGAAACCGTAGGTGGACGGGGACTTATCATTGTGCACTATTGCCCACACAATATATAATTAATAATTTATGAAAATCATTTATAATGATTGATTAATTAAGGTTGTATTAATCTGTTTAGCTGCACGTTGCATCCGTATACATCCGAATATCTGTATGCTAAGCTAACTGTGTGCATATATATATATATATATATATATATATATATATATAGAGAGAGAGAGAGAGAGAGAGAGAGAGAGAGAGAGAGAGAGAGATTTAATTCGAATCTGAATGTCTCTGCACAGTAGAGGGAGCCAAAGGCAGAAACCCTTTCTTACACTTGTTAAAAGAGGGGATCAATTTTACATTCCAAAAACATAAAATATTGTATGTGTTATGCACATGTTACTATCCGTATTTCCGTCACTAAAACAATTGTTGAGAGCCATTTCATAATACAATCCCAGCAGCAAATTACACATGGATCTAAAAGTGAATAAACACATCACACTTCGGAATATCTTATAGAAAAAACGTTTTTTGTTTCACCACATTAGGCTTTATTCAGAATTTATTTTTACACATTGGTTTATTTATGTTCGTCTGCCAATACATGTGTAGTAACGAAGTGCGATTCTCGATGGCTAAATGTGATATTCTTTCCTCCCTTTAAAGGATAAGTGTACACAACAAATGAATTGCAGCATAACACAATGTCAAAGGTTTTCTAGAACAATTCAAATGGTTGTGTCCTTTATTTCTATTTCAGCACCTGACTCATTTAGTGGAGACACAATATGATGGGACTGCAGACTGCAAACACCTATAACAACAAAGTAAAGAGTACAATTTGTTTCATACACATTCAATAATCATACACCTCTCTTCTGGGACAATTTTTTATGATAGTAGGGGCTGACCATAGATTTAGAATGAATAAAAGGTTCAAGTTACAAATGACATTGCATGCCGATGTGTTTGTGTGAGTGTGTCCTACGTGGATAATTTTGGCCTTTGTAATATGATCTTGTAGCCGCCTTAATGATCACAGTCGTCCGGTGGCCGCTCTGCGTGTGTTTACGTGTGGGCTGAAGGAGCCGGGCCTTCACTCGGACTGTGGGTTCTAACCCCGCGGCTCCTCACTAGCATATCCAGCGGATGAAGCGGTCAAGGAACGACGGTTTGTTCAGCCCGGCGAAGTCGGCGCCCCGAAAGACGGCCGACATGTCCCCTAGCGACACCTTCCGGAGCACGTCTTCGTCCGTGTCCGTGCCCACGGCGACCACCGTGGGCACGCCTTCGGCTCGCCTCATCGTCGACACGGCCTCGTCCAGCTGCTCGGAGGACGTGACGCCGTCCGTGACGAACACGAAGGCCAGCTCGGCGTTGCGTCGAGCCAAGCGCCCTCCCCGCTGCGAACACAACGGGCCTCGTTAGCGGGGTTCACACTAAAGGACCATTGGGGTCAGAGACACGGTGCGGCTGCTCTCTCTGCGTGTGTGAGTTACTTGAACAAATAGTTTGACATTCTGGGATATTTATGCTTATTTGCTATGCTGCCAAGAGACGAGATGAGAGGATCGGTACCACATGCATTGATGAACAGTAAATGTGGATCTACAGGCAGACTAGTTTAGCTTAGCATGACAAGTGCGAAGGGACACATGATTATGTTATATATTGCATTTGTTAAATCTTTCATAAAAAATGTAGAAATGACACTTCTGTGAGGTTACATGCACACTAATTCTCGGCTGGTGACCCCCTCTCTACCTTGATGAAGGGAATCACTACATCCGCCTGAGAAACCACAATTTGTTGTTTTCACACAGTTCACAGTATCTTTGTCTATACTGTACTGACATGAGAGTGGTATTGGTCTTCTCCTCTAACTTAAGAAAGCAAAATCAAAACATCGTTGAACATCGTTATTGCAGCGCATCTGAATACAAATGGGTTGAAGGTTTTTTTTTACCTGTGGAATCACAAGATTGTTGACTGCATAGGTGATAGCGCTGCCCAGATCGGACGAGGAATCCATGTAGGTCACCCCAGCGAGCGAACTAGTAATCACGGTGAGATTGTGCGTGAGCGGAAACTCCACCCGCTGTTGTGTTGGGCTGCCGTACTGCAGAAGAGCCAAGCGGGCGTTCCGCTCGTCTGACTGGCCGTTGGCCAGGGTGAGGCGGCGAGCCACGTTCTCGATGAACTCTTTGGCCCTTCGGTGGTCATCCAGTCCCATCCTCTCAGAGCCATCCAACAGGAACACCACATCCACCGGCCGCTGAACACAGCTAGCCACTGCGGGCTCTGGAACACACACACACACATAGGTAGATGGGTTTCTAAATCAGACAAGGTGTTCGGCGAGATACAGCTGGAACGCAGATGCAACAGTAAAAAAAAAAAATTGCTTCAACACACTTTGGTGTTGGCCTCTCAATAGAGCTCAATGCTAGTTGCAGTTTAGCATTTCATAAGCTTCTCGTATCAGTGGTGTGGCCTCATCAAGAAAACACTTTTTTATTTTGCTCTATGATTTTATTCTCTTGAGATGGCAATTTTAAACATGAATACATGTTATACATAACAGCATAATTCACATCAGTAAGTTTCCATCACAGCGCTAAAATAATAGCAGGACATTTGGTTAAAGCCGCTGTTAGTCATCCTACCTTACAAGCCAAGCCACATGCAAGAAAAAACATGCACCAATTAACGGCATAACATACAATAGTTCCTTCATTGTCAGTCAATTGACCAAACATACACCAACCTCGAGACTCATATACAGTAAACTGTGTATACAACCAGATTGTTTCCAAATGTCTTGGCCTTTTCACCAAGATGACTCACTCACAGAGCACAAGAAAAAAGTAAAGGCCGTAACCATGGATATGTGCAAAACAGCAAAAACAAAAGAAAAAAAGCCATCTGAGGGATTTTGTGAGTTTGTGATTCACAGTGGAAATAAAGCTTCATCAAAGAGCCACTGTTCACTATTCAGGAGTGCCATGAATGGGTCTATAGACCCATCTGCCCCCAACAAATGAGATCTACTTTCCATGTGAATGGAAAACGTTCCTCCACAAAGGCAGAAGAAATGATATGTGTTATATTTCAACAGACGTATTTTTCATATAGACAGCTCCCTATATATTGATTCAAAAATATTCAGGAGCATGACATTTTGATTTTGGGCCCATTTTTTTTTACAGTGACTGTATATTAGGCTGCTTTGAAATGTAAAGACAGGGCCAGCATCATATCATTCAATCGTTTTGGATTCAATACTACACCACTAGAGAAATTACTAGAAAATGGCCACAGATTTGATCAAATCTATTCTATGTCCAGCGGTAAGCTTTTTGGCTATTGGCGACCATAATGAGGAGGTAGCATGGTCAGCATATTGGCATTAGCAGAGTCCTAAGGCTTTCTCTGGGTCTCCAATTATGTCTCCATAGACGTATTTGAAGGAGTCGATGAACAGCTTGGTCCATTTCTGCCGCTTCACTCCCTGGGTAAGTTTGGCTCTTTGGGCTGTGTACGCCATGGTTGCAACGCCAACCCCGTACTGCTGCTCACTCAGGCCGTTCAGCAGAATGGCTACACCCTCCAAAGAGGTGGGGACCAATGAAGGGCTGCCTTCCCCGTCGAGCAACATCAAGGGTGCAGGGGCTGGCCTTTCTGTGACGCCCCCTCCTGAAACAAGTGTGCGGAACGACATCGTGGGCGGAGTCCCACAGTCACGACGCATCATCACAGCCAACAAAGATGCCGTAGATACAGCGAGTTGGACTAAATTGCAAAAGCTTTGGTTTTGTCGGTTGGATTTACAGCAACACAAATTTACCGCATCATAGCAAAGGAGGCAAACTGATGAAACAAAATTAGACTAAATATAAGACACAACTTGTTTAATCCTTATCGTAGCTGGAAGGCAGGGGGGCCCTGCTTGGAGGCATCAGTATGCTTCAAAGAACCTGTTGTCTGGGCACAGCAGAAGGCCCAGACGCTTGTTTCTGTTCTGAAGGGCCACACTTAAATTCAGGGTGAAAGCCTGCTGTCATAGAGAAGTGCAGGGCGTGTTCAATCATAACAGCGGGGATAGCAGTGCACACTTTCTCTCCTCAAGGACAATCATGGTATTGCACTTGGTTATAAACACAGAAAGTGATGACAGAAGTTGTCATTAACCGAAGTATTGTCAGTTTCAGAAACAGCAATTTGACATATTGACAGGAACTTCATGTTAGCCTGTGGACTTTGCCGTAAATGCTGAAAATCTTTGAAGAGGAGATAGAAATGTTTCCTGTTAATTTAAAATCTTACCTGATTTACAAGGGAGATCAGGGCATACAATGACAGGTTCTAAAAGCAAGGTAAAGAAAGAATATTAAAGAAGTACCGAACATAACAGCTTAATAAAACACTAGGGGAACGTACTGCATATAATGTGTCTTTTCGCACAAGTGTATACCTGGGCATAGAACGTTTTCAATTGTGCCGATGAAATGGTCTGCCACTAGGTCTGCAAAGCGCCTCATGCCCAGAACCCTGCTCTTCTCCTCGCAGGCGATGCTATTCAGAATCTCATTGTCCTGATTCTTCTCGAACATGTCTCCGATACCAATAGCACTTACATCAACGCCGGGACGACTGCTCACACAAATACAAGGATTGTGTTGGACCATTTCTCATTGACACAAACACTCATTATAAATCACCAAATTCAGCCTCATAACCATGTACCCGCAGAGGTATTTGAGCAGCGTGTCGTCATCTCTGGGGTCAAAACGTCCATCTGTGACGACAACAACACTGACGTTGGCTTTGGCCCTGCGGCTGTCCCTGATCAGGTTGTCGTAGGCAAACTTGAGAGCTGATGGAGTCCAAGTTCCTCCGGCAATCCACTCCAAGCGCTTCACTGCATTCTGGATAGTGGAGGTTGGAATGTAAGAGACGTGCACACACAGTGATGTGACATCACTACAGACACCACATCACTATTTAGCAGGCGTATCTCAAACAGGAGTGAATTCTGCATTTGTTGGGGAATATTTTCAGCTGCGGATGAACATTTACATGGACTTTTTTGGCAGCCGAACGCTCAAATTTAATTCATTGAAAATAAATAGTGGAATAGATTCACTTTTTGATGTGTTTTAATGTTTATGGGATTTATTGGCAAAATATATATCTAGGCTGATACTTTAATGTTTCTCTACCATCTATTGTATTTAATACAATATGTATCGCTAAATGTGAGAAATATAGAGAGAGGAACATGTTACTGTGTCACATCTGTTCTGACACTACACCAGCCCTGATTAATTAAAACACATCTGGAACACAAAAAACAGTCACCGTTACAACCAAAAATAATCTTCAAAGCAATTTGCATGAGTTTGTGTTTGACACCTTAAAAGCAGACAATGAATCAATCTTGGGGTCGTCGAGATGGATGGCCTGAAAGGTTCCACTGTGACTGTACTGAACAACTCCCACTCTTGTACCTGGGAACACATGCAACTGTGTTGACACCCAGTTTTTGTCAATGTGCAGACAGTAGTGGTTCTTAAGTAATTAAAGAACCAGATGAGCATAAACAAATGCATGTTTACCTATTTCCGACTTGGGGTCGTTGGCAAATGATCCCAATCTGTTGATGGTGTTGATGACAAAGTTTTTCTCGAGGGTGAAGTTTGTTTGACCCACTGACTCTGAGCTGTCGATCACAAAGACGATGTCCAGGGCTCCACAGCGTTTCTCACAGTCTGCAGAGAAACCACAAACTGTGACAACCAGCTTATCCGAGTATGCTTAGATCCACACAAACACAATAGCTAAACTCACCACAGCAGCCACACGTTTCCCTGATGTAGTTCATAACATCACATTCCTGCAGGAAGAAACGTTACATCAATATATCCGGCATGCATTTCTCTTGATGTGCCAGTGATAAAAGAGTGGTTGAAGGAAATGTTCTTACAGTGAGGCCGGGATCACCCTCAGGGCCAGGACCTCCCTGTTAAGAAAGAGAACATATAAAATCTAATTCTGGCTTTCATCTGGGTTGGGATTGCTAGAGATTATGCTAATCTGTAACAAGTAAACATTTAAAAACACCAGTTTCAGTTGGCAATTCCTAACTGGATGCAACGTGTACGTGTACCTGGTTTACAATGCGTTTTATGTATACTTACATCCCGGCCAGGGTCTCCTCTTTGCCCTCTTCCGCCTGGCTCACCCTCAGATCCTGGCACACCCTGTTGTGAGCGAACAAAAATTGCATTGTCTACTTGCACCTTCGTCTCCGCTAACGGTATTCATCGAACTACAGTCAGTTACTCACATCGTCTCCGGGAGTTCCTTTATTTCCAGGAGCCCCACTTTGCCCGCAGCTCCCTCTGCTGCCGCGAGGCCCACTATTCCCAGGATCTCCTTTATCACCCTGTAAAGAAGCAGAGGAACGTTTGAGAGCCAAGTGTGTCCCTCTAGCAAATACATGTACTGAGATGAAGTGCATGCGAACGTTACCTGTGCTCCTCTTGATCCAGGGTAGCCGAAGCCAGGTCTTCCACGATCTCCCTGAATAGAAACAAAATAAACAGTCATGACAAACAGCTGAAAAAAGTAAAAGGAAGACACTTTCACATTCGCAGAGACGCATACCTTTGGTCCAATCGGTCCAGGTTCTCCTCGAGGTCCCGCATCACCAGGGTCCCCACCGGCACCCTGACACACAAACCGATTTAATGTAAAGTAGATTAGGAATCTATTTCACAAGATGTCCAATTGAGAGCCTTCACCTACTTTTTTCCCAGCCTCTCCACCTGTCCCTGGTGGTCCCCTGGGGCCTGGCAGGCCATTGTCTCCCTGTTGAGAGAGGAAGTTGATGGCAGGTGCAACAATACTGGATAGATTAAAGAGTTGTACCCTAGTTAGATGAATGCATACTACACAGATAACAGAACTCTTCTTACCTTTGTTCCTTTGCTTCCTACTTCACCTGGAGGTCCTCTCAAGCCTTCTGGACCCATTTCACCCTGAAACATTACAACTGCATTATGCCCCCAAGAGGTGGAAAATTGTTTCTCATAGAAATACATCATTGGAGTTAATGCAAAAAGTTCACATTTGCATACTTAAATGTTTACCTTGCTTCCCTTAATGCCGTCTGGCCCTTGATCACCCTTTTTCCCTGGATCTCCTCTTCTCCCCTAGAACGCAGGAAATATGAGAAAATCAATGCACTACCACTGCAGACTATCGATTGGGAACATGATCATTTGGAATTGGACATTCTTACAGACTCTCCGCCCTTTCCTGGAGCTCCAGGGATTCCCTAAAAAAAATAACACACAGATGAGCATGAGGCAATTTGTCGGCTTGACAGCCTTTCTGTCTGTGACGATGAACCTTACAACGCTTCCTTTGTCTCCAGGGTCGCCAGGTGATCCAGGACTTCCATTCTCTCCCTGTGAACAAAGCACCAAGCAGAGGTAAGCGTTTCTCCCCCTGCATTCCTCCAACCTATGGAAAGCAAAGTTCCGAATTTACCGGTGGTCCATTGTTTCCTTTTGCTCCGGGGGGGCCAGATCTTCCAGGGCGACCGAGATCACCCTGAAAACACAAACCACCACATGCTCACAGTCAGGCAGAGTTTTAGGAAGCGGTATGGCCGATGGATTTAGTTGTGAAGACCATGTACCTTTTCTCCGTTAGTTCCAGGAGAACCACGTTCACCAACGTCCCCATGGTGACCATCAGGACCCTAAGAGACGTCAAACACTCACTATAAACATGCCATTACATAATGCACTATGGATGCAGTATTTCTTTAAATCATGTTGAATGTCATACTCTTTCGCCTGGGTCTCCTTTGCAGCCGGGAGCGCCAATTCGTCCAAATTTACCCTGGGAAAAAAGGACAATAGTATTACAAAACAAGAGTGTCACTTCAAAATTGTACATGCTCTTTTAGGAACTTTCAAAATAACATCAATGTTAGTAAGTTGGTAATAAAAAAACTTGCTCCTAGCACTAGTTACCTTCTGCCCATCTGTCCCATTGCGTCCTGCATTACCACCCCCACCCTAGCAATGAAGAGAGAAATTATTAGAAAAGAAAGACCATACCGCAACAATATGTATGAAAATGAATAGATTTGGTTAGATGGTAGATCATAAACTGAAAAACAAAATCCTACCTTTTTCCCCTGAGTTCCCAATTCTCCCTGTGGGAAGACAGACGACCAGCAATTATTTAACGTATGAGCCTTATATGCGCATATATTAACATATTATTAATTCACATAAATAATTCACATAAAAGCCAATCATTTATTCAAAAACAGAAGTGCATGCCTCACCTTGTCGCCTAGAAGACCTGGTTCTCCCTGCAGAGAGAAGGCAGGAAAAGAACATTTGTTTTTACAATATAGACAGAAACTTTGTCGTGCTGAAGCGAATAGTTAACCAGGGCTCAGTTGCTGTCGAATGTCTTACTTTAATACCGGGCAGACCGATGGGACCTTCGATACCAGGGTCTCCTTGGCGACCTCTTCCTCCCTTCGAACCTGGGTCGCCGTTGTCTCCTTTGGCTCCCTGCAGTCAAGGAAATCAAAGGAGGGAACATGTATGAAGAATAAAGGGATTTATGCCTGAAATCTGTAGGTGTAAGTGTGTGTGGAAGCTCACTTTTTGTCCTGGGTTGCCCTTCTGACCGTCACTCCCTTTTGTCTCCAGACAGTTGGTTTTGAAACACTGTGTCAAACAGACGAGCATGACAAACAGTCAGTGTTGATGCAGTCTGAAACACAAACCTTTATGATCATGAGTTGGGTGAGCATTCTTACATCTACGTAAGCCAGATGTTTCTGTGAAGAGAAAAGGAACAATGTGTGAGCAGGAGAGGCATCGGTTGTGTGCCGGGTTTCTCTTGTGTGTCTATGGTGTCTTTGTGTCTTACCATGGACTCGATGATGTGGTCAATGGTCTCTGTATGTATGGTGGCTCTGCCTTGGCTCAGATCCACAACCTTGTAGTCCCTCCTGTAGACAGATGCAGGATTGCTGGCGATATCCGTTAGCATGTGCTCTTCCACGTTCTTAGATGCTGCTACGACAAATATCTTGATGTGCTCGTGAGCTTTATCCGCAACCGCTTTGACTCCATTGCACGGTTCGCCGGTTACGTGGCCGTCCGTGATGACAACAGCGAATCGGAGGGCGTTGGGGTTTGCGCCTGGGCGCACCATTTTCTCTGTCATGTTGCCGAGGGCACAGTCGATGTAGGTCCCTTTACCCAGGTAGGCGATGTTCCTGACGCCCTGGAAACAGTGTGAAACCAGTGAAACTTCTTCAAACTGGACTTCTAATTGGGATAAGCAGGCAAACGTCCAGGGGACAAAGATCCTTAGCTTCCCTGAAAGTATCAGGACACAGCATTTTACTGCCCCAAAACAGAGCTACCCAGTTTTGATCTTCATTGGCAATAATAAGTGAAACTATTAACAAAAAACAAAAATCACTGAAGATGACATGCCTATATGTTTGGCTTTGGAATCCTGAATATTTTCCTGAAAGCCCTCCATCCTTTAGGTTTTAACATCTTCAAATTCCATCGTGGATTGGGGATCCTTGATTTTCCATTACGACAGCACAGATTATTGCGTCATGGAATGTAACAGATCTTTCAGACAAACATTCGTTCTGTAAACTCTACTCCAGCCAAAATTCTTGCTGAATGTGCTGAAGCCCCAATCCTACCCTACCTATGTATTTTATGTAATCACTTTTCATTTGTTCCTTTTAGAATGATCAAGACAGTTGAAGAACAGTCGGATACAAAATATGTAGGTATTATCTTGAAAAGTAGTGTCTGGACTTAGCACCTGGGGGGGAAATATTAGCTCTCAGTGTCCGCCCCTTTCTGTAGGCATATGTGTGTGTTGTCTGTGTAACACTTACAGTGATAAAAGTGTTCTTGTCCGTAATGGAACTGAACACAACATTATTCTGAGAGAAGTGTAGTCCACCGATCTTCCAGTTGACCTGCACAACACCATTGATTTCTGCATCATCCAAACGCTGGGCAAACTTCACAAGGAAGTCCTGCAACAAAAGTCACAACACATAATAAAACATAAGGCTCACGTGGTATACTGGCATTTAAGCATAATAACACTATCAAAAAATGGGTATCTTATGTGTAGGCCCAATTTTAACCTTGATGCTCTCCACCAGCGCTCCAGGAGGCGGCTCGTGCAGGGCGATGGTCTCAGATGTGTCTACGGTGAAGAACACCTCTACGGTACATTCATTTTTCTCTGGAGGGAACGCAAATGAAACATACCTTAAAGCCTTAGTGCAAAATGGGGTAAACAAAAATGTTTGATGACATGTTATTAAAACTGTGTCAACTTATAAACATGGCATGTACTGTTTCACGACACTCACCCCAGCACTTATTTTTCTGCCCGTGAGTCAGGGTTCCCAAAAGGAGACATAGGGCGATGACCTCTAACCCCAGCATCTTCATTATGTCTGTCTGACAGGTCTGAAAAATGCAGAATTGCGGATATGGAAAGAGATAGATTTAAAACCTAAATCAAGGAATACCTTTTAATTGGGATGCTGGTCATTTTTGCTGGTTGTATTCTAATATTGCTGAATGTTGCCATAGGATTTTTGTCATATTATGGAGATGGCTGTAGATCATTGCAAAAGTAATTTAGAAAATGTAGATTCTGCATCTGGTTAAGCTGGCATCAGATTAAGCTCATTGTACAAGGAAAAGTCCAGTTCCTGTTGAACAGGTTACAAAATGGCAAACACAGAGTCATGAAACAGGTTTCAAAAGATAGTTTCAAAGGATCAGGGGTTGAACATGGCTCCTTTCTCCAATGTAAAGGGTGCCAGATATCAGCAGTAACCAATGGGAGCTCAATCAGATCCACTAACTATACATAGTCCTAAATGAAGAACTCACTGTTGCACCAAAAGAATCCTCCGAGTCAAAGGCTAAAAGTCAAAGTATTTATGCTGACTAAACTTGGCACCTACACTTTCAAGTAAAGGGAATTTTGAACTAAAATACTTTTAGCAATGTTGCAAAATTGAGCAGGCGACGACTGAGTCAACTGAGACAGGCCATTTTCTTTTTAACACCACAAGATTTCACAGGGCCTCATTCTGCTGCCCTCCAGAGGCTTTCCCTTGCCTTACTGCAAACCTCTGATGAACAGCTGTCTCCGGCGGATGTGCACATTGCTCCCGTTTTGTGATTTTCCACAAATGTATAAGTATATGTCATGAAAATGATGGAAAAATAGAAAAACCTGTAGGAGTCTTATTGGCCTTGTTATCCCCGTTGCGGATATTCCAAAGACAATTATGAATCAAATTATCATAAACCACACTTGATAGGAGGCCTTCGGGGCCTGTGCAAATCGGGGCCCGGTACAGTGCACACTGCACACGGATTGATAATCCAGGTTGACTCGCCATGTCAATAAAGCCTCAATCAAGTGTATTTCCAACAAATCAACATCTAAAATCTCCACCGGATCTCGACCAGCAGATGTAGACTTCAGCCTTGACTGTTGCATTAGGCTACAAAAGTCTGCGCTCTGCAAAGTAAAAAAAACTAAGAGAACCTTCTACCTCTTTTGAAAAAATTGTTTCATTTTCAATGAAAGTCCAGGAATCAATTTTACATTATGCTTTTTTTTTAAAGACGACTAATCAATGAATCAAAGTAACTTGAAGTAAAATCAAATCACACCTCCTAACAATTCAAATCCATTAACGGCAAGGAAAACCACACTTTCGGACGCACCATATTAGAACTTAATACTTAAAAATATTTCAAGCCTACAGCTACCGACCATCGTCGTTGTGGCTCCCTCCTGCGGACGAACAACCGAGAGCTGCAGAGGAGACGCTGCTGCAGATGTTCTCACACATCCCCGTCTGTCCTGGCCCGGGCAATGAGTGTAAGTTCACCATTGCACGGGTAAATATCAAGCTAAATAAAACATGCAGAGATACCAGGACGAATGAGAGAGCCGGCGTTCCAGTCGTGTTGTTTAAACGAGCCATTTGCGGTTTGAAGAACTTAAAGCTTATTATCGCAGAAGTTCGGTCTGAAAAAAATCCACAGTTTCGTTTGATGAGGGTACGTTTTAAGACATCCAAAGCGAAAGAGCACGAGAAAAAGACAGAGAGACGGAGAGATACAGTAAACGAACGGGAACAAATCACAAGTGGAATAAAGGGGAGAGAGATTGGCACAATGTTGTGCGTAAAAGTGCTGCTTACCCAAACTCTTTCAAACAACTTCAAATCTTAATCAGCAGTGGGTGGCCGTGTTGATTAACTCCTCATCTCAGCAGAAGGGAAACACAAGTAAGGACGTGGATATGCGGCAGGTAGAAAATGCGCAAAAAAAGCACAAGATGCGCGTTTTCTTCCCGCAGAAGAGTCGTCCTTTCGTTCTCCTGTCCCTGTTCAGCCCCAGACTCTGACTCTGACCCCTCCTCCTGTACATACAAGGCACACCCCGGTGCTACCTGCCGACCACTTGGAGGCGCCATGGCTCCACAGGAAACCATGTGAGCGCGCGCGCGCACCCCAAGTATCAGTGCCATGAAAAGAAGATGCCAAAGCGCAGCTGGGGTTTTGAAGAAATTCCACGCAATGAGGATGCCTCACACTGCTCCAACAGATTGTAACGTGGTAGTAGTTCTCAGGAGATTGGACAACTTATGAGGAACCATGTGAACACTGGGCTTTAATGTCCCTGGGGTAGAATTTCTGGATGTTTCAAAGGTTATTCTTGTAATGTGGTGGTAGTTTGAAAAATAACAGAATTAACAGTACTTAACCGCCTCATACTCATAAACTCACACACACACACACACACACACACACACACACACACACACACACACACACACACACACACACACACACACACACACACACACACACACGGACCTTGCTGGTCTAGATGCAATTAGAGGGCAGAGTGAGAGAAGTTTATACTCAATATAAACACTAACAGACTGTCCATGTGTCTGCTCACCATGTTTATACATGTATGTGTTGGAGGACATGGTGGGAGGTCTCCCTGTTAGATCACACACTATGTCTGTACATGGCCCTCTGCGAAGGTAAAGCATTACACTCTCGCTGACCATGTTGGCGTGACTGTTCAAACTGCTTGAATACTTTGATGTGGCCCGTAGAGGTGCCGAAGCATGTGAACACTGCCACTAATTTGTTATCCAGGGACAGGCTTCTACATGCAAGTCCACATCCGTCACACGAGAGGCTATTAGTTCTGAGAGTGAGCATACGGGGCCGCTTGGTCATTTGGTGAACCGAGTGTGGCAGATTCCGATGTGAATGACTAGAAACTGGTATCTATTCCTTCGTGAGAAATTTTCTATGGAAGTAAATCTGTGTCATCGGGTTTTGAAAGAAAAAGGTGATTGAATTTCTAGCACTGAATATTTATGCATTGAAATTATGTATCTGAATGTTTTTCAACGTTAAAATACTGCAAAAATTCAACCGCAAATAAATCAACGTTAAAATATTCAACTGCAAAAAATTCAACCGCAAAAAAATTCAAACACAACATCCGGGACCTCAAGGAAGAGCAATTGATTCTAGATTCAAGATCAGGGGCGTCCGTCAAGCAAATGGAGCGAGCACCCAATACAACTTGGGCTTGTCGGCAGCATGGTGACCGGATTGTAGCCATGTCCAACAATAACGGGGCTTTAACTCTTCTTTATTGGATATGGGATGCATTTTGAACATTTTCAGCAATATGACATGTGCCGCTGTCGGGGGAAAACAAACACTCACACGTAGCCAAACCAGTAGTTCAAAAACCAGTAGGCACGTAACACCGTCACTGAAAAATGGGTTCTCGTTTCAGACTTAATGAGCAAATACAGGATCCCTTTGAGTTAAATTCTAAAGCCTCGCATTAAGACGTACATCCCTTTATTTAAGACTCTGCGCTAGTTGGGGGTCGCTGTGTTGTGCCAGACCCTCAATATTTAATGGACTTGGACTGCATGCCACTTAATACCCAACTGAGATCTGAAAAAGGATCCTTCCATCGACCACTTTCCGCACTCGGCGCTACTGCGGTTATTCCTGCATGTCCTGTCGGTTTCAAGTTGTATTGGATGCTCGCTCCTTTTGCTTGACGGAGGCTCCTGATCTTGAATCTATAATCGATTGCTCTTGCGTGAGGTCCCGGATGTTGTGGTTGAATATTTTAGTGTTGAATTATTTGCGGTTGAATTTTTTGCAGAATGTTGAAAAGCATTCAAATACACAATTTCAATGCAGAAATTCAATCACCTTTTTCGTTCAAAACCCAATGACACAGATTTACTTCCATACGTTTCAATCCCTGATGCTTTTTTATTGAACATTATCAGAAGACATCGGAGGTGAGACAGCAGTCTCAGCAGCAGCTGAACTGTGTAATTACTCTCTGTAGCTGTTCTCTTGCATTGGTCTGCGAAGTTTTTCCTTAAAAAGAGAAGAAGAAGAGAGGAGTGGAGCAGTGTGTGTATGTGGTGTGTGTCTGTGTGTGTAATGGAGAGGGGGGCTTCTGGTCTTAAAGTGTGACTCATAGAATAGGAATGGCCTCCCTTCCAAATAAGAGTAAATCACTCTCAGCCGCTCGCTCTCTGTCCCCCGAATTTTCTCTCTCTCACACGGGCACATACACACACACACACACACACACACGCATAAACACACACACTCCTCTTTAAAATGTTTTTTTCCTTTATTTCCTTCTCATGGCCTGAAAGAGCGTTTCAGTCTGGGGGGATTCGGTGTAATCAGTTCCAGAGTCAAAAACAGCTTGACTCTCCCTAGATCACAGCAACTTTTCCTCCGAAGTTCTACGGAAAACCCACAATGAACTGCTCAGTTTACGTCACATTAAAAAACATGCACAAATACAAAAGCCGAGACGTCAAAAAGAACATGAAAACAAAGCAAGCATATGTGTGCAATTGCATAAATCCCCACAGGGCCGGCGCTAGCCATTTGGGTGCTTGGTGGTGCCCCCCCCAACCAACCAACCACCACCACCACCAAAGGAATAACAACCATTCAGAATTTCTTAGTTAGGTTCTCTTTATTCCCCAAATAACTTCTAAACATAAATAATTTACATAAACAAACATGATAAGAAATAAATTATATAAAAGATAAAATTATAAATACCAAATACCACCACAATTACTAAAAACACAGATTTGGAACTGAATATTGTAAACGCAGAAAGTAAAGTATATAATAATGTGCACATTTCTTCAGTAAATAATATACATAAGTACAAATAATAATAATAAAGTGCAAATAACCATACATAAGTACAAACTGCACAGTAGAATTTACTTTACCATCTCTATAAAAGAGACCATTCTGCTATCCGATAGAACTATAATACAAACATTTTCACTACCATCAGTTGTCAAAGGCCCTACAGAGGCACACGCCTGCATTTCCTAGCTGCAAAATCAGCTATCAGGTCATCATATGAGCCACGTCCCCATTGATGCTGATGACAGTTTAAGCATAATCAGAAATACCATTGCTAGCTAGCTAGCAACCTAAGGAATGATTGCTAGCCTTATTGCTAACGGTAACAGAAACGATAACGGTAACATCAATGATAACAAAAACATAAATGTTAACATAAAAAACAAATAATAACCAAAACGGTAACGGCAACAGAAACTTCGGGCGGCCCGTGGACGAGTAGCGAATACGGCCCACGGCGATCCGTGCGGACATTATGAGCGTGAGTACATGTGGGCAGCCGGCCGCCCGGTGACCGCTAGCAACGGTCCTCACAAGACAAAGTTTGGGGACCCCTGATTTAAAACATTGTCTTAGCTGAGAGCGACGCGCGAGCATCATCCCGCTGTCTCTTTTTTTTTTCTTTTTCCCGCCCCCGAGTCTTGATGCCTTTTCGAAACCATTTCAAAGCTGTTTGCCACATGTGAGATTTGAGGCATAATCCAACAAACCACTGGGAGGTGGGGGGAGGAGGGGCCGGAGGTGGGGGGAGGGGGGGCCGCACAGGAGGTTCCCCTTTATCTCGACTAATTTGGTCTAGGCCTATTACTTTTGTATTGCTTTTGCATATTAACATGCTTTAGACATATTTTATTTATTATTTATACTAGTAGCCTACTGTGATGATTTTTCACGTCCCACATTTTTGATGCCCCCCTCAGGCACTTGGTGCCCTACGCGCAGTGCGTGATGTGCGTGTGCGGAGCGCCGGCGCTGAATCCCCACAGTCAAACAGGGGAAGATGTTCTTGCTCTTCAGTCTGCGTACGTATGGGAGGGATGCCGTTCTTCCAGATGCTGTACATTGCAGATCCGGAATCAGAAATGCTTTGTGGAAGAAGATTACAATAAGCTAATATTTACTCCTCTCTTCCTTTGAAACTCTTTAGAATCTATTCCCCGCCTTTCCCCCAGATGTGATTGTTGTTCCGGCAAGGCAGCTGGGAGATGTTACCCCATGCATGATAAACACAGACACACACACGCACACAACACACCACAAGACCATCTACACATCCAGTTCTTACATAAACCAATGCAATTACCACTGAATTTCAATGCAAAATGGCTGAGGTCGGAGCCAGCACAGATTTTGGAAGATTAGTCCCCCTCAAAAACACAGCCAAAAACATGACAGATCTCATGCACCTAAATGTGCATCGGTTTGCAAGTGGTCACACACACACACACACACACACACACACACACATAATGGAGATCAAAAAAAGACCACAGAAAAAAAAAGCAGGAAAGTAATTCAAGCCTCGCGAGTTCCACTGAAATTCTGCAGCAGCCTGAGTGTAAACGTTGAATTTAAAACATGTGTCTCATTGAGCCAAAGCCAAATGACCTTTTGCAACATTTGCTTGTCCAAGCACGTTAGTTTTTTTGTATGCATTAGGATGCCACACCACATGTTTTTAGTGATACACCCTTGACCCTTGAGCTTGGAATTCTTTCTTCTTTATCTCCACTTCAACAGAGAGGCTGTAGGTCAGGCACAGCTGCAACGCAGCAGGCCTGGTGCGGGTACAGATGTGCCCGAAGGCACCTTAACAGGCACATACAGGCTTGTGCTGTCTGCCTACTGTCACTCTGCTGCGGCCAGTCAAAATTCTGAATCTTTTTCTGACAACCTTTATGAGTTGTCAATACGTCTTAATCTCGAAGTTAAGTGCTAATATCAGGGGACATGATATGATCTCATTCCATCTCACATCTCACTCCTACTGTCTCTTATTCCGTCTCACACACTGTCTCCTACTGTCTCTTATTCCGTCTCACACACTGTCCCATATACAGTCTCGCATACTGTCTCACACACTGTCTCTTATTCCGTCTCACACACTGTCTCCTACTGTCTCTTATTCCTTCTCAAACACTGTCCCATATTCTGTCTCTCATACTGTCTTGCATACTGTCTCATACGGTCTCTTATTCCGTCTCAAACACTGTCTCCTACTCTCTCACACACTGTCTTTCATTCCGTCTCACACACTGTCCCATATACTGTCTCTTATTCCGTCTCACACACTGTCTCCTACTGTCTCACACGCTGTCTCTCATTCCGTCTCACACACTGTCCCATATACTGTCTTTCATACTGTTTGTTATACTGTCTCACATACTGTCTCACACTGTCTCCTACTCTCTCACACACTGTGTTTTATTCTGTCTCCCACACTGTTCCATATACTGTCTCTTATTCCGTCTCACACACTGTCTCCTACTGTCTCACACGCTGTCTTTCATTCTGTTTCACACACCGTCTCTCATAATGTCCCACAGACGGTCTCACACACTGTCTCCTTCTGTCTCACACGCTGGCTGTAAAACAGGCGAGCACTAACCATAACGTATTGGCGGGGTTTAGTACCAGTTCTTTATTGAACAGGGTCCAGCATGATAGACAAATGACTTCAGGGTCTCAAAGACCAAAACAAAACTCCCTCACTAACTAGAAAATAAGAGTTCAGCTTACATACTGAAAATAAACAGAAACAATACTGAGCTCCCTATCTAGCCCCAAAACAGGAAAAAAACAAGGATATTAAAACAAATGGCAGAGAACCTCTACAGAAATAGCTCACGATGTGTCTCAGTTGCCTGAGGACAGAGCACCAACAGCAAACCAGGGGAGGGATAGAAGAGAGTCGTAAACGGCCAAGGAGGCGGTAATGTAGGCTTCGCTGATCGCCTGACGCTTGGCTCATCAGTGACTGGAGAGGCGTGGCCCACAGCGTTCTCCTAGGAACCTAAGAAGGGACCTAACTGTCTCTCACACTGTCCATGTCTGTTCACTTATTTGGCACTTAAAAAAATTCTGGGTGTTGCATGTTTCACTGGTTCAATAGATTTCTGATTATGAATAATACATACATACTGATCCGCCCATACTATTCACACACACAGAATAAAACGATATGGTCATGTACACATACATGTATATACATACATATGATAAATAAGCGCATACAGTGGATACATTCTCATAACTATTCATTCGTATCAATTAGATACTCTTTGGGCTTGTTTTTAATCAATTTATTCTGAAAGAGTTGAGATAATGATTTATACCAGAGAGATCTCATTGGATGATGATGCATTCCATTAAGCCCCCTACCTGCATGAGCATTTAAAGATATATAATCTGATTGATTAGCCTATGCTAACAATGATAGCCGAGTGTGGAAAAAGAAACTAGACGCATGACCAAAGCCTTTGGCGATGAAAGCATATATCACTCATTTAATGCCAGAAGATAGTATGTGCAGTCAGCATAAAACGTGTAATTAATTAGTAATTTTCAAAATAGTTTTGAAAAACAAGTTAGTAAATATTAGATAATTTTTGAAAACCTCTATCTATCAGAAGATCTTAAGAGTAGCATGACGTTATAAAAATGCATCTATATAGAATGACTCTGACAGCCACAAAAGTGTGTGTGTGTGTGTGCGCATGCAGAGACAAAAATGAGCCGACACGCACATATGTGTAGCAACCTTTATTGTAGGCGCTTTCACAATACTGCTGAGTTTTTGTGTCCTCAGGTAAACTTTCTTCTTTAACAACATAGGTAGAGGCCGATACACTAAGACAAACACCACAGTTAATAAACAACATTACACTCAAGGTCACGGATGGCAACGGAGCTAAAAGTGTGAGACAGTTGTGGGGATCATAAAAGGCACAAACTGTTTTGCTTGTGTGCATGTGATGGCCTCACAGCCTGAATCCTGTAGATGGCTTTTTTTTAGCCTTCAACCAATGCAGATTTTTTCCCACTTCAGTGATGGGGCACCTAAGTGTGTGTGTGTGTGTGTGTGTGTGTGTGTGTGTGTGTGTGACTGCTCTGCTCTACACAAAGAAGGAATAGGTTTACGCCATTCTGTAATTTGAACAAGTGACCCCGGCACAATTTATAGCAACTACCCAAGGCTACACAAAAAAGAACCTCTTCCACACACTGCTATGCATTTAATTGATGTACACCTACAGCTGCTCACACACACACACACACACACAGATACACACACTCGGCTGGAATGACACATGTTGAGTTCAGCTGTGGTGTCGAGTGTGGATTGGATTGTTTGGAAATGTGAATGATGTCATTTCTGGTTTTCCCAGTCAGTTTGGTGATCTAACGAAGCTTTGAGGTGATGGTCAAAGGTTGGATAAAGTTTTGGCTTTTCCAACTGACTTTTGCAAACTTAAAATAATGTGGAAGAGCCAATCATGCGCCTTTTTTCGTTCACAGTGGTTTTGCCTACGTTGTAAAATACTAAAAATCTGACACCAATTGAAAAAGTGGTGAGAGCTACAAAAGGGAGTCCAGATTAAACCATCAACACAGATGAAGCCTCCCCTTTCGACATGTTACATTTTTAACCCTGAAATTGACCTTCCAGTTGTGTACTGTTACAACCAGCAGCAAAATTGTTTGGTATAGCACCATCGTTTGGGTTATAGCCCAAAGATCTTAGCTGAGAAGGTGGGGATTGTACACAGCCTGATATAACCAGCCTTGGAAGCTCAATTAAGGGAAAAAGGTAAAACAGGTAAAACATTTTCCTTTTGATGGTCACAAAATCGTTTGTCATTTTGTGAAAATGACTCGAACTTTCTTTGCATATGTGAACATGGTGTTTGGTAAATGAGTGAGAATGAATATTCGTCATGGGATTAAGAATCTAAAGCGCGTTGGTTGTGTTGTTCAGGACTCTGCATTCAGGGGAGGGACACCCGGCGGGAGACTATTTTGTGGAAGACCCCGCGGAGCAGGGAGTTGTAGTCTGGGACACGGAACAGGTGGCGCTGGGCGTAGATGGTGTCGTCCGGCCGTCCCCTGCTCACCAGCGCGAGCAGGTTGGCCTCATTGACTTGGCTGCCAACGGCGACGACAAAGACATCCACGCCGCCGTTCGCCACCTGACGAACGCGGGTCACCAGCGAGCTCATGGTGAGGCCCTGAGACCTGCCGTCGGAGAACAGAACCAGCGTCTTCCTGCGCCTGGCGTCGCGGTCCCCGCGGTCGATCAACCCGCTAAAAGCCTTCGTGGCAAAATCCATGGCCTCCAACACGTCCGTGCCGTCGTTTTGGAAGGCCGCTTTCTCGGTTTGAGAGTGCAGCAGCTCCAATTTGTCAGTTAGCGCCTGTTCCATGCGGGCGCTTGAGCTGTATTGGCCCACACCCATTTTGACCGTGACCCCGCCCGCCTTCTCGGCAGTCAGGAAGCGCTCGGCCAAGCGACTGACAAAGGTCTTGGTGATCTCAAAGTTGTTCTTCCCAACACTTGCCGAGCTGTCCATCATCACCATGATCTCAGAATTTTGAGAGAAAGAAACTGTAACACACACACAAACACTTGATCAATAGCGGTTTCCAGTGGATTGGTAAATGACAATCAATGTAACAAAGTGAAAGACAACCCGATAGAATTTATACAGTTTACTTTTATATTGCATGGCTTTTAACTATTGGTTGTTTTATTTCAGCTCTCATTTACTGAGTGTCTTTGTTTAATTATTTGAATGTTCGACTGTGAGAAAGACAAATGTTACTAAAGATGTAAATGAAAAACTGGGTCAACAGCAATACGGTAACAATCAATCAATCTTTGGAACCAGTGAATAAAGAAAGACTTACTGGGACATTTGTAGTCTGGGCATTTCTTATCTGAATGAGAGAAAACCAAGGGTTAATAGGTCAGTTTATTTGAGAGTAGTAGAAAAGGTTTCCTGATAGAAATGACTTTTGTGTGAGTGTGTTTGTTTACCGAGACAGATTTGGGCTGTGAGGTTCTGCAGGAAAACGTCGTCTAGCAGCTCGGCAAAGTTGTCCCGGACAAGGTAAAAGCCTGGTTTGGGGTCGTTCTCACAGATCAATTCCCCAATTTGCTCTCGGTTAGGTTCAGTGCCTGCGTAGTCCTTCACTCCTACCCCCCCCACCTAGAGGGAAGAAAAGGTTTGCTTAATTGGGCGGGTTATTCATTATTTATGAATTATTGTTATATTTATATCTTACATAAAGAGTATGGCAAGAACAGTCATTTATCATTTCTAAAAAAGTTCTTGTGATATATATCTTCTTCTTTTTTACTCCAAAAAAGGGAGGAGCAACATATAATTGATACCACCCTGTTAAACTGGTTCGAAAAACACCACAAGAGACAAGTCTATGTCATTTCAATATTGTTCTATACTTTACTACTATACTGTTAATTGTGAACTTTTGAATTTGCGATGCTAATCGTTGATGTAAATTGTGCGGATTGTCGTCTATCCGGCTGTATTGTACTTACCCGGAGACCTTTACCACAGAGCACGTTGAGGGGAACTCTGTCCCTGAGTATATCAGAACGTCCGTCCGTTAGAACAATAACCACTTTGTTTGGATGGTTCATTTGGTTGATTGTTTCGGCCAGAGAGTATTCAAGGGCCTCGCCTGTGTATGTGGCCTCAGCCAGCCAATTCAATTTCCTCACTCTCCTGCGCACGCACACACACACACACACACACACACACACACACACACACACACACACACACACACACACACACACACACACACACACACACACACACACACACACACACACACACACACACACACACACACACACACACACACACAGTTATGCTAATGTTATGCCACAAAGGAAATTAATTAAATTCTATATATGCATATATAATGATTGACCCATATCCTTGTTTATTCATTCATCTATTATGGTAGACGTGGGCTGTATTAGTATCTTATTGGGAGTAGGGGCAAATGCTTACCTCTATAAATACATTTGTATGTATCTGTCTATAAGCTAGCCTTAATTCACATATGATGACATCATTTCATGCTTTTCTTTGAGAGAAAGCTATACGTGCAACGCCTAGAATGTAAAGTTATCCTCTTTAACTACAACATTTATTTTTCTATTCATAATCACCAGTAAAAACACAAATGTGAAAATAAGCGTAGCAGAACATATTGTGGGGCAATTTCTGAACTGGATGCAAAGAAATTGTAATTGATCACTCTTAATAAAACACAATACTGTTGAATATTGCAGAAGTGATGACACTGGACCAAAAAGCGCCTAACAGCGAGGCAGACAGGACGCTGGTGGCATGCATGTGAACTCACTCTTTGAAATCAATGAGGCCAGCGGCTGTGATTTTGACGGCCTCTTGGGCTTGCGATCCACTGTACTGGACTACACTCAATCCGGATTCATTAGTTGCAAACTGGAAGGAAAATCAGTGCATGGTGACTGTGTGTTTTGTCTGCAAACATGTCTTTTCCTGTTTTCAACATTTGTGCGTTCCACCCATCCTGACTAATTACATCCAAACTGGAAGGGAACAGTCATTGGAGAGACATAAAAGCAAGTTACAAAAAACAAGAGAAATTAACATTTTTCTATTTTGAGGTTGGTTCTAAGGACAGCATTTCATAACATATTTAAAAATAGTTAGTGCGAAACTTTTGATGTAAATGTGAATGAACACATGCCGTTTACAGATGGGGGATTATAGACTACAGTGAAGTAGTAGTAGTAGTAGTGAACAGCACATTACCTTCAGCTGCTGGTCTTTGGTCAGTCTGTCTATGACCGTGATGATGAATTCTTTGGCGAGAGCAAAGTTTGCAGAACCGATACTCTCTGAGCTGTCCACAATGAACGTCAGGTCCATAGCCGCACACCTGCACTCTAGGGACATAAACAAAATCACGATGGATGATGACGGCCATTGAGAGCGAGAGGCGATTATGACGACGACTTGGATTTTAATTGAGCACAAACTTACCACAACAGGCTGCAGGGATTGGGAAACGATAAGAGGGGAAAAACAAATCAAAGTCAATTAATGCCACATGAACCCTCACATTTTCAGGTTTCAATGGCATGTCTGGCTAATCAGGCTCTGAGTTGAAAAGGTCAACGTTTTTAGCGTGGAGTACTTTGTCTCTGTTCAGCGTTTTAAACTTACAGCAGAGCTTCATGATGATATCCAGGACTTCACATTCCTAAAGGCAGAAAGGGGAGTTCAATGTTACAATACAGCAATGCACTATTAAATCACATAACAGAACTTTATGTAGAAAAGACCATCTCAAGCTACTCCAAAATGAAACAAAGAAAACTGTGGGGTTTATTGTTCAGGAAATTGAATGTGTGCCTTTTGACTAAAGACACAGTGTCGCTTTCAGAATGAAAACCAGAACAGCCTCAAGGGGGAATTAAGTCTGAGGTGCTTAAGCGACCAACCATGGGACGGAAATGAAAGTGAGGGTTCACATTAAATGGACCGATTCAATATTTTTATACTCACATCAGTTCCTGGTGGTCCGGGAGGCCCAGGAGGTCCCTAAACAGAGAGGGAGAACGAATTGATAAAAAGATAAAGGGACTAAGGGATTTATCCCCCGATAGATGTGTTTAAATGTTAGTCAGTAGTTAGTTTTTTATTTCATTCAACGCTACTCTTTTTATGCAACATTTCAATCTTAAGAAGTTAATTGCCACAGCATTTTTTTTTTTCACACAGACACAGGAAAGCCATCTGTTTTATTTTAACACACATTAAACTCAGTTTAAGAGCATTCTTTCCTGTGACACAGAGGCCGGCATGGCTTGCATTAGTACACACAGGCAAACACGAGAGAGAGAGAGAAAGAAACTGTTCATACAGAAATATGCAGCAGAGACACAAGCCAGAGGAGACGCGGAACGGCAAAGAAAAAGGGAGGCGGAGAAGGAATAGACAGAAAGGAGTGAATGATACACTGTGTTATATTTAGACTCAACCTTTGTTCGTCTTTTCATGGAATTTCCCTAAACCTCCAACATACTCCAAGCCAAACTAAGGGGACGCCATTTTTTTGTCTTCGCATGCAGTTGGATGTTTTGTTGAGTGCTGAGGCTGGCTAACCAGCTAGTGCTGCAAATACAGCAAACGTGGCTAAAAATAGTTCCAAACAAATATACAGTTCTCTTGTGTTTAAGGGAGGTATGCTAAATTGTGCTGCTACATTTGGAAAAATACTTCCCTATTTGAAATGGAAGCATATTTTGGTGAAAGTACCACAGTCAGACACACAAAAACGGCTTTTTTGGGGGGGGGGGGCTTTATATTTAGTCTCTGGTTTTCTTACTGGATCGCCATCTGGTCCTCTGTGACCTTTTGGTCCGTCAGGTCCTGGAGGTCCTGGTTGGTTGTTCTGTGGAAAGAGAAAATGAATGGAAAATGAGGCCCACACCTGCATTGAGTTTCTTTAAAAAAAGAGAAAGAAAAATGCTTTGGAAGGATGACAGAACTTGCTATTTATTTCTACTAGTATTCATGCTGATGTGTTTGCAATCATTTTAATGATGCGTTGTGTCTTAATGGGGTTTTATGAATATGTGAAGCACTCAAAAAGTTCAATGGCAACTACTCCAGCAAATAATGAGTCCACTTTTGGTCCAACAAGTCAATTCCCATAGTATGTACAAAGCAGCCACTTGCTTTATTCTGACCTGACACACGGAGCCCCTGAAGTGACAACTGACTTGGCAAAATGTCTGGATTTGTTCTTTATAACATTTCTTGCCGTATTTTAGGATAGTTCCGCTTGAATTTGACCAAAATGTACGTAACAAAGATGGAATGGAAAATGCAATACACATGAAAAGCCTTTTGTCAGTCCGTCACAAGCCTCTGAATCCAGTTCACAAAGGCCAGGTCTGGTCCTGCCTTGCTATCTTCCACACCAGTGCAGCTGCAGAGGCTTAGGCTGAGCTCTCTTTTTCCCTGCAGCTGCTGTACTGACCTGCACTGCTATGAGATCAGACTGTAGAAATGTGGAACATTAAGAGCGATGACTCTACAAATCAATTTTCACAAAATTATACAAGTTGTTTATGCTCCCTGTTCCCACAGACACTGAATTGAAGTGTGGGCATGTTGGTTTGAGGAGGACAGTGAACAGCTGCAGAAGAGGCCGATACTATGTGCAATGGATCAAACGGCTTGCAAAATGTGCAGATTAAAGGCGGGATGGCTGTTTCAAAGAACACATTTACTCAACTACAGTAGTGAAACGCTTACAGAAAGAGCTGCACGTATTTCCTCATCAAAGAAACAATACCGGAGAAGTTATTCCGACACATAGTATATCTCTGCTTTGCTACAAATGCAGTTTGATTTGTGGTCACTTCGATGCCTATTGGTAGCTCAACATGCTCTTTGATCTGAGACTCAAGCAGATCTGCACGGTTGCTAATCAACCATCGGCCTGAAGTGGACAGAATATGAAAGAGAAGGAGAGGCAGAGAGAAGGTAATGTAAGCCACATGGCTTTTAACACATACATACATAGTTGCTTTGAAATACACACACACACACACACACACACACACACACAGGAACAGATACACATGGTAACAATTTCTGTACATTCTCAGGTTTAAACATTTGGATGATGAGAACATGGGTCACGTGATCCACACACGCATCCTGACCTTGTATCATATTTGAAGGCACCCCACTAGATGTGACTGTTTGCGGTACCTTGTCGAATACTGGTATATTTTCATTCCAAAGCGTGTTAGTTATATGGTAAAAAAGGGTCTGTCTCTACCTTTATCTTCTCTGACACAACCCTGTCTGCCGTGCATGTGACCTCCAGTCAAAGAAAGGGCAGGCCTTAGAGGACAAGTCTGCACAGCAGGAACTTATTAAAACATTTGACCCTTTGCTCTAACATTTCTCTGACTTTACAGGCATTAGACTCTTGGAATATTTAGTTGGTATTTGATGTCTCAGCATTTTAAGGCAAACTAGCATCTGGTTTGTCTGGTTTTCCTATCAAAAGTTGGAGGAGAATATTTTAACTAATCTCTAGTTAGCTTAGCTTAGCTTAGAGAGGGAAACAGCTAGCCTGGCTGTAGAGGTTGAACAAAGGAATGAAGTTGGGCAGATAACCTCGCGTGAAACTATAACTCTTTGTACCGTCTTTATTAATAAGCTTTAGAGGTGGAGCCGGGTGCATGACAGACAGAGACTGGCTGGTTTTCAGAGTTCTAGTCTTTAAGCTAAACTATGCTAAGCTGCTGACCCTGGTTGGATACCTGACAAATGAGGGTGGTGTCAAATACCTCAACTAACTCTTGGAATTAAAGTGATTAAACATATTTACCTAAATAAAGTGTCAAACTTTTCGTTTTGGTGAAGCTGCTGGGAACAAAATTACAGATATTTTATCAAAAGCCCATATAAATTAAATTTAAAAGTGGAGGTTATTTGAAGACCATGTGGTTCATTTTATAGTTTATATTCCTGGAAAACGTTTTTCAAAGTTTAGCTGTAGTTTATGGATGGATCGAGGCTTCCTGTGAGTGAAGCAGTCTCCATGGAGTCAAATTTGAAATTCCAAAGACAAGTTTGAATTCAAGCTGAATATGGATAAATTCTTGAGTTGATGATACAGTTCTTTATAATAAAGATGACGTTTATGGTCTCAACAAAGCTGAAAATGCAAACGCAGAGATGTTTATGCCATTAAACATTGGAAATTCTTTTAATGCAAGCATGAAAAACTCATGTTAAAGTGTTAAACGGGCTTGCTTTAGAGACATGTGTGATCACACGCATGTAAAGCTGCTGTGAACACACACACACACACACACACACACACACACACACACACACACACACACACACACACACACACACACACACGCACACACACACACACACTCACACTCACACAGAGTGATGCGGTCCCTTCATTGTTTCTGCACATTTCCTGGTAACCTTGACAACGACACATACACAGCTGCATCAGCTCCGAGCCCTCTTACCCAAAGATATGCACGCACACACACACACACACACACACACACACACACACACACACACACACACACAATATGTTCCAGCCAGAGTAATTCCAGCTGTAGAACAGGATGAGGGGTAAGATTACCTATAAGATTGATAAACTAAGAAAAAACTAATTCAGTAAAACTAAACCAAAGAGAGAAACAAAAACAAAGTAAAATAAAAATAGTTATTATTATAATACTTTTTAAGGAGGCCAGTAGAAAAGAAATATGTATGTGAACCCATAAAACGAAACATGTGACTCACATCCTGTCCGCGCACTCTGCCAAAAAAGGGATTGGGGAACGATAAAATGAGATCGAGGAGCGAGGAGTAACTGCAAAAAGGAGACAAAGAGGCAGACTCACATCGCGGCCTGGATCTCCGGGATCTCCGTCATCTCCTTTGGGTCCAGGAGTTCCCGGGCTACCCTGAAGGTCACACAGCAAATGTCAGAGGTCAAGAAGCATGACAATCCATTTCACACTGTTGCCAGTCAACTTCAAACATGGATGCAGACATTCAGAGTTGACGTGTAAATGTGAAGTACTTGGGGTGGCCATTCTAATCAAGTTTGGAACACAAGTTATATTAAAAAAAACTAACACCAATGTAACCAACTCAATCTATTCATCCAGATTACATCAGCTGTGGATCCATATATGCCCAACATCTAATTTCTAATAAAAGTCTGAATTAAAAAAGAAATTGGAAAGATAACTTACCGGCTCACCAGGTGGTCCGCGGGACCCAGGATAACCCTAAAAAAAAGACATCAATGTTAAGAATCAAGCAAATGGAGGACAGTTTGTCATACATTACGTACATCAACACCCTTTAACCCTCACCTGGAAACCAGGACAACCGGCCGTTCCATTACCTGCCAGACCATCTTCTCCCTGAAATTCAGAAGGAGATTCACTCCAGGATCCATCCTCACATACAGAGAACATGATGGATGGCACACATCTGTCCCCACACTCACCCTCTCCCCCATCTGGCCTCTGTCTCCTGGAGATCCTTTGATTCCTCTCCGCCCTTTGGGTCCCTTGTCGATGAAAGGAAAGATAAGATTAGAAAGATGTGAAATGGGTTTGATGAAAACTTTGGATGTTCTCGACTGTAACGTTTCACGTGGCAATTATTCATAACAATCTATTAAAAGGTTTTTGCTATTCGAGCCGAACATACATGAGTTACGATCAGCTTGTTGTTTGGTGTTGACACAGTTAGCTGCACATTTTTACAGATTTGGGAATGAAATCGATGGTGTTCCAGATAAAAGGTAAATTGATTAACATCAACTATTCATGACTTTATCACAGTTTAAAAACCATTATGCACAGTATGTTAACATTCTTTTTTTATGAGTTTCCTATTCCAACAGCCAATAAGCTAATCTTCATAGAGGCGGGAGTGGTTTGATCAGATTTAATTATTATTATTTAAATTAATAGTGACGAAACAAACCACCAATTTTAATCAGAATCAGAACGTTTCGGAATCTATATTTTTCCAATTAAACCACACACAGTTGAAATAAGTAGAGGACGTTTAAGAAAAACACTACAAACAACTCCCATGGAAAATAAGCAGAAAGGTTCCGACTTGTGGGATGTAGGATCTTATCCCTAAAAGCCAGAAGCTGATTGAGTAGATACGTGTGCGGCTCCTCTCAGCATAATGTACGTTGTGTTGGACTCACTTCTGGTCCGGGTGGGCCTTCATCTCCTCTGTAGCCAGGAGGTCCGGGCTTGCCAGCCTGGCCCTGGAAAACAACAACACCGTTAATGAGACCCCGTTAAAACACTCAGAACCATATAAAAACATACCAGAGGGCTTTAAATATTTTAAAACCAACACCAACCTACAACACTTTGAGACAAGACTTTGAATCAATTGCCTTCGGTCATATGCTAAACTGAATGGGTTAAATCTTAAACTTCTCATTGAGTGTTGCAGTGATGGTTGGATCCATCCAAAGCCATCCCTGAGCTTGAAACTAAGCCGGCCTAGCTTAGCACGAAGACAAGCTGTCTAGTTCGCAAATTATTTCTGGTGCATTTGACACATCATTTATAGAAGGGTAAACAAAACGTTGTAGTTAATGGACTGAGTTAGATTTTGAATTGTTGCCATCTCCCGGCAATAAACAGCTGGGTCCAGCTGTTGCAAGCGACCCCTCAGTCCTTTCCTCGTAGCGAGGTCATACTGCTGAAACAGAACAAGTATCTTTGATGTAGTTTCTTTGGTTCAAGTTTTTTTTTCATCAAACATGTGTTTAAGGCCAACTGTTGGCTTCTTTTATTTCAAGTTATTGCTGGATAAAAATAAACCAAAATCTATTGCTCAATAAGTCAATATTAAGACATACTGCATACATTTAATACAGCATACTACGACCCATTTGACAAATTACAATTAAATACAGCCCAACACCGCGTGTGAGGATACAGATTTTCCTTGAGGTAGGCCCAAACGGTCAGTTATTCCATGTTTTTGCCACCCTCTCTTCTCTACTATTCGTTCAGCACCGATGAGGCGAGGAGGCGCAGCAGAAACGCACAAAAGAGCCATTGAGAGTTCTGACATCACCGAGGTTAGCACAACTAATGCTTGAAACATATTATTATTATTACACCGAAAACCCTACTGAGGCTTTGGCCCGAGCAGACGGGGAGAAGAACTGAGTCAGAGGGGAAGGACTGAGTGTTGGTGGGTAAGAATAAGAGAGGGGAGATGGAGGAGTGAGCAGCTGCCAGGGTTGCCTCTGGCTTCTGCCCGACGCGCCCCCCCCAACAGCGCAAAATACGAATGCACGCGCACGAGTGCTCGCATGTGCACAAACTTATCGACTGCAAAAAAAAAAAAAAAAGAAGGTTGCTGCCAGAGAAAAAAGTGGGCGGTTGGTAATTGGGCCTGTGGCGCCTCCTGAAACTCCAAACAACGGGCTAACAAGCAGTGGGGCCGTGGCTCCTGTGTGTGTCTGTATGAATATGAGTGATTATATACGAGAGGGTCTTACAGGTTCACCGTTGGGGCCATTTAAGCCCTCCCTCCCCTGCTCTCCACGGGGCCCTGGATCCCCCTGGTAAGGATAAGAACAAACGTGTGAAGTTAAGTAGACGGAGCCAAGTTTTAAACCTAGCAAGAACAGCTGCAGTACTTTGGGAATTACTTCATGAAATCAACATGACAAACAACATGTCCCATGAATTTCTATTGAGGAGGTGCTAAAATCTGATGAGTGAGCGACTACTCCCCATCCTTCGCCATCATCCTTATCATCTTACCGGGTCTCCTCTTGGACCTCTGTTTCCCGAAGAACCCGGATCGCCCTTCTCTCCATTTTCTCCCTACAGGGGATTTATAAAATGTTAATAATGCCATGTTTTGGCAGCTGTGACACACACACACACACACACTCATGTCAAAGCCAATATCAATTCTACTTACGGCTTCGCCGTCATTTCCGTTGACTCCAGGTGGGCCCTGAAAAACACACACACACAAAAGGCAGTATGTTAGACGGGCCGTTAACAAATGCAAAGTTCAGGAGATTCATCGCTTACATCATCACCGCGCTCTCCTTTGTCCCCTTTGTTTCCAGCTCGGCCGTTATCCCCCTGTCACAACACAGACATTTGCACATGTATCGTGATCCTGGCTTCGTTAAAGGCACTTTGAACTCATCTGTCGCTTGTCATTGTGCTTCTCTTTGCACTGAATAACCTCAGGTCCCGGCTGGCCATTGCTCCCAGGCCTTCCTGGTCCGCCATCCTTTCCAGGATCTCCCTAAAAGGAGAAAACCATGTCTCATTACAGATTACCGAAAGGCTGCTGGAAATCTTCAAGAGCACGTGTGTCATTTCATGTTACTTTTCCTCCTTTCCGTCCATACGGACCAGCGTCTCCCTTTGGTCCAGGATCTCCCTGCTTCCCCTGGAAGCAGAAAAGAATCACAGAGATTTTCTCTTTGAGTGTGTGATCACCAGCAGCTGAAGCCACAACACTCAATCCTGCGCTTGTTTACAGTGTGACTACATGGCTTCATTTAAAACAATCTGCCAAGGGCTTCGGTCCGCCTGCAGCAGGCCGGATGTCAGTCCGGGTCGCGCTGAGGCAGGCATTCCTAAACATGCAATTGCAGCTAATGGCTGAGGAGGAAACAATGCTGCAGATTGTGTACGAGTAAGATAAGACAACACAATAGTTTGATGATTCAAATCTTTAAAGTCAAAATGTAATAATGGGATTATTCTGAGGTGATTTTTACTACTCACGTTCGATCCGGGGGATCCTTTACAACCAGGAAGACCAGCGAAACCATCTTCACCCTAATAAGGGAAACCAGTGAAAGAACTCTTCAAACAACTCTATGGAATCAACAAAAGAACATCCGGGGAACCAGATATATATATTGTTGGATGTTTAGGTCTGTAACTCACCTTGGAGCCATCAACGCCATCATTTCCCCTTTGACCTTTATCTCCCTAAGATTGAGTCAGAAATAAAGAGGATGGAAAGATGACACAAGAAGAATTAAACCATGGACTTTCCGAGGAATACCAGGCAGGAGAGCAATCCTCTGAAGATTGGATAGCTGTTAGGAGGAGCTCACCTTAAAGCCTTTGTGTCCTCTGTCACCCTGCAGATAAAACACATCAGTCAGCCATGTCCATGAATTACACACCACGCCAATCCAAGAGCACACACTCCATCATAAGTATACTTGTCTTGCTCTGAGCGTACCTTTCCTCCTTTGCCACCGCGGTCTCCCTGGAAACGGATAATCACACGTCAGAATCATTATCGTTACATGCAGTGAATTAATCAGTCAGTCAAGTCTAAAATTAACAAGTAACTGGGAATGGTAATTTATTGTAGGTAGATGTAACCCATTACATATGGCCCTTAATCAGTATTAAGTAGTACTAGTACTGTTTCAGCCAAAGTTATCTCCTTCAATGGGTGCACTTTACCTTCATCCCACCGTAACCAGCAGGACCAGGATCTCCAATAGTTCCCTGTAACCAAGATATACCAATATTAAACAATGGGTATGAGACTTCCAATAAACCTGCATTATAAGTCCCAAGAGGGTTTTGTATATTATAAGCAGGACGATTGTGGATGTAACCTACCGGGAAGCCATCATCTCCTTTCTCTCCTGGCATCCCTGGTCTACCCGCTTCTCCCTGTACAGAGGGAGACAAAAGGTGAGCCAGTGTAAAGTTCTGTACATTAGTTTATTTTTGGGGCAGCCGATTGCTCCGGGTCCAGTGCTTTTGGTATTGTGTCACACCTTAGAGCCGATATCTCCCTTTTTTCCTGGAGACCCATCTGGAGCCTGCAGATAAAACAACAAAATACAAAAAGTGAGACAAGCGCTCAAAGAACAAAGCTAAAGAAGAATTGATGTTAGCTATATGAGCGTGAACGGCATACTTACAGTGCAGTCGTAAGAGCAACACTAAGGGGAAAAAAGGAAACATTATGATTAACACTTTAAAGAAGACTTTGGTGTTGAATCTGAGAAGGAGACATGGGATGACGCCACGTTTTCTGGTCTGAGAGTTTATTCAGGGCTGAGCCATTTGTCCAATATTTAAGATAGCGCTGCAGTGATTTTGTTGGGAGATACAAAAGCAAGCAAGATTGGGAATATCACTGCAATCTCCTTTCAGCTTCCTGTGTAGGTCCTGAGTGACCTCGCCTTGTTTCCTGAGTACGACAGTCTACAGCTGCAATAAGACATGATCCTGAGAATGAACTTGATTTATTGCACCCTGTTTAATGGAGATTTGATCTGTAAATATTTTTTTGCCATTGCATTCAGCCCAAATATGTGACATCATTTTGTCTTTATCAGCAAAAGTCAAAGAAATGTTTTGTTTAAGAAATAGAATAATACAGATTCCCTAATTTTAAACAATTCAGTCAGAATTAAATCAACATAATGTCAAGGCACAAACTGCCCTAGACTAACAACTATTAACTATTTTGTAAATGCAGTACATAATAATAATGCATGCACCAGTCTGCATACCTACTCCTTCACACGTAGATACAGTTAGGAAACAAAAGTGCAATTGACTTCCATTCAAAAACAGCTTACCGTATCCTTAGTCTCGTTGGTCTGAAAAGGTAAATAAAACAGAGTTAGTCAAAAATATATGAGTTGAATTCTGTTTGTGCTGTAGAGAGGAGAGGAGGAGTCATACGATTATATTAATGATGGTTCGAATGGTTTGTATCTTGGAGGTTCTGGTGTCGTCTGCAGCCGTAAAGTTCTGTCTGTATTTTGGGTTTGTGGCAATGAGTGACAGCCTGGTTTCCTAGAAAGAGATACGACATGACATCAACACATGATACCAGCTGCAACAATATACAATATACTTCCTGGTAAACAACATCATGGTGCATTGTTTAGCAATCTGAAAGTCCTCCTGCTATTAGACACACCAGTTGTTCAGTTATAGACCTTGTTATATTGTTGGATTATGGGGTAAAAACTGAATAAATAAAGACTACAAAAGATTTGTTAAATCAATCATCAAGTGACTGGATTTATATTTTATTTTTAGGACTAAGGTTATGTCACAATGTGTAAAACATGACTATTGCCTCGTACACAACCAGCTCACAATGCATGTTTTAGGATACTGAATATGTGGAATGTGGAACGATTTAAAGACATTTTAATGGAATTCTAATTAAGTCACAACTTCATGTGTTCTGATCAGAAATTAATTTGATATGTAGTCGGAGTCATTGGTGTGTGTGTGTGTGTGTGTGTGCATGTGCGCGTGTTCTTAAATCGTTGTCCTAACCATTTTCAAGCTTCAGACCTTGTGAGTTGTTACATTCAGGAAATGTAAGTAGATGGAGTTCGCTAAACTCACGCAAAGGAAAGGGTTTTAATTTGGGTTTTACGGTTACGGTTAGAATTGGTAAGATAAAGCATAGGCAGTCTAAGTTACTAGATGAAGTTGTACATTCAAAGATAAAGTGTTTACACTATCAAACTCACTGTTTGTATCCAAACTACATTTGTGAACTGTACAAGGACTCCTTTTGGCTCTAAAGGAACTACCCCAGAACGGCCATGAGGTATGAAGAAGGCAGACTAGCGGCGAGATGACATATCGTGGTCCAGTTGCAGACACTTGTTAGCAGTTGATCTATTTTAGAGAGAGTCGTTCTATTTTCAGAGAATACGTCTCAATCTTGTGTTTAGACGTCATTTGAGACAACCAAAAAATCTTTGACTTTGAGACAAGGAAAATTAAAGTGCAAAAATGCTGACTCATAGCCTGGTTTTAGGATTAGAGCGACAGCCCTCTTTGTGTATAGTGTGTTAGGGAAATAATGAAAGACATTCTGAAAGTTGTTGTTTAAATAAAAAGTCGTTTTCTTTTCAATTTACACGAGTAAATAAGCTAGCTGACAAGTAAAAAAAAAAATGCTATAACTATCTTCAGGACGGCGTGGATTTTGTTCACAACATTTACAAATGTGTGTGTGTGTGTGTTTTACCTCCTGGTCGGGTGTGATGGCAACAGAGAAGACTTTGACACCATGTTGCCTGGCTTCGTTAACAGCCTCCTGCACGCCGCCACATGGCTCTTTGTAACCAGTGAGAGGATGACCGTCAGTCACGACCACGATGTACTTGTTCTCGTGGTAGTGCGAGCCGCTGCATGCCGACACACAAACAAGCACACGTTGGGATGTGGCATTCCTCTTTACTTTGTCTGTTGAAGAGTACGTGTGTATCATCTTTACCTAATCATCACCTGACCGACCCCCATCCTGATGGCACAGTCGGTATATGTGCCCTTGCCGATGTAGTCGATGCCAAGGATGTCGGCCTTCAGGGCCTCGCGCTGTGTGGTCAGGTCACTCAGCCCGCGGATGACTTTGACTTCGTCACTGTAGTGCAGAGCTCCCGAGTTCCACCTCAGGGTGCGGCCGCATTGATGACTCCTGGTGTTAAGCAGAGAGACAACACATTACAGACAGGTAGCAATGGCATGTAATTGAGTAAAAATACTGCACTTCATCACAGCTCTGAGGTCACTGCGTTTACTGCATCTGCTACACTCTGCAGATTCTCACACTTTACCTTTGAAATCCTTAATGAACAAATAAAATGGGATACAGTAAGTATTAACTGCATATGTAGCACCTAGTAGACTACGGTCTACACTTAAATTGTAACTTTGTACAACACTGCCTCCAGTGGCTAAAGGTTTCAATCTGTGATGGCCGTGGTCTGTTGTGACGTCACGCTGTCAGAGAGTAAACCTCGACATCGAAACCACTGGTAGATTTCCTCTTTACGTTAGAGGTTGGGATTCCGTGTGTGTATGCTGGTGACTTACATTTCTCTGAGCTCATCTATGAAGTCATTGGTGAATTTTTTGATCTGGTCGATGTAATAGTTGGGAGGCTTCTGTCTGAGGGCGACGCTCTCAGATGTATCCAGCACGAAGAAAAGGTCAACCGGACAATCTGTTCACAAAACAAACAAACAAACAAACACGACTGTCAGCAAATCTCACTCATTCAACAAGTTTGCATCAACATGGTAACCCTTGATTTACCAAAACCCTACTGGGTGGTCGAGGTTGGGCCTTGACCTCGATTGGTCGGGATCAGGATTTGTCTCAAAAGAATCTTCGATAATCATTGGTTACAATCTCAACACAGCCACAAGGCTAACAATGGGTTTATGAAACAGTGAAGATCCAAAAAACATTTACCATCAGTCACGCACCAATCATTGTGATGTCAGGATAGATCTCACTACTGCAGCACTGGAGACGTGGCCTAAACCCACCTGATGCACTCCACCCATCTGTATACAGGTGCACAGGTGGAGGCCTGTGCTGACCCACCACATGGCTATCAGGGTGCACACCTGTACTACTATCTGCTGCAGGGTACCATGGCAGGGAAACAGGCTTGGGGTGCCATCACCTGCTTTGGTTCTTCTCCACATGTATCAGCTGTCATCCACAGCACAGGTAGAACTTTTGTCTGCTTTGCACCCCAACCCTGATCGAAACCAATTAAAGCCCATTAAGACCACCATGGGCCCTTTGTAGGGCCCGCTCATAGTGGGCTATAGGCTACTGGTATCCTCTGCAGACGAAGGCTACGCAGACTTCGGAAAATGTGTCACCCGAAGTCAACAAACATCTGGGCTATATTGGGCAGCAACCATCACTTCAGCACACGATATTTGACATTCAAACACAGCAAGACATGCAACATAACAACATTAACATCGGATACAACAGATTGGTCCATATATACAGTAGTGACTTACCCTCCAACTTCGCTCTTATGTTCAGCGTTTGCGCTCCTGCCAGAACGACGCACAGCAGCGCGAGGAGACCTCCAAGAGTCTCCATGGCTAAACTGCAAAAAGATCAGTAAAAAATAAAGCAAACACCAAACTCGGAGTCCCAGGAAAACCAACACAGAAGCACTCCGACACGGAGCCGGGTACCACTACACTGATTTGGTAAACTTTTGGTGCTGCAGCGCTCCGCCGCAGTTTGTCCGAAGCGAGACACAGAGCGCGCAGATGAGGGGAGGAGGGAGGAGAGGAGACGAGAGGAGAGGAGAGGGGAGGGGAGGGGAGGGGAGGGCGTGCGGGTGGGAGGCGGAGGAGACGGATAAAGTTCACGCGCTTTCTCTGGAAAATGGTGTGTGGGAATGGACTTGAACGCGCACGGGCCACAAGTTTACACTTGAGTCCTACGCCTGCTTCCTTAAAAGGCCCACGGGGACGTGCAGGAATAAACAACAAGTGGTGACCGGGGGGCTCCTAAACGCTCGGGTTGTGTGTTTTCTTCTATGCAGGACACAAGGTGCACGTGGAAACTGACCTAAATCACCTTTTTATGTTTCAGAACATATATGATGAATGATAAATAAAATAATGCGTTGGTGCCAGTTGTTTTTTTTTAAACGTTTCCTGTGAAATGCCTTGCAGACAAAGGACCGAACACTGACGTTACTTCATCGACCTTAATGAGAAGCAGCCGACACATCTTGAAACCCTTCTATATTCTAGTTCTGTGGAAGTCCATCTTTTCAGTGGGTTGGGATAGGAAAACATCTGGATCGCCTCAGCTTCCAGCCCTGACATCAATCTTAAACCAAGAGAAGGAGGAAGAGGAGGAGAAGGAGGGGGGACTTTAAAGTCAGCACGAAGAGACACAGCGCCACCTAGTGCTCCTCGGGGCGAGATCTTGGGAGAGGATCTAGGATCCCAGATGCGCCTACATGGGAGGATGCGGAGAGGCGGAGGCGCGCAGCGTTCATTGGGTGGTGGTTGCGTGTACGCGCAGCGCTGTGGGACTGCAGGCAAAGGGCTGGCCAGAACTCAGATTTTCCACTGAGCTTACTTTTCCAGGGAACAAAAAGGAGCTGCGCGGGAAGGGGGGGGGGTTACTATAAAACTTGAGGAATTCATTAGCCAAACACTAAAGAGTGTACAATGAGGGCACGTTTTGTGGGCCTTTTTTTTACAGTCCTGATCTGGCAGGTGGGATTGAGCTCATGGAATGATATCAATAGGGAGCCGTTATCTGTAAAGCAGAGGCTGCCAAATTGAGATAACACATACTTTTTGAATCAGGAAGGTTCTGTACAATGTTTTTTTGGGCACAAGCCTGCTGGCAGACAGGACGGAACGAGTTTCCACCGAAAACTGCGATGTTAGGGGGAGATGATTAGTAGCATTTTATGAGTTACAGAGAAAGAACCTATAGTGCAGGCTGTGTCTCCAGCCTAGCAGTTTTTTATGTGGTTTTGAACATCTTGTAACATTTAACACACCACAATAGTCATCTTTGGCGTTGATCCCTCTGGTTCCATAGAAACCTACTATGCTAAAGTTACCGCAAATGATGTGAAACACACATTAAACAAGGGAGAAACTGGGGGCAAAGAAACAGCCATGTCATCCATCAAAAACATGAAAGTCCCAGGCACATATGAAAGAGATTACTCCCACTGGTAGGATGTGAAGCAAGGCTTCAGTGCGGCTGCAGACCAAACTTTACTGTTGCCTGAAACGGGCTTTGGTGGTACCACTGCAGAGACAACCGACCCTGATGGATTCTGTGTCATGACTTGAACCACGTCAGATACTGCCAGGCGCCTGGCACCACATCAGGAAATGTCAGGCTAATCTGGATTTCGAACCAAGCCAAATTAAGTTAATGACCGGAATAGGGCCAGATTGACTTCCGCCGCACTTACCCTCCCCCCTCCTTAGTCTTGCTACACGCATTTTCAATTGCCTCCAGTGGCGCAGATATACTTTATTGGTTCATCACTCGTTCCATTCGCCATGGTTTCCAGTTGCCGACACCAACGCACAAGCAGCCAGGTGAAATGTGTTGACTGGTCAGCTGCTGCCCCTTAGTGGAACACGGTCACTCACTCACTTCAGAGAACATGTTCCTGCGTTGAATAGATCAAATCAGCACGCACCATGGAGAACTCAGGTTAATTTAATTTGAAATTTACAAACTTTGCAAAACAAACAATGAAATATATATGTGTATATCTATACAGAACCAGTCAAAAGTTTGGACATACTTGAATTGAATTTACTGGTACTGTATAGATATATTTATATAAAAAAAGGCAGATAGGAGAAAAAAAAAATATGGCGCCATCATATTAGGTTTGCAATTTTACAATATTTTTCAATAACATATTTACAGGGAGCCAGCATTTTCACCTCCATCACTATCAAGGACCTTCCAAAAATAGATATTTTCATCAATATTTCAATTTCCGAACATACAGCATCTCATCACAAATATCCAGAATAATATCCAAACATATTCATGCAGAAGAAACTGACGTCAGAAAAAAAAAAAAGCTCCTGGAATAGCCAGAGAAAAAGAGCATAGAGCGAGCTTGTGCCGAAGAAAAGGTTTGAGAATTCCTAAAGTACACTCTTTTGGAGAAGATCGACACCACTATCGTTTCATCACCTGCAAGAGAGCAAATGACTTCCCAAAAAGTCAACTATTACTTTAACTGATTAAAAAGTCCTCATATGATTGGCTAATGTAGGTACATTGACTTTCCGTCGTTCCGTATTCCTCCGTGTATATTGCTCGCCTCATTGGTCCGTTGCATCGCCAGCGCGTCAAATGTTCTGCTCCAGTTCGCCCCCCCCAGTCACTCAGTTCATGTTGGAGTGGCTCTTCAGGTGCCTCCTCAGGTGGTTCAGACAGGTGTAGGTCTTGGGGCAGATCTGGCAGTGGTACGGCCTCACCCCCGAGTGGTTCAGCATGTGCTGCTTCAGCACACTCCCGTCTGAGAAGGCCTTCCCGCACTGAGTGCACACGTACGGCCGCTCCCCCGTGTGCACGCGCATGTGAACCGTCACCTTGTGCGCCATCGTGAAACCTTTGCCGCACACCGTGCACTTGAACGGCCTCTCCCCGGTGTGCGTGAGCCTGTGCGTGCGCATCGCCCCCATCTGGGAGAAGGCCTTGCCGCAGTCCGGGCACACGTGCGGCTTCTCGCCCGTGTGCACCCGGGTGTGACTGCGCAGTCCCCCCGCGGTGGAGAAGCACTGGGAACAGTGGGTGCACTGGTAGGGCCGCTCCCCGGTGTGCGTGCGCGTGTGCTGCTTCAGGTCGTAGCGGTTCCTGAAGCCGCGGCCGCACACCAGGCAGCTCTCCGGCCTGTCGTCGTTGTGCCGCAGCTCGTGGTTGGCCAGGCACTTCTCGGACAGGAAACACTTGCCGCACTCCTGACACTGGTAGGGTTTCTCGTGGTCGACTCTCTGGTGGTACTTGAGCTCGCTGATGCCGGGGAAAGTCTCATCGCAGTACCGGCACCGGAAGCGATGGTTGGGGCTGTAGGGGAGCTGGTGCTCGCTCATCTGATGGTTCCTCAGCATGTGGGCCATCTTGAAGGTCTTCCCGCAGTGGGAACACTCGTATTTTGTCAGCAGCTGGACACACTGGTGTCTCACCCGCTCGTGCAGGGACCTGAACTGACACCCGCACTTTGTGCAAATGTGAGAAGCATTTTTACACTTGCGCTTCCTGTGGCGGGAGAGGTGGGCCTCCGTGCGGAAGGCTTTGCCGCACTGAGAGCACTTGTAAGGCTTCACCGCTGTGTGGAACCTCTGGTGCTCGAGGAACTCGAAGCGATACTTGAAGCTCCTCCCGCACAGTGGGCAGTTATGTGTGACCCGCCCTCGCGGGTAAGCCGCTTTGATCGACGCCTTCCTGGAGGACAGCGATGCCGAGGAAGCCCGATGAGCGGAGCCACTCTTCCTGTGTTTGCCTCGGCCCGCTAACGGCGCCGCCTCCAGGTCGCCGACCTCCTCGTGTCGTTGTTTATGTTTGGTCAGACACTTGGAGGAGATGAAGCTCTTGCCGCACCGCTTACACTGATAAGGCTTGTCATGGTCGACCTGCTGGTGATACTTCAAGTCCCCAATCCCTGAGAAACCCAGCCCACAATGGCTGCACTTGAAGAGGCGGCTTTGGACGTGAGTGAGCAGGTGTTCTTTTAAGCTGCTGGACTTTTGAAAACTTTTCCCACAGTGCCCACAGTTGTAGTTACGGCCACGCTTTGGGCAGTGGTGCCTGAATTTGTCCAGCGAGGTCGGAAAACTGTTCCCGCATTTGATGCACAGATAGGCGGCGTTCTTGCATTTCCGTAGCCGGTGGCCGGCCAGCAGAGTGGCGGTTCTGAAAGCCCTGCCGCACTCGGAGCAGTTGTACGGCTGGAGCCCGCTGTGCACCCGCTGGTGTTCCAGGAGGACGGAGTGGTGCTTGAAGCATTTGTCACACTCGGGGCACTTGTGCGTCCCCGACTGCTGCCTCCTGCGGGGGGGCGACGAGATCTCGGCCCTCTTTGGCGATTCGGGAAAGTCCGTCGAGGTGGACGGGTGAGTGGACAGATCTTCGTCGAACATGACTATCTGAGGAACGCCGTTGTTGACGTCGTCCTCGTCCTCGTCACAAGCACTCGGGTGGGACGCGATGGCCACTTCCAGCGACGGCGGCAGAGCCAGAGAGGGAAGGAGAAGATCATCCGACTGAAACGGAGCTGCGGGGGAAGACGGGAGGTGAATGAATGTTAACACAGTCGTCCCTCCTCTTCTTCGACTAATGACTTTGTTTCACAGCGATTGAGTACGTACCGGCGGTACACTTAGCCAGTTTCCCGTGGCACTGTTTGCTTTGGAGAAGAAATTTAAGGTCATCTCCGTTTGAGACACACTGCATGTACTCCTCGAGGACAGACGGCGCCGTGCTGATCCAGGACGCCGTCTGTGCACAAAAGAGCCAGAAAACAAAAAGGGTTAAATTTTTGGAAGTTGAAAGGCCTCCTAATTTACTGACTTTATTTTCTAATACTTTAGAAGTTCTTTATACTTGTTTGAAATCTGGTATTGGCAGCAGCTCCTCCAGTCTGGTGAAGAATTCACAAACCAGAGTCTCCAGTGCAGTGTCGAAGTCCGGCCCGTACTCCACTGGAAACACATTCTGTCAGAAAGGGAAAGTGTGTGTGTGTGTGTGTGTGTACAAATCAGTAACCTTCAACACATGGCAATATCTTTAATGATTAGAATGGCAGTAGCAACATTTAGACTCTCAAAACTGTGATAAATAACTTGATGTATAACATTTGAGTTCTGGTAGGTGATGTTGTTTAGCGCACTGTACAAGTGAAACGTTTTCTTACCTTGAGAAAGTGTTCTCTGCCATTGGTGTCTTCAATGAGGCCCTGCACCAGCTTCATGAAGTTGGCCTCTGGGGCCTCGATTACAGGATCATTGGTCTGCGTTTGAAAAGAAACACACCAAAGAACACCACGTTCAGGTGAATAAAGGAACACGAATATAAAACAACAGACTAGAGAGTCATCGACTAAAATGAAAATGTGATAACTTTCCCATATCTTTTAATACATTCCATCAGAATCAAATCACTTTCTATCAGAAAGTTTTGACGTTTTGATCAACAGACCCTTTTTCCAACGTAACAACCTCCAGACTTTACAACCAATGAGGAGACAGAGGTCCTAAAAGATGACCTGGATGTGCCGACCCCTCCACCAAAAGACACAAATATTGTTTTCAAGAATAAACGCCATGTCCACAATTTTAATACTTTTGGTGCAAAATAAGAAAATATCCAAATTATGTCTTTACTATGGCATTATTCATATGCTGGAAATACAGAAGGCCTGACCGAGGGCACCACTGCAAGTCCACTTCTAATTACTTGAAAGAAAGCCAAAAAAGGTTCCCTTCAGGGGAGGTGTTCTACTTCTCGGGTAGTTGTGTGCAACCTTCACTTGGAAGACTTTGGTGTGGAGGGAGAGTGAACCGTCTTTGCAACTGCTCATGGCAAAGGATCATGTGATATGACGATGAAAGCTCTGGCAGCTGGAGTTGAGAAACAAACAACACATTGATGTGCTAAGCTCCCCACATTAGAGTGCAAAACTGCAAACCAGAAATATTCAGTCAGAAGCACTGGAACTTTTAAAACAAAGTGCAATTTTGAGGGACTTGACAGTTTTGATCTTGTCTGTTAGCTTACTGATGATCAGAAAACTATACTGTTGCGTTTCTTTGTTTTTCAGAAAATATGGCTTAAAGGACCCATCGTATGTCCATTTTACCAGAAGTTTATATGCTTCCTTGGGGTCTAAATGAAATGTCTGTAACACACTTTGGTCAAAATACCACAAGGACCATTTAAAACAGCACCCCGATTCATTCTCAGTCACTTAAGCATGACATTTCTGACATAAAAGAACCATAACAAATCGCGGGAGTTGTTTTTGGGTCAGTAGACATGCCAGATACCCAAATTAACGTGTAGAAGCACTTAAAAAGTGGAATTTTCATAATATGTCCTCTTTAACTTTGAGGACCCCTATTTTCTAAACACTTCAAGCTCTGATATAAGTTTCCGTGTGGAAAAAATAATTCATCATCACCATATTAGAAAGAAGAAAAAATCCTGATCTTTGACAGGCTGGAAACAGTGTTTTTGCTACAACATTTAAACAAACAAAAGTTGTATTAGATGACTGATTATTTCAGTTATTCAACCAATGAATTAAAACACTCACCTCCTCAATGCAAGATGTTCGGATTTGGTTGAGGTGGCTTTCAACAGCCTTGAGATCTTCAGGATGTTCGGAGCGCAGCAGCTCCAGAGTTGTCTAAGGAAATTGAATTCACAATTTTCACTTTTCCATGATAACCTTTTGTGAAGCTTCTTATTTAATTGTTCTCTCCACATACATGGTGTACTTACCCTTGCTTTCAGGCCCAGTGTGAGCAGACGCCCTTCTCTTTTACTCATCAGTTCAGGAACTGCTTCCGTTACCATGGATACGAACTCCTCCAGCTTCCCGTAGTGCTTGATGTTCCGCTGGCGTACCACTTCCCACATCACTGCTGACATCAGCCGAAGTGGAGGGACCAAAATTGCCAGCGAGGACAGGGGGACACTGAATTCTTGAAAAAAGACATTTGATTTGGTCAAATAAACTTAAAAACAAAATGGGTACTTATTGGTATATAATGAGTATAGGACATGACACACGGTCACTTCCTATGTAACAGATATTTGAAGATATTTGATTGGAATGAAATTGTGAATTCATACTAACGATAATAGGGCTTTTTATAGCGGGGAGGGAAATAGACTCCGGTGCTAATTGGAGACAAAGCAAACGCTTCCTTCGGAGTAACGTTACAGCATCTCACTTTAAAGTCAGAGCAGTCCTCACACTATCTCTGCTCCTGTATCCACCCTAAAGGGGAGCGGGCCGTTTATTTCATTACAGCACCAACTCATTGCATTTGTAAAGCTAACTTTACGTTCTGTTCGACATTGTACGTTAGTACTTAACGTTAGATCAAATAAACCCACCCTCTACTTTAACACGTGGGCAATGACCTCAGGAGGAGACTTCTGTGACCGGTTAGCTCCATTTCAAATTAAACTGAAATAAAGGTTAAACTGGCTATTGCTAATTATCAGTCAAACCGAGCCAATAGTTGCATTTCATACGTTTAAAAACAACTTTGAACGTAGAAAAAATGTTTCTGATAGGAAAGCGTTATTCAACATAAGCCACAGTTAACGTAAACCATCGTTACCAGACTAGCAAGGAGGCCGCTGACGTTGCCTTGTAAAACCGGCTTAATATTGGGAAAAACAATTCTTGTTCCAGGGATTAGTCGAGGCCCGATGAACCAGGCGCTAATCCTTCGCTATAGCTATTCAGCTAGCCAAATAAGCGATACAAATACCGTTTTGCAGAGCATCGCAAAACAATACATACCCGTGTCGTTCATTTTGAATTCCTTTAATAAGGTTGAAAAGAAAAAATCATTACAAAATACTCTCTTTCATACTTTCGGTTAGCGTATTAGGTAGCCGCGTACTGTGCTTCAGGCGCCAACTTCTTCCTGAAACACGTTGTTCATTCTGGGGGAGCAGCGGCCCAGTCAGTGTCAGTTCGTATCAGAGAGGTTTGTTTTGCTGTACGGGGTAGCCCGGATAGGCAATGCGAATTCACCCAGTTTTTCAAAATAACATGCACCGCCTCTCCGGAACAAGCAAGTACATAAATCGTTGAAGTAATGTTTGTATTTTACAAAGTGTTTTTTTTATAACGCTATATCATTAATAATATATGATGATAACTAAGGTAATTCGTTTTGAATATATATATATATAATTGGCAAAACCTATTAAAAATAATTGTTTGCAATTGAAACATTTGTGGCTGGGATATGAAGGAGATTTAATAGCTTAATGTAATTATCCTGCAAAAGGTTAAAAATATATCTTGAGCTCATCCAATTACGGAAGCTATTTTTTTAAACAATTATATTATTCTTTAAAGATCAGAAAATTAATATCGTAGAAGACCACTGCTGGATGTCTAATGATGGATTTAACGAAGAATTTGGCTGCAGTCAGAAGCAACCACAAAACACATCATAGCTTATTGGGAATTTATTGTTTGAGGGTGTCACAGAAAAACAGTAATACGTTTGAATTTATTTGCAGAGGATACAATGAGAAAAGATCCGGAAACAAATAAATCAAGAATCAGTCATTGAAAACAAGAACCTTTGCAACACAGTCCTTACAGGAGATGGAGATGGCATTAAATCAGCATCGCTATCAGTACTGGCTAATTGCACCAATACATCCAGAATTAGGTCAAATGGTAATCTATGGAATTTGCACCACAGTGTGAGTCTTCAAGTGTCTCTTCAGGTGGTTGTGGCACGTGTAAGCCTTCTCACAATGCTGACAAGCGTACGGTCGCACCCCTGTATGAGTCATGGTATGTTTTTTCAATTCGTGGCCACGTGAAAAACCTTTCCCACACTCAAAACAGATGAAAGGACGCTCTCCGGTGTGAACGCGCATATGCACTGTCAATTTGCTCGCCATGGTGAATCCGTTCCCACACACAGTGCACTTGTACGGCTTTTCCCCCGTGTGCGTGCGTCTGTGTATTTGCAGCTCGCCGGCTGAAACAAAAGCCTTGCCGCAGTCAGTGCACATATACGGTTTCTCTCCAGTGTGGATCCTTATGTGGACGTTCAGGTTTCCTCTTGCGGAGAAACTTTTCCCACAGTATGTGCACTGAAATGGCTTCTCACCCGTGTGACTGCGCATGTGGAGATTCAGCTCATGACTGTTCCTGAAAGCTTTGCCACAACTCACACACACCTGGGTTTTCGGTCTCCTGTGGTGCAGCTCGTGGGCTGCCAAACTGGCCACAGAGCGGAAATACTTCCCACACTGCGTGCATGGAGTGGACAAGTCGGCAGGATGGATCCTCTGGTGGGATCTTAACTCAGTAATATTGGGGTACGCTTTCCTACACTGTCTGCACGTGAACACCCGTTCCTGGCTGTGAGTCACTTCATGCTTACTCAGCAAGTGCTTTGTCTTAAAGCTCTTTCCGCAATGAGAACAGTCAAACTTTGGGACATAACACTGGTGTTTACATCGTTCCTGCATTGATTGAAAAGTACCCCCACATTTGATGCAAATATGAGCTGCTTTTGGGCACCGTTTCCGCCTGTGATATGACAGATCAGAGCTCCTCCTGTAGGCTTTCCCGCACTGGGAGCACTTGTAAGGGTTTTCTCCAGTGTGCAGCCTCTGATGCTCCAGGAGTTCGTAACGATATACAAAGCACTTTCCACACTGAGTGCATTTCTGTGCAACTCTCTGCTGTGGAGCGTCAATCACGGAGCTGGACAATATCAGACTCTCAGTAGATGTAGCGGGAGCTCCATCGCAGGTGCCCGACATCCTGCCGCAATGCTCCTCCACTACATCAGCATCAGGAATGCTGTCACTGCATGTCTCTGCAATTGTTTGTTCTGCATTGCTGCTGCACCACGTGTTGGTTTCCTCCTCAGCTGGCCATGTTGCATCCTGTATCGCCATACTTCCTGCGTCCCGGGGAGGAATTCCATCAGATTCTCTCTGGATCTGTATTGCTGCATTGATTTCTGCATCTTTGGCGGTACTCTCTAGCAGTGAGGGAGGGCTGGATAATGATGAGAACAGCTGCTGCTCCGAGGGAGAGGGCACTGTAAACAAGAAAAGAGAGACATTTTAAAAGTGAGGGAGGATTTTTTTTGTTTACATTCATTCGGAATTAATGTTTTGCTTTCCAAAGTGTATATGTGCAATCGGGCTGCAAGAATGTTGTCAGTTTATCGCTACTACAAGGAACTTTCATTTTATGTTGTTTTTTTAGTCACCATTGTGGCAGCATTTCTGCAATCTAAATGGACTTCACGCACAAACCAGATTCCCTGAATTTGTTGTCCCGAGCCACCTTTTCCTCCAGTGGGCCCAGCTATACAACAACGGCCTCCAGCAGGTGGCAGTGTTTGCTCCCAGCGAGACAGAGGTCTGCTACTGGCCAGAGGTATGGGCCGCCGCCTCCTTCTTCCTCCTCCTCCTCCTCCTCCTTCTTCCTCCTTCTTCCTCCTCCTTCCTCCTCCTTCCTCCTCCTTCCTCCTCCTCCCTCCCCCCCACCCCCCCCTCAGGAGCGTCAAACCACAGGACAAAGTGCCAGTGAGGCCGGATCCGTGTCTGTCTGCGTGAGCTGCTGGAGTCTGAGCTCAACAACTTTCTGCTGAACCTAACGGATTTCCTCCAATTCGGTGCCGAATGGACCCCCTGTGGCCCCAATGACATGTGTGAATGATAACTATTTTAGAAATAGCCAGTCATCCTGCCGATGGGGTCATTCAGGTCATGGAGAGGCATCAGTGTTAAATTAGGGGCTTCAAAACTCGTTCAAAGTTCCTCACAGCAACTTTAATGGTTGTCTACAAATGTCAGTAAATAGTTAAATAGTTTGTTGATAACAAGAATTGCAAATCGGTTGTTTTTTTTCCGACCAACTGTCTGTCCGAAATCACTCTCTGATGAATGGATTGTCAGTTCATTTACAATTTCTCAGCACAAAAATGCACATCAACGCCCTAGCTGGTAGATCAGGAACACTGACTCACCACTGGCATCCATATCGGCCATTTTACCACAGTGGGCCTTGCTTCTGAGCAGTACTTTAAGGTCATCCTCTTTGTATACACACTGCATGTATTCTTCTAGCCCGGAGGGTGTGTCACTCATCCACACTGCAGTCTTTATCAAATAAATAAAAGTATAATTTGATGGACCAGAAGTAAACCAAAAAACAACCTCTCAAAATGCTTGGTAAAGAAAACATTTCTACGGCGTACGGTTTTACCTGCTTGAAGTTTGGTATGAGCAGCAACTCTTCCAGTCGGGTGAGGAAGTCACAAATCAGTGTCTCCAGAGCTATATCAAAGTCAGGTCCAAACTCCACAGGAAACACATTCTGTGTAGTGTACAGGAACATTACACTCCCAAACTCATGATACTGCATCATATAACAAATCAAACGAACAGCTCTGATTAATGTCCAAACTAACAATGAGGTAAAAGCAGAGACACACCATGAAGAAGTGCTCCCTCTCTTTCGGATCCTCCAGGAGTCTTCTAACAAGCCTGACAAAGTTGGCTACAGGAGCTTCGTTTCTTGGATGAACCTGTTAAAAAGAATAAAAAACAAGTCTAAATATATATCAACTGATCACTTGATTTTAATGATGTTAGTTAGACAGAAATGACCACAGTGTACATAGTCACACCTGTTTTGAGGTAGTTGTCAGAAGGCTGTTTAAGAGGGTTTTAACACCACCAAGATCTTCTGAATGTTCAGAACGTAACATCTGCAATGTCACCTGGAAAAGCCATTTAGAGAGCCTTTAAATACCAAACAATACAATCAGACTGCAATCAGATGTACTATCTGCATACTTCAAATCATATGACGGTGCTGCATCTGCTTTGCTTTATGTTTGAAAGTAAAGTTAAGGATTTTCCTGATGCTTTGAATTGTCCTAACTGATTAGATTCCAAACTGCATTAAGGTGTACTGGAGCTTATATATAAAGCCTCTACCTCTTACCTTTGCTCTTAAGCCCAGACTGAGCAGTCTCATCTGCCTGTCTGTTAAGATGTCAGGGACAGCTTCAGTTACTAAGGAAACAAACTCCTCCACCATTCCATAATGAGGGATGCTCCTCAGACGAACAACCTTCCACATCACAGCCGTCATCACCCTCAGAGGTGGAACCAGTAGCCTCAGCGACGACAGGGGCAGGGGGTCCTCTGCAAGCAGGTGACTGTAGCATCATTTACTCATGCTTAAAATGTCTCACTTTGCTGGCATTCAATGAACATAAAGCATTGATAGCATTATGAACATTGTCACGATTGTTGGCAGAGAGATGTACTGGGAGAAGAAGAGATAATACAAGCTCCTTTCAGAAGACAGCTCATGCAATCTAACAGAGATAAGTGCCTGTTCATCTGCAGACTGTACGAAGAGGCAATATAGCAGACCTGCAGCCTTAGTACAGAACTACAGTTTTCTGTTAATGTGACTTTTACTCGGGGAATACGATTTAAAGAAGAAACGAAGTTCAGTTGGACATTGTCCTGAAGAAAAAAAAAGAAAAATAATTATACATTTTTTCCATAGTTAGCATTTTCAGTATCCCAGTTTGATAGTAGATCAAGCTCTGGCAGCCCTCTTGTATTGCATTAACGTTAAGTTAACTTATTAATAGTTGGACTTAATAGTCCATGCCAGTCCATTAATAGTTATTAAAAAACTGTTCCTCAACAAATGGAAAACCTTAAACGTTATCTTACATTCATTCATCTATTCGTCATAAAACCCTAAATTAAATAAGAATAATTTCCCGTTGTGTCTGCCTTAAATACGAATGATAAACGTTAGGGCGATAGAAAGTTGCTGTTAGCAGGCAAGCTAACAACAACAAAACAAAACGATGACCCCAGAAAAATACAAAACGTGAAGTTACCCATTTCCTTCCTCCAAAGAGCTGAATGAAACGGATGAGTCACGTTACTTTCTATTGAAAAAATAAAAATATATATTTATTCTAGGAAAACGAGCTTTTAGCTAATGAGGCACATCGTCGAGGCTGAACAACACTTCCGGGCTTTCCTTCTTCTCTAAATTGGATTTGCATGTTGCATCCAACTTGAATAGGTGTATATCGCCACCTACTGTACCGGAGTATGCAATTTTAGGGTTACCTTTACAACCCATCTATTTTTGTTTCAAGATGTACCTCCCTTTCAGTCGTTTTTCTCATTCCAGATTTAAAAGTACAGTGTGTTCATATGTGTGTCTGCGCGGGGGACTTCTGTAGATGCACAAATCCCAATGGGGTGGCGCTGAAGGCTAAAAAAATAGTCAAAGATTTATGAAAAAGTGAGTCTTTCTTCACCTTCAAAACATTGCAAACTGATTTTGCATTAACTGGTATCTTTTCTTTTAGGTCTTCAGATAATACCAAAAATATAATAATCCCATTTACCAGATTTAAAGATACAGAGATTATGTTGAAAAAGAGAATTAAATTCCTATTGACCTACTTGACTGATGATGACTCAACTGGTATGTCACACATGACCTTCGTTTTCACTAAACATTATTTGAATGAATGGAAAACACAGAACACGCAGTTCATCCAATGTCTTTGTATTAGCAATTAGCATGTCTGCATGATATGTAAAGGATTTGTCATGAATTACATTGATATTGCTGCGTTAGACTGTCAGTGCATTTTGTAATTAGACATAGTGCCTTTTTAATCTTTTTAAAAATGTTTGCTCTCTCTGATGAGGCTTTAATCTCCGCCACATGTCCCAACGCTTAAAAATCAGATCAATTACCAAGTCACATTCAGTCAAGTCACATTTTTCTGGCACTTCACGCACAAACCCAAATTAAATTCAAAGTAAGCATCTGTCTATTATGTGAATGGTCGGCAGAAGTATAGGTGTGTGTGTGTGTGTGTGTGTGCATGTGTGCAGTGGTAATGCATGTATGTCAAAGTTACAGTATGTAAGTGTGCATGTGTTCAACAGAGAGAGAGAGAGAGAGAGAGAGAGAGAGAGAAAAGAGAGAGTGTGTACATATGTGTGCCCGTGCGTGTGTAATTAAAACAAGTGATTTGTTTTTCTACACACAGATTATCCCCCTCTCCCAGCTGGTCAGAGTTGGATTTGACCGACCCGACAACCAGAGAGAGGAAATCTGTTTGGGGCTTAATCCAAATTGGCACCCTTGATGATTTTTTTTTTCCAAACTGAAAACGTGGGAGTGCTTGATCATCAACTTGAAATAAGAACACCACAAAACAATTTTTGTGGTGATACAAGGCCCAGATAGAAGAGATGGAAAATACACACAAATGCCAAAATCCAGGACATCCCATACATTTTTATATGGCTCTACACTACTTATGTTTTGTTTTTTTTTAGCCTCAATTCTGTAACAAATCCAAACAGCGCAGATCAGCTGATCGTATGTGGAGGAATTCTAGACAAATTCCAGCCTGAAACACACTGATGGACACACAGCCATGGAGCTGCCACTTTGTGCACATGGGTCCTGTTTTTTTTTTTTACAAATGCACTACACTGTTACTGCCTTTAATGAACTGGTTCCCCGTGTGAACACAAGAGAGATTCTGCCGTTGTTAATGTTGCTAAAAATATTCACATAAAATATAAACATATAACTGTTCAAATGTGTTCAAATTAAAAGTTATTGGACTTTTGCAATTGGCCTTGCTAAATTCTTTTAAAACAATCCAAAACATCTTCATCCAACTATATGAACTTTACTGAGAGTTGGCAAACCCACAAATTTGGAAAAGAGTTTTATTACCATTTCATAAAACAATCCATGAAACAATCAACCTAGATGCAATACAGACAATCAGGCCCTCAAGGAAAGTCTTTTATATAAAAATTAACACAGTTATATAATTTGCTCTTATGTTGTCATGGCCATCATCAGTCATGAATGGTCTTTTAATATAAATACATTACAAAAAATTGGTAAAAATAATTTGCTTTACATACATTTCACAGCCTCAAAGTACTTTACACATTTGATTACAAAATGAGCTTTCAGTGCATTCACGCTCTTCCAATCCACATCCACCGGATCAAATTAAATGGCCTAAAGAGATTTAGTGTGCGGAAAGCAATCAAAATCAGGCACATGATTCAGGGAACTGCTCTGTTATTGATAAAGGTTCAACTTGAAATGTGCAATGCTTGGGAAAATATTTATACATTTTAATTGTTAACATAATAACCATTTCAGCTTGTTTCTTCATATTGTTAGTAGCACATAATGGACAATACGATAAAAAGGAATATCATCGCCCGAATACAATTGATACTATTTTAACCAGTGACCATAATTTATCATCGCGTACAGCGTGTAGCACCTTCATTGAATCAAATGCCATTAATAAATAAATAAATCCCAAACACTAAAAATAATTATCAATGGATGATGCTGACTTACGAATTGTTTTATGTTTTTTCTTCAATTTTAAAATGTCGGAAAGAGTAATGAGCAGATGTTAGCTTTGGTAAAATCATATTAGTAAGACCTGTGGAAGAGCTTCATAGCAGCTAGTCATGAATGTCAATCAAAAACAATACAGTGGCTTCCTGGCAGATGTTCCGTGGGAATTGTGCGCTGTTCAATATTGTTAATCTAGCCGTTCAGTTGGGTTTTTACAGTATACTGAAAGTGTTTCAAAACCTCAAAGCACTTGTGGAGCGGAATTTGTATCAGCATCCAAAGAGCTGAACATCGACAAAGCAACTGGCATTTGGAGAAAATGTGACAAAGGGGGATTTATATTTTTTCATCTATGTTTTTGTTGATTGCAGCTGCTTGAATATGTTCTTAAAAAATGATCAAATACCGGTTTCTATGAGAAATGTTGTTAATGTTAGTGGGAAAATGTAGTAAACAAGCTACTTATTTTAACTGCTTTTGCCTTTTTAAAATAAGGCTTTTGTGTTTGTGCCCCCTTTCTGCTGTATTGGTCAAGCAGGTGAAATAAATGTCATTTTAATGTCCCCCCTGTCCTCGGCCATCGGGTGATATTGGCCTCTGAATACAAATTTCCCTGTACAAGTGCTCAGCGTTTTTGCAACAAAAGTAGATAAATCCCAGGTGCAAGAAGACAACTTACGCCATCTGGCATATAAAACATGAAAGTGTTTGTTTCCCAGTCGTATCTCTGGAAACTTGACAAACATTCTGCTGTAAATACAAATTGCATTTTCAAAACATTTTGAAGTTGATGTTGATGTTCAGTGTTTATTGGTATGAAATAACTGCAGATCATTTGGGCTTTTGAGTGAATGTAGTTAACATGTGTGAGATTACGGGTTATTCGTATTAATCACGGTTGAAATTTAAATACAGTTTTTTTACTTTGGTGTTTTAAATTTCCATTTCTGAGATAGTGTGAGGAGAAGATCAGGTTCCTCTCACAGATGTGGACTTCTGGGCTGTTCAATTTAAATAAAAGCTAAGTTCCTCGGCTTCTACTTATAGGTAAAAAAGTTTATTCTCATTGACCGTGAGTAATTCTGAACTATATTCTCTGCTGTAAACAAAAAAAAGAGCAAAATCACAAACACTCTGCACACATTTGAGTCTCAAAGGAAAGTTTCCTCGTAGCTCTCACCAGGCTCTCCGAGTTCAGAGCCCCTGTACATGGATCTGGCGACCTCAGAGAGTTCACTGGTCGCTCTGGTCACGCTGTCATAAGATGGTGGCGAGGACAGTAGCGTGTCCTCTGTTGTCTGTGCAATCTCTAGCCCGACAAGTCCATAGTGATGCATCATGGAGGCTATCAGCCCCTCCGTTTCTGGAGCGTTCTCCACATCCACCGCAGTCTCGTAGTTTATCTGCCTGTAGAGGTAGGACGCCTGCTTCATGTGCCGGCGCACCAGATGCCTCCTGTAACACCTCTGGATGACGGTGGCGGACACCTCCTCCAGTCTGCGGCGCAGCGTCGACGTGATGGGCTCGTGCGAAATCGTGGAGGGGTTGGTCATCATAAACTTCTCCTCCATCTGCTGCTTCAGGGCGTCCATCTCTCCCGACTCTCCCAGGACACGCTTTGTGAAGGCAAACAGGATGTCCAGGCAGTGGATCCTATCCCCGCTGACCATGGGAAGGTCCATGGAGATCAGCTTGATCCTGTTGGGCTTGGCTATGCGCAGCGGCTCCGACAAGGTGTCGGCGAAGATCGACAGCATGGAAAACTCAATGAACTGCGTGGCCTCGGAATCAAACTTCTCCCACACCTCATAGAACATTTCAAAGTCATCCTCGCTCAGCGGCTCTGTGCTCTCCTCTGTGGCAACGCTGAAGTTCTCCAGAATGATAGCTATGTACATATTCACCACGATGAGGAAAGAAATGATTATGTAACTTACAAAGAAAGCTATGCCCATTGAGGGGCTGCCACAGTTACCCCGCGTATTAGTGCCAGTGTTGACATAGCGGAGGTCACACTCCTCTGGGGAGCTGGCCATGATGGGACTCAGGAGGTTGTCCCAACCTGCCGAGGTGCTGATCTGAAAAAGGCAGATCATGCTGTTCCCGAACGTCTCAAAGTTGAACATGTCGTCAATCCCGTCCGACTTTTTCACGTAGGCAAAGTTCGCCATACCGAAGATGGCGTAGATGAACATGACGAGGAAAAGCAGGAGGCCAATGTTGAACAGTGCTGGCATGGACATCATTAAGGCAAACAGGAGAGTCCTTATTCCTTTGGCTGCACGTATAAGTCGAAGTACCCGTCCGATCCTTGCCAGTCTGATGACCCGAAACAGGGTGGGAGATACAAAGTACTTCTCAATGATGTCGGCAAGAACAATTCCTGAAGTGAGACAGAGAGACAAAGCGAGATTAGGATTATCTCACTGCACAACAATGCTTCTGTGTTTACTCAACGCTGCTGCACGAATCTAAATGTTTAAATCGACAAATTCTCAATTAACTATGTGACGCAAAGCAGAAAACTGTCACCAGACATTGTGAAAATGGTCCTATGCTAAATGTACAGTAGGCTACCTGTCCGAGTACAAGTTAGCTTGTAGCTGGTGAGCATAGGGGAGCATTAAAGAGACAGATATTTTCTTTGGCAGTTGGTGTAGACATAAACAGAGCTAAAGATAGAGTGAATAGTGGAATTATACTGGACCACATAACATGTTAATGTTACTCCATGTCTGATGGGTGCGTAGATGAGCACCAATTTGTTTAAAGCAAAAGCCTTGTTTTTCCACCTCTATGAGGTCAGAACAAATCTTCAAGACATTTAAACATATTGTGATTTGTTGAGCTGTGGCCAGGAGTGAATATTTAATGGAATACAAGTACGAAAAAAAAGGTAAGTAAAAAGCATTTGTCAAGGCTGCACACTCCTCTCTATCTGTTATTTAATTAATAAGATGTTTAGAGATTTTATTCTGCACCTGGATTTGGATACATCTGCCAGAAATCTTTCATTGAAGGATGAACAGTAGTCCAAGAGAAAATAGCAAACATAAAAAGTAAAATTGTACAACGTTAAAAGTATTCTGCTAACAAACAACAGATGAACCAACGCTACTGAAAAATGCAACGTCCTCGGCAGAGGCAAACGTTTATTGGCGTGCTTATTTTTTGCGTCTCTACTTACCCACGATAGAGAGGACTATCACCACAAAATCAAAGATGTTCCACGCTACTGTGAAGAAATAACAGCGGAGGGCGAAGATCTTGATCAGGCATTCGGTGGTGAAGATCACGATGAAGACCAGGTTGATCTTGTTGAGGATGGTTTCCTTGCGCTCTGACTGCTCGTCGGTTTCCACCATCATGGTCACCATGTTGACGATGATGAGCATCATGATTATGATGTCGAAGGCCTGCTTGGCCACGAGATCGAAGAAGAAGGCCTGGAGAATGTTCTAGGGAAATACAAGTGGCTGTTATTGCTACAATAGCATCAAGAATGTTGGCAGGCAGGACGTTAATTGGTGGTTATTGATACGCCCTCAAATTGAGTAATATTTGATGTAGTTTTACCGCAGGCCTTGGTATTGGCTTTTGAGGTTTTTTAGATCCCAACTTCTTCATAGCGTTGTAGTACTTCTTCTGTTCTTCCGTCATGAAGATATCCTGCCCACCCAAGTATTGGCAGAAACACTTGACGTTAACTACACAAAAATGTTTGTATAAAGAATTTCAGATGATGAAACAAAGGCAACAGTTTACTTCCAATCTGAGCAAGTTAGTATTTGCATAAAATGAATCATAGTTTTGCCTCCGGAATAAAATATATCAGGTTTGGGCCTGACGTCAGCGTTGCTAATACTCATCTTTCTTTTCTGTTGATTGAAATTGTCAATTATGACCCCAATGAAGAGATTGAGGGTGAAGAAGGAGCCGAATATGATGAAGACGACAAAGTAGAGGTACATGTAGAGGTTTATTTCTCTGATGGGTTGTTCCTCAACCTGAAACCAAACAGTTTAACAAGTCAGCTGGTTAATGGAGCTTTATCTACGATGTAGGCCCTAAGTATGGACATACTTACTCCTCTTGAGTCAACAGCTGCATGCATTATTTCCATCCATCCTTTAAATGTAGCCTAAAATCAAATATTACAGAGCATTAGTGTTGCATTGTGAATAACTGTCTCTATCCATTGAAAGAAAATATTAAAAAGGGCCCAAATGAAAGCTATGATCACAAGAAAAACACGACTTCTCAAGTAAAGGTTTGACAGATCTAATTAACCAAGTAGCACAGCAAAAAAGCAACAACAACCCACTCACCACTTGCAGAAGGGAAAGGTAGCCAAGTCCCACGTTGTCAAAGTTGACCTTCACTTTGGTCCAGTAGAACTGGGTGTCGTTCATAGAGAGGCACTCCGACTTGTTGTTGACTACGGAGACGCTGTGAATGAAGCCAGTTCTGTTCACGCATTTCCCAAACTTTCCAGCAAACAGGTTGACCCCCATGATGCTGAAGATGAGCCAGAAGATGAGACACACGAGCAGCACGTTCATAATGGACGGGATGGCTCCTATGAGAGCGTTCACGACCACCTGGTGAGCAACAGGTCAGAATTAAGTTCAGAGCAAAGAGGTTCTCCAAGAGTCTGGTCACACGCTTCTGAACCACTCGCAGCATAGAATGCATTGTAGCAAATTGGTTATAAAATAGATAAAGTATTGCAACTATCAACAAACATCAAATAGAATAACTCTAGAAAATCTAGAAAAATAAAAATAAATACCAAATTATTACTTTTCTGTCATTTATCAAATCTATTCTCCTTTCCTGTAACTAACCACTTGCTATTCAGACCGTTTGATAAACTTGTTCTTAGTCATACTCCTGAGATTTATCAGCACGTTACTACTCATTATGACTTTAGCGTAGTTTAGAAAACACATTTCTCACCCGCATGCCTTCGAATCTGGACAGAGCCCTGAGAGGTCTCAAAGCCCGGAGAGTCCTCAGGGACTTGATTGCAGCAAAGTCGGAATATCCCAGTGAATTTGCAACCAGGCTTATCAAGGAGACCTATATAGAGTACAAAAAGAGTGTACTGTGAGAATCATAAAAAGGATCCTTTTCTTTAAATAATACAAGGGGAAGAAAAAACACTTTATGAAAAGCACAGAATAAAAAACAATATCACATTCAACATGTTAGTTAAGAAACTGCATTTATTTTCATAACACTTAAATTAAAAAATACAATATATATATATATGTATTTATAATAAAAGACCATATAGGTCTAAAACATTAGAAGAGCCATATTTTAGAGTTTCTGTGTATTTTTGGGACATTCCACAGTTAGGAACACAATTATTTATTTTTTGAGTTTTTGGTTTTGTTGGTTTATCTTTGAATAAATTTAGACTTCCACTCTATTCTACATCCAAAACAAACAGAACTAAATGGTATTCCGCTGTTGAATGACCCGTGGATGACAGCTATGAATGAAAATGGCATGAAGTAAATGATTGATGATGACAAAACACAGTATGCACACATGGACAAATAGGGTCCACAAATGCATGCTCAGCTATATATGCATATACAATATGTATATATATCAAATAGAGTGAGTTTTATAAAGAATTTAAATCTATTTTTGCCAAATTTGTTTCCCAATTTGCATCCAACAGAAGTTTGTTAAAAACTATTTAGGACTTATAAGGTCCCAATGCTCGGAATTTCTTTATAAAAGTCTATTTACACATGTGTTTGTCCAATATATCTAAAGAAGATTCCCAAATGTATGTACTCTTGCGACAATAGAAGACTTTGGCTCAAAGAAAGTACAGACGGAAAAATGCATAAACACAGTAAAATAAAACAAGGTGGTAGTTTTCATAGAGAGAAAAAGATATTTCAATAGTGACATTTTTTAAAAGGATTTGTCTTTTCTTCTAAACAGACATAACAAATAACACTCAGAACATGAATTAAACAGAACAGTTTAGACATTAGCTCCACTGGTGCATTTCTAATATGAATCAAATGTCTTTTAAGCAATATTTTCATAGGTTACATATCCTGTTATAATTATAATAGTTTATTGTGATTTAAAATGTTAAGTACATCTTCTGTAGATAAACCGTAAGAGTAAATGAGACTGCATTTGTTATGATAAAAGCCAAGGCCCCGAATTAACCGATTCAAAGAACGAATGCCGGGGAACAGCCTCACATTTTTAGGTCATCTCATAAGAAGTGCATAAGTTTGGACACAAGGCGGTGGCTTTTGATATCACAACAGAAAGCACTTACGAGTGAAAAAACACAGAAGCATTTGTGAGGCAGATGCACGTTTCCAAATCCCAGAACCCATACTCACCTGCGACCTGCCAACTACAACTTACCCTAACAATAGAGCGGTCTGTGGAAATCTGTGTAACAGTAAGTGAAATCAGAGGAAGTCAAGCACGCGGCACGCCTCGGCCACTTAGGATGACCTCTACAGAGCCACATCCACTTCAACACTTTAAATGTAGCGTGTGGAGTTGGACCACTGGTGCACTAATAAAGCAGAATTGTATACGGATGTGCAATCGAACCCTATGTTTCGATCCCGGTCGGAAAAAAAAGATGTGTAAAGTGTTCTAAGGAGGAGCTGATGGACGCGTTATTTCAGCCACGAAGGCGGGCATTTTTTGTAAGGCATACGTGGATGGTCAAGTGCTTTCCTGTTATTACTGTGACACTCACATAGCTGTAAATCCCCCAAACACCCCAAAGCAACGTTTAGCTACAATGAGGGGAGGGGTGATTGACTTCAATTCTCAGCCCGTGACTGCCTTCTTTCACGAGGTGCAACAAGAAGACGTAGAAACATTTGCTTACGTCCACGATGAGAAAGTCGAGCCAGCACCAGTAGTTGGTGAAATACTTCTTGAAGCCATAAGCAATCCACTTGAGGAACATCTCCAGCACAAAGATGTAGGAGAAGATCTTGTCAGCATACTCCAGCACCACCTTCACAACTTTTCTCTTCTCAATGTAGATGTCTTCAAAGGCCTGCAGCCGGAGAGGGAACGCGGTGTGAGGAAACATCACATTACCCATCAATACTACTGTCGTTATTTGACAGTACAAACAATTCACCTTCATTTCACCTTTAAGGATTATACAAAGAAATTGTTTAAGTTGATTAACACACAAACATTGTCAGTAAACGTCATCGGGGAAACTTTGGCAATAAAAAGCTTCAGTAACACAAGGGTAATATTTTGCCACAATTGGTCAGTAAACAGAGGAAGGATCAGACACTGAATTATTCAGTAATCTCAATTCAACACAACAGTGGTGTGGAAAACATCTCGTGCTGTGGGCTCATAATAAGAATAAAACATACAAACAATAATGACAAACAAACCAGGCCTCAAGCCTAGACATTACACAACCTTAAAAAGTGCTATCAATTCGTATATATGCATTACATACATATATACAAAAAAGTGTTAATAAGTAAATGAATTGGCTTTACCAGGGCCCCACTGCTGAGCAGGATCATGAAGATGATGAAAGTCTCAAACCAGCTGTGTTCCACAATCTGGTAGCAGGTCTTCCTCAGCCTCCACCAGGCCTGACCCAGACCTCGACTCGTATCGATTTTGCAGCAATGACAGTGCCTCATGCACACTGAGAAAAAAAACAGACATGAAGGAATAATTCTGTACAAAGAATTTATAACATGAACTAATCACTTTCCATGGTTACAGCTCAAAATGTTTCATTCTCACATTCTGGAAAGCATTCCACTGGCTCCATACTCTCTTCAGCCAGCTCTGATAAGTTGTCAATTTCTTTTCCAGGCTTCCTCAGATCCACCGTGCTGCCCTCTGATAGGCTGATAATCTCCTGGGTGGGGAGAAGTCTCACTGTTATCAACCAGTTTCTATATATATATATATATATATATATATATATATATATATATATATATATATATATATATATATATATATATAATTGACTTTAACCAGTGTGTGAACCATAACTGAGTTGTAATCCGCATGTATAGCACAGAATACGGGCGGTTAGACGTCGCAGTGGTTCTCCATCAGCTGTCGAAGGCTAAACACCTGCCGTGACATCCCTGTTTGGGTGTGTGGCCACTTGTGCAACATGCTTTAAAGTCCAAACAGCAGAGCAGCAGCAGTTTTCTGCCCTGTATTCCGCATGAATTCATCCCATCAGAGCTAGCTCACCTAGATGTACCGCCTTGACTTTTTAATCTCCTCTAAGCCTTAATTTAGTTTTGATGAGATTTTCATGTGTTGTAACAGCAACATATTTAACACGATTTATAGGACAGGGGCGCAGTTTCAATCCTATAAACTGGTTAATAAAGCATTTAAGAGCATCCGCGGGACCTGGTGAGCAGATTACTAGCATTTCTGGTTTTAACGCCTGGAGACGGAGCAGAGAGAATGTGCACTAAGGGCATTTAAAGCCAATTAGTGTAGCTGCAATACAGGCTGCTTTTCTTTGTTCTTTAAAGCAATCTAGTAAAAAATGTATTAACAACTAGCTTTTTAATGAACACAATATCGCTGTGTTTTCTGCGTATTCAAAGCAGTGGAATTGATCCTTTTGCGGATTCCCAGTTAAGGTGATGTAAGGGTCGTTTGTTTTTCTCTTTATTCTGGTTAGGTGAGGAGTGGAGCAGCTCGGGGAAATAAGAACGCAAAGCGCCAGCCTGCAGGCTGCTCAGCTGTGTCACTTTAATCTGCTCTGCTCGGCTTCACATCTGGCCGGCTGATGTCCTCCTGCCAGAGAGGACATGACTGGATTGACACACCCTCCACCTCAACAAACCCCCCCACCCATAGGACACAGGGCAATGCTGATAAAAGGAGGGACCACAGAGGCAAGAGGAAGAAACAGCGAGCTTGATAAAGAGAGGAAGAGGGATTTGCCCAACTAATGTCCATGAAAATTAACAACAATAGCAGTTAATGACTCCATAAACTGTTATTAACGGTTTATTATTGTAAAGCTGCTCAAATAACCATAATTATTTTAAGAAAGTAAGTAAGTAAGTTAAGTAAGTTTACATAAGTTTATTTATCCATGGTTTTTGTGCTCACATCAGCACTTGTTACTCAATTAAAAAAAGTCTTGTAAGCACGAGAATGTGTGAGCATTGAATTCAATGTGTGACTAGCGAACTAATAAATGAATAGATTATTATTATTATTTACATGGAGCTGTTCCTGCAAAAGAAAATACATTTTCCTCATGATTATGTTGAAATGAGCTTAAACAACCCACAACATTATTTTGGAGTCTCAGTTCTGCATAAACAAACACAAGTAGAATATTCAACTCAGAATGGGAGTTCATTTGGACTCTTCGTACTTAGTGGTTTTAACCCTCTTGCTTCACACAAAACAGTAATGTAACAGAAGTAGCAGTTTTTTTGCACAAAAACAATTTTGGTGGATAATACCATCCGAAACCCACTTCATCCGTAGACCATGAGGGTTCAGGTCTGGTCTTAACACAGGAGTTGAAAAACCCACCGGTTTGTTGTCTTCGTCCTCTGATGATTCAGAAACCTCCTCCTCCTCCAAAAACTCCACATCCGACTCTCCGGGTGCAATGGGAACTATGACCGTCAACTTTGGATTTGTCATGTAGCTGTCTTCCTCTGGTACGATATACTTTTCGCCGTAGCGTCCAAAAATCCCTCCATTGCTTTCTATGTGATTCCCAACCGGCTTGATGGCCTCATTGACCTTCTGCTTCCGACGCTTCAAGCTGCGGTTGAAAAGGTCCACGACGCACGTGGTGAGCCAGGAGACACCGGATTGGATGCGGGCAATGGCGATCTGGATGTTGTTCAAATCGCCATCTTCTTCTGGAGCAGAGAGGTTGTCGGAGCTGAAGGAGCTCAGCAGCAAGGCCAGAAAAAGATTCAACACCTGTTGACAGAGAGGTGTTACATCACATTACCTTTGGCTTGGATACATATCAGATCAATGTTCTAATTTTCCATGGTTTACATTATGCCTCAAAATGCATCTTGCTCTACAGCTAAGAGCATAGTTGCCTGTAAGCGTAAGATTTAGTTTACCTCATGCATGACCTGACCTCCGACGTGTTTTGTCAACAAGAGCAAATCCTGCATTGTAATTTCAGGAGGACATTCTACACAGATACCAGCACATATGGCTGACACTGAACTCAAGTTTTCAAGCATCCAGCTCCCAAGTAATCCGTCAACTAGCTTAGAGAGCAGCAGCATCAACCACATCTCTGCAGCACAGTAGCCTGTGTGCGTGTGTGTGTGTGTTTGTGTACTGCCTGTGTGCATGTGCAATGTGCACAGTTGGTGGGGATCATCTTTAGCCACTGAGCCAGTCAGAGATGCAGAGCATGAGCAGATGATTAGTGATGAACGCCTCCGGGCCTTCTCGCCCCTAAGCATCCTGGATAATCCCTTTGGATAAACAGCTTTCCCACGATTCATGTGCAGAGGAGGTTTCTGTCCATTAAACTCAATAAGAAGGACCTTCGTGACCTGACAACATTTTCACTGAAGGTGTCTGTATCCAACAATTGCCAAACAAGATAAACTACCGTGTGCTCTTAAAGTCGCCATCTTATGTCATTATTTCTGAAAGTTATGTTGAGTATTTAAAGAGTTAAAAAGTGGTATGAAACCAAAAGGCTGAGGATTATCAATGGTGCTCGAAGTAGAGAAGACATTTCTCATTTTGACTGTTTAGTTACTACCTCAGTTACTGTTGCTGCTCTTCAACATTTGCATTCCAACAAAGCACAAACAGCAGTTTACAGAAATATCCAAGGCATAAGCAAAGTCTTTTTTCTAGAAAATCTACAAGTCTCAGACAAAAAGTCAGGATCTCCACAAGCTGATGGCGTGGTAATGAATGAGTGCTATTGTAAAGGCACTACAGGGTAGAACTATTGAGCCACACTATTACAGTGTACAATGAATTATGACGAGATTTCAGAAATACAATGAAAAAACCCTTGAAAACAGATCTGAGCAAATCTTTATGACAATAAAATTGAAGCGTAGCTCAGGCCGATATAATGCAGCAACAAACCAAAGGATCGGCTCTAAAATGACACCACATTCAAAGTAAAAACACTCGAAAAAAATGCTGCAACTGCTGACCGCCTGCGCTTCAGTTTTTTTCTCTTCTCATTAATGTAAGCTTAGATCACAGCTGGACAACAAATCACCATATGGGCAAACCAAATATATATAGAATGGATAGTAACAGCAATTATGTACAAACAGAGCTGTCATGCCGATTAACTACGTTTAACAGAACCATGCTATGAAGTGCACGCCATGTAGCATCCTCAGTGAACCTCAGTACCTGCAGAGACTGGAACAGCAAGAACACTCTGTGGCGTAGGCTAATCCTTTGTACAGTACTTAGGTCACAGTTTCCCCCATAAGGCTTAGTTCATTAGCAGTGGATAAAACATCCAGCTCCGATGGACATGATGCTGCAGTAAAGCCGCTCCTCGCGTCCAAACCGCTGTGGTTACACAGAAATCTGAGTTGGCAAAATATATAGTGATGAGGCACCAACATCTGATTTAGGATGTCCCATATTATATTATGGAGTCACCAACCCTCATTGGCATGACATCATCACTCGGTTTGCACTTGTTTCAATTGCAATTGAAGTTCTCCTCCTATCATCACCTGTATAAAGACTTTTATTTCTTAGTATAAATGTTCTGTCCTGATGACGAAAAATATCAAGCAGAGAGCTCATTGATGTGCATTTGCACGTCTTAAGACAATAATGGAGGTGGGGCTTTAAAAAAAACTATTTTCGAATATCTGGTTGTGCATTAGTCACGTCAATAGGAGGACTAATTAATACAACGAGACATAACTACTTGAATAGGTCATTTAGTTTAAATATTTAAAAACATATTACCTACACAAAAAGAAGTAAATGAACTAATGGCCAAGACCGCAGACCATGGCTTCTCTCTCTCACTCTATCTCTCTCTCTCCCTCCCTCCCCATCGTGCTCTATGCGCGTAGCAGTTGAACAAATGAACAACAATAAACAAGTGCTGATTAAGAGTTTTGTGCAAGCAATTTAAGGTCGCGATTCTTGTCCCAAATACAGCAGGCTTCATTCAGAGATTGAAACAAATTATTTATTTATTTCTATTTGTATAATCCAGAACACTGGAGGTATACAGTTGAGTCTTAATAGTGTAAAATAAAAATGTATTTTTGCAAAGATTTATTTGGGATACTATAGAGGTAATTTATATAATAATAATAAAGCTTCCGATTTAATGTTTGTTTTGGTCATTGGCTTATTTGAAAAATAGATACAAATGAAATACTCACCACCAAGTTCCCAATAACCATGACCAACATGAACACCAGGATACAGAGGGGCTGCCCGGCCACTTCCATACAATCCCACATGGTCTCTATCCACTCGCCGCACAGCACCCGGAACACAATCAGGAAGGAGTGGAAGAAGTCCTTCATGTGCCAGCGAGGCAGCTGACAGTTGATGGAGATCTTACACACGCAGTCCTGGTAGTTCTTGCCAAACAGTTGCATGCCCACCACAGCGAAGATGAACACGATGATGGCCAACACCAGCGTCAGGTTTCCCAGGGCGCCCACCGAGTTACCAATGATCTTGATGAGAGTGTTGAGAGTAGGCCAGGATTTTGCCAGCTTGAAGACTCGTAACTGAGGAGGAGATCAGTGAGGAAAAAACAAATGATGCTGCATCTTTACAATAAACTGCTTGTTTGAGTTGTATGTTGAATTCAAATGCCCTCAATTGAAGAACTGAACCCTGCGTCAATCACCTATATACAACAATAGTAATTCACGCATATTCTAAATTTTAAATGAGTAATTTTTCTGTTACCAGTCTGAAGGATCGCAGAACCGACAGCCCCTCTACATTGGAAAGACCTAACTCCATCAGACTGAGGCAAACAATGATGCCGTCAAAGATGTTCCAGCCCTGTTGGAAGTAGTAGTAGGGGTCCATGGCGATCAGCTTCAGGACCATCTCAGCTGTAAAGATTCCTGTGAACACCTGGAACCGATACAGAGGGATATGTAAAGGTAAGAGGTGGAAAAGAACAAGTATCCTTTTCAACAGGATTATTACTCATTGTACTTAATCACTTCAAGCTGCACTAATTCATATTTGTATATCAGCAATGTGTCAATTGGATTGGGATTAACGGGACGGGTATTGATTTTACACACTAATGGTTAGCACCCAACTGTAGATCCCTCAGTGTGTCTTTTAGCTCATAGTTTGGGTTTAATGCTCAGTTTGGTTCAGTCTCATCGCTCTCATTAACATTGTCTCCAGCCAAATAGGTTTTCAGCAAAAAACTGTCATGCTAAACCCACTGCACACTTCTGGCCCAGTCTCAAACAGCAGACTTAAAAAGTACCAACTAGCCGGTGAACGTAGTGGAGCATTTATCATCTTAGGAGACAGATATCTCCCTTGTGTGTACATCGAGACCAAACAGAGCAAGAAGCAGAGTGAATTCTTACATTCATATACAAACAGAACTCCAAATGAATGCTAAAGTTACTCTGCATTTGCTGAATCTTTATATCTGCAACTGTTTACTGAGCTTTAGCAGTAACAACCTCCTAATGTAAAATGTTAATAAAGCCTTTACATTTTTTCTGCTGCATCAGAATGACCGAAAAGCTTTGAGGAAAAGGTAAAAGTGAAGAAATATACTGTGTAACGTTTTTTATATTGAATGTAATCATTTCGAAAGTATTACTTATTTTAAGTACAGTGTGATATCAAACTTGAATACACTAGCAGAGCCTCTGATTTACCAGCAGGTGGAGATGGCAAAATAGAAAATGGGGAATCAATCTCACTCCCAGCTAAAAATACCCCCTCTTACCGAGGATAATCGCAAAACAGTCAACAGAACACTTGATGAGGGATCAACACGGCTTTATTTAACCTTCGGTGCAGCAAAGTATTGGTTTAAAAAAACCTGTTTGATATGGAAAGACATTATCTGAATAGATGCTGGTATCTTTCCTCTTTACTTTTGTCTCAGTGAAGCTTTCACTCTTCTCCACTGCCAACCCAACAGCACTTTGATGTCTGGCAACCTGCCCACCCTGATCTTTAAAGGGCCCTTACCAGATTGCCCACTGAAAGCATCGTGTTGAACTCATCAGTCATGGGATAGTGCTCCAGGGCCATGAATAGGGTGTTCAGCACAATGCATACGGTGATACCCAGGTCCAGGAAAGGATCCATCACCATGCACTTCACCCAGTCCTTCATCTTTAGCCACCAGGGGCAACAGTCCCATATCAGGTACCTCTTGGCGAATCTGTACCAGCAGGGATGGCACTTCTGCCTCGACACCTCGAGCTCTGCAAAGAAATGGTCGTGAATTATTCATTTCCAGGGTTGAAGTGCCCTCAAGTCCAAGTAAATATGATGCTACACTTTGCTACAGTTTAGCAAAAAGGCTCTGTGCCTGGAAGGAATTAGTTGTCAGGTACATAATCCCTTGTAAAATTATAGTGACTCAATTTTGCGGGGGGAATTAAACATATTAATAAATTAGATTTAGAAGTGGATTTGTGTTGCATTTATACAGAGCAAACCTAGCTATTTCCCCCGTTTATAGCTACTGGTTTAGGCTTCAAGCGTACCGACACGGTATTGACCGTCCCTTCTCATTTTCAACAACAAAAGAGAATAAGCGCTCTTTTCCCAAAATGCCACTGTATTCCTCAAAAGTTTCTCAAAAGGTCTCACCCCCCATGGCATCGCTGAAGAAGCTGACAGAGCTCAGCCCTCTTTTCCTCTGCACTGCGGGGCGCTCAGTCACTGTCGGGGAGGGCTGCAGGAAAAGTCTGGGAACTTCCAGACAGGTGTCTTCCACACCTGTGAACTTCTGGTGGATAGAAAACACCCCCAGATTAAAATACAATGCTTTGATCTCATTCAGCTATCGATTAATCTGTTTCCCTGTTTCAGGATTTTGTAATCAGGCGTCTGTCACTCACTGTGTCGTCCTTGACCCTCTCCATGCTGTAGGCGGGCATGGAGGTGGGAGTGTGGAGGCCCAGGGTGGGGATTCCATTCTGATCAATGGAGATGTTCAGCCGGCCATTGATGTTGAGGCTAGGGGCCAAGATTTGAGAGCAGTGGCTCCGCACGCTGCCGGTCCTCCTCCTCCAGGGCGTTGCTGTCGAACTAGTACGACTCCTGAAGGCGTCCCCATGCGCGCTGTACTCGTCGTCCCCAAAGTCAGCCTCCGAGTTGTTGTGCGCCCGAAAAGTGCTGAAGACGCTGACCTGGCTTCCTCTCCTGGTGCTGAGGGGGTGAGAGGAGAGTGTGGCCAGCAGAGGGTGGACGGGGAGGGGAGACAGAGATGGCTACCGAAAACACAGAGGACAAATTAGTTCCTATATTTTTTCATAAGAACAACAGAAGGCTGGGAGAAATGATGGAGGATGTACCATTGGCTCATCCAGTGGGTCAAACTTCTCTTCAGCAGCTTCCTCTGCCGTTTCCTCCGACAACGCCCGATGTGATCTTCTTCTCCTGCTGCTGTTTCGACGTATGCTGCCTGTCTTCAGACAGACCGGAGACAAGTCTGGGGACAACACTGAGTCTGTATCCTGTGCTTTTAGTCTTTTTGCTGCCAGCTTAACACAGAAAGGAGTGGTGTTACAGGAGATCATTTTACATTTTTGTCCCAAATTGAAAGCACTCATTGAAATATGACTTTTTGCGTTGAACCTACTCTTTGCTCTGTGCGGAGGTGCTCCATGGCCAGCTGGAACTCCCTCTCCTTCTGCCATGCCTCAGCGATGGTGGCCTGATTCTGCTCCTCGTAGGCCATGGCCACTACAGCAAGGATGAGGTTGACCAGGTAGAAGGAGCCCAGGAAGATGACCAGCACAAAGAAAACCATGTAGGTCTTCCCTGCTGAACGCAGCGTCTGAAGGAGCAGACAGGAGGTCAGTACAATGAAATGACAAAAGAATATTCTGGTCTTTAAAAAAAAAAAATATATATATATAGGCCTATATATATATCAATTGATTGAGTTCTCAAATGAGATATGTATATTATAACGCAGTTATTTTTATAATGCATCATAGAAATGTGCGCCATAGAGAATGTTAACCAATGTTTCTTTTATCGTCATCATTATTTGACATTTTAGGGAGCAAAACTATTGTATTCTACTAGGTTTATGTGTATCAAAAGACATTTGATATTCGCTAGAAACCAACACAGAACATTGTTAGATTCAGAAATGGCACCTGGTGGAACAGTTTTTCCCAGTAGTCTTGTGTCATGAGTCGGAAGAGGCCGAGAAAAGCCCAGCCGAAGGTATCAAAACTGGTGTAGCCGTAATTTGGATTCCTCCCTATTTTTAGGCAGTCAAATCCATCTGGACACTTCCTATAATGCACAAACAGTTGACAGGCAGAAGGTAGATGATTATGGAACAACGTTTATAAACAAAGGCTGTGCTCAATCATATCAGTGGCAGCTGGATCAGACCCAGCTGCAGGAGCGTGCAGACTGCTTTACCAGTTCAGAACATCTCCAGCATCGAGGTACATGTAGCTCGGTGGCCTTTGACTCCACAGGGGGGAGAAGCGCATGAGGCAGTAAGTACACACACTGCTACCAACAGGCATTACTTATACCGAAGAGGGCATTTGAAATTTGTACCGCAGTGAAAGGGATTACGCTGAGCCAGATGGATATCAAATTGTAGTCCAAAAAAATGTTTCCATGCATTCATCTCTGATCTTCATTGTCAGGAAGCATAGTGGCATTACTGCAAATATTTAAGTCCAGAGGCTGAAAACAAGCTGGACTGTCACGTCAATGTGAGTGCAGAATAATTTCGTAATGGGCCAGCAAACAGCTGGGCAGCAGACCTCTGCTGTGAGAACAGCTGTAGATCTCCCCAGCAGCCAGTTAAGTAGGAATGCTCACTAATATCCTGTGTAGACGAGCAGGACACGTGAGACTAGTGACATCTTCCTGTCAGAACGTTCCTTCCCCTCTGCTGCCCTGCTCGACCTGTCACCAACCCGCTCACCTCTCTTACTCTATTTGGTTTAGTGTATTTCAGCCCATTAACTGTATCCTGTCATTTTGTGAACACATGAAATGACTGTTTTATTGGATTTAATGTTCTCAATAAAAAAGTATAATCTTTCAAACTGATCTTATTAACCATGCTAGTAGCCAATGGTGTCACAACTGCATGAATTTTGCAATTAGCTGCTGTAAAAGACAAGCCATCTGTCCGGCTCGTGTCCCTGAAGTTTATGGTAACTGGAGACTGACTCTTTATCCAGAGTCAGCGCTCCTCTAGGAGAGCTGCTATGCCACCTTTACTGCCTCCACATACACATAGAAGAACAGAATATGAGGTGACACCAATGTTATTATTTACTGTTTAGATCCTCATTAGTAATTTTCTGGATGTGTGTGTGTATTTTACTGAAGCGGTAAATATTCATGTATTGTTTACGGCCACCATTGCTCTTCATTCATTTTCACTTGATATGATGACTCAGCAAAATAAACGGCAAAGTGATTGAGAAAGTTTTGACCAAATTACATCATAACTGTGATGTAACACTGAAGTTTCAAGAGTATGTTACTTGATGTCAGGTGGAATAGAAATAATGGAAAGCAATGGCTTCCCGCAGTCCTCAAAATAACACATCATAATAACCATTGAACATTTGGAAATATCAGAAATACCAAAGGCTTTGCTCAATCATATCAGTGGCAGCAAAAAGTGTATGGAGCGAAAAGTGTATGAAGCACTATTTTGAACTCATTTCACCACAGCAACAGAGCCCTGGTGTGTCGGAGCTCTATGTGAGGACTTAATGCCTCGATGTTTACAGTATTTATAACTAGCACTCTTGAGTCTGTATCATCAATTTCCTGCAATTTGTTCAACAGAACAGCAGAGGAACATCTGTCAACTGCGGAAAAGTGTTTTCCCTCTCTGGTGGGTGGGGCTGAGGTGGTGGGTTTCTCTGCCCAGAGTCATAATCCTTGATGCATAGTGGCTTTAAGATGTGAGGGGATAAGTATTTGCCTGAACTCTACAGTAGGAGCAAAGAGAAACAACTTGGACCTATGAAGCAAATCATTCAGCACATATTCTTGTTAACCATCAAGGCCGAAAATATCCTTTGGGCATGTATGTGTGTGTGCGTGTGTGTGAATGCATGCCCGCTCACTTGTGTATGTGTGTGTCGTCATAACGTATCCAAAGCTTCAATTTGGAAAACTACTCAGGGATTACTTGCTGGAATACACTCAAAAGATTAAGCATCCTCTATGTTTTACGTCCTCAGTCCTGACCTGCTTAATATCTTGCCTCTCCAGAGCCAGCCTCAGAAAGTTCCATCATGAATGTGAAATTTATTTTTTCCAACAGACATATAAGCTACTCTATGGTGACTCTAACTTATAACCTTGCAAGTGTGTCACGGCCAGTTTCTTTCTCCTATGATAACAGAAATGGAATAGACACCACATATGTGTTGATGACAGAGCAAAGTTAAATTTAGGTAGAATTAAAGGTAAAGGTAGATAAAACGAATATTCCCCCCTGTTTTTGTAAAAAAAAAAAAAAAACGTTGACAAAAATTATTGCTGTGAAATTAGACAGTTAAAAGTTAGAGCTCCACAAAATAGTAGACAACAAAAACCTAAAACAGGCCAAATGATTTGTAGGTGAACTGGGACAGCTGGATAGGACATATTGGTGGTATTCTGATATTACTGACCTATAATTTTAAGTTTTGGTGATGTCATTTACCTCTGAATGCAAATTTATCCTCTTTTGGCTCCAACAAATGACTGAATCAGATTTTACTTCTTGGAGGATTAAACTCTTTTTGTAGTAGAGGTTGCTGAGAGAGATTAAAACTAAAGGGTGGACTGGAATGACTCTGATATCAGTATAAATCTCTATCCAAGATAAAAACATGAATTCATAGAAATAATTCACTTGAAAAATTGCTTAACAAAAGAGAACAATAAATAGTTTAACAAAATAGCTGAGGCGTGTTTAAATTTTGGTATTAACTAATAGATTGATTGCTCTTTTAGTGTTTAAAATGATTTTGTTTAATAAGTTTCCTGTCAAGCAAATAAAGCCTTCATTACGATTTCAGCAAATGGAAAATTGAAAATCCAAACATTTGGTATGCATGTTACACCGTATAGTGGGTGTACCATCAACTTGCCAGGGGGGCTGTTTATCTACCAACTGTAGATATAGACTGTAAGAGTTATTTGAACAATTTAAGAAAATAAATAATCCTACCACAACCTTCTCTGTTAAAGCTTAATATTATTACTACTTTTTATTATTTGCCATCATCCGTTATCTTTTATCATTACCAAGAGCACCTAATGGAAGCCATTTGTTGAAGCTGCAGGATTTCAGATTCACACAGATGGGTATTTAGTTCACCACAACCCTTGAACTGGGCCTGGCATGGGCAGAATCTGAGTCATCCTGTTGTGTTTGTTTCAAAAGCATTTGGATTTATAGGATTATTCAGTGCGTAGGCCCAATAGCAATATTTGGAAGGTTTCACGCTGTGCCTTTGATTGGGAACAAAGTACACAGATAAAATGTATTTTATTGCATCTCTACGTTTGTTCTGATGTAAGAAACAGAATATAAAATGTCTCTGCTCCATCACAAGGACACAAACCTGCTGCCTAAAGACGTCAGAACAGTGTCCCCTCCGAACAATAACAAAAAATATCAATCCGAAGAAATCGTATCTGCTCCGGTTGACCTGATCATGTGAGCTTTTGAGATGATGAAATCTTTAAAGACCCCCCTCCTCTCCGGGTGGTAACTCCATGTTTCTCTGTAAAGGGTTCCCGTGGAGGCGGAGTGATTATCCACGCCACATGTCGTCTTGTGTGCAGCTTCTCTCCCGTTTCACCACTCCCACATACACGATCAGTCATGCATACATTACCCGGTTAAAACAATCACTTACCCTGCATCACTCCCGTATCCACATATCAAGGCATCCTTTGCTCCTTCAACTTTGTAAAAATTATCTAGGGGAAAAAGGAGGAAAGAAGGTTAAGTCTGCTCTAATTCTACCCAATGTTAATGTTAGGGCACAGAATTCACTTGATGTACATATGTGTGCTTTTCTTTTTTGGCTGACCTTCGCTGGTGAGGAAGTCCGCCCTGGAGCTCCAGGTCCGGTTGTTGCAGATGAAGGATGCGTTGGGGCTGAAGGAGGAGTTGGCGCAGTGCGTGAGGCTGCGGATGCACTTTTGCCGCAGCAGGCCCATGAAGAGCTGCAGGCCGATGAGGGCGAACACGCTGAGGCAGAAGACAGTCAGGATCATCACGTCTGCCAGTTTCCTCACAGACTGGATCAAAGCGCCTACGATGGTCTTCAGACCTTAATGGAAGAGAGTAGACAGTACATCAATTGTTTGGTAACACTGGGAAACATTCGGTTTTGTGTTCATGTGTAGTGGTCACCTTACCTGGGATGACTGAGATGGTTTTCAGGGCTCTAAGTACTCTGAAGGTTCTCAAAGCTGAAACGTTTCCAAGGTCTACAAATTCTGTCACATATCTGAAATAAGATGGAAGAGGATTTATGAACAATCTGTTGATCTGGACGATCATTTGGGATAATAATACATTTTACATTTTCAAACACTTAATGGTTTGTATTTCGCATGACATTCCTTCAGTTATATTTCAAATACAATTAGGTGACCCTGGGGTTCAACAGGCCAAATCCTTATCAAGAGTTAAAACAACAAGAACGGCATGAGGGGCTCACCTGGGACCAGAATTAATCGAAAACTAATATTATCACTGAAGGTGATGACAGCTTTTAGTGTGTTTATGGGCTGTAGAGGGGACCTGTCTAATCTTCCACCTGCATCATGAATCATGGCACACAGATCTGTGACCTGAACATCAGATTTATCGTCACTGTGTTTTAAATCACTACTCTAGATGACTGAGATTTTTTTAAATGTTTTAATAAACTATTTGGGTGGACTTTTTCTGTTCTTCTTGTTTCTGCACAATGTCGGACCAGCCCCTGCTAACATAAAGTCAAATAGGATTCAAACGTTAAGAACACTGTTACTTACGCCATGAGAATGACGCTGAAGTCCAGCCAGTTCCATGGATCTCTCAAGAAGGTGAACGGCATTATACAGAATCCTCTTGCTAATATCTTTATCGCAGACTCAAAAGTGTAAATGCCAGTGAAAGTATACCTGAAAATAGATCACAGACAGAAAAAATGCATTGAGCTCTAAAAACAAGTGTAGCTAAAGATGTTTTGTCCAAAATCCTTTTGATCAATAAAAAAAAAGAATAACACAAAGCATTGAAATATAAAAAAATGAATGTGTTAACGTTATGATTTAACGTTTCATTCACTTTATGGACAACTGATATGTCTGAAAGAATGTGTGCAGGATCAGAAATAGCATGCCTAAAAGCATATTATTGAATTCTCCATTAATACCTGAACATTATTCACAAAAGACTAAAGAAAAGACTCCAGATGCTGACATTATTTTTACTTCAGATTTGAACAGCTGATACGAGTGTACTGTCAGCAGGGGACATACAGCCAGCCACTGGTTGAAGCTTCATATTTAACGTATATATAAAATAGTATAGTTATGTATAGAACGGCTTGTGTTTTCCCATCTAAGGTTGAAAAAACAGATAAACAAATGAAATCAATGAAGACAACATTTGCATGCTGCATGCGGAGAAGGCCTGCGACCCACTGACAACGACCACAAATCCAAATCTTCAACATCATGCACATTACAATATTCCCGGAGAGCTTTTCATTCAACATTACATGCTTTGTTTAAACATGCTTTTGGGCCTCCTGACTACAGTATGCATCCCTTTCTTCATATACTTACATGTCATTATTCCTTTAATTATCGCTGACAAAACAACAGAGCTTCACATTAGAAAACGTGAAGCACAGTTTGAATAGATGTCAAGGATGTAAAAGTTTTGATTTAAACACATGTGTACTTACTCCAGGTACTTTGTCCATGGTGCCGGGTCAGACATGGCCATGAAGAAACAGTTGGTCAGTATAGTGAACATAATGAACAAGCTGAACAATGTGGAATAGTCAAGAAAAGTACACCGTGAAATGGTAACAGTCAAATAAGACAACAATGTTTCCTGTAATCCAATGAAGTACAGCTAGTTAAGATAAACCATCACTGTGTGTGACAACCCGATTAGAACTAGTGTAATTGCAAATTGTAGGAAATTTAAGTAAATTCTGTTTAGCATTAAATTAAGGGAGTTGTATCATCACTATTATGGATGAAGGAAGCAAAATGCCAACAAAAACAAAGGATCAGTCAGCGGCTAAATTTAAAAATAAAACTTAAAATGAAATCTAAGTCATGACAATGGCAAGTAACTTGTAACTAGTTCCTTCAAACAATCTAAAATATAATACATACTAAACATATAAAAAAAAGTTTTTCACTCTCTCACTTTTACTCTCTCCTTCCACAATAATCCACGTTTTATGAATGTACATCACTAATTCAGCTTCTTTCCGGGAGTTTTTAGTGCTTTCTCGCCTGCGGTGGTCCTGCCGTACACTTGTTCTGCTACTTGCAGTTATTTGTATCATTTCTGTTAGAGGAATTGAATGTATTGTACATCCTTTTCATTGTTTATTCTGTACACATGACATCTATTGTAGTCTGTCCATCCCGGGAGAGGGATCCCTCCTCTGACGTTCTCCCTAAGGTTACTCCCCTTTTTTCCCCATTGAAGGGTTCTTTCATATTTTGGGGAGTTTTTCCTGTGTCAATGTGAGGGTTGTTGCATGTGTAAAGACTGTAAAGCCCTCTTAGGCAAATTTGTAATTTGCGATTTTGGGCTATACAAAATAAAATGAATTGAATTGTTATCAGTTGTACTTGTGATTCAACAATCATAAGATACGACCTGAAGATGTTGTGATCAATAATATAGAGGAGAACATGATGAATATAAAAAAAAACAATTGTTTGAGAACTAATAGGCTGCCGTCACATGATGTGAAATTCCTTGCTCTTATTTGATTTCAGGGATTAAAAGAGGGATATGAGAGGATTTGTTTTGCAATGCCAGAGAGGACCATTAAAAAGCTGTTTCAAAAATGGGACTATGAAAAATCCAATTGAAACCTTCAGGGAGAAATCAGTAAATATTAGAAATTGGCTCATGTGATGGCATGAGATAAGAAGTGGCATCTCTCTTTACAGCACAAAATGATCACTTTGGTAGAGCCTTTTCCCAGTGGTGTATTTCCAGCACTCTGATCTTCATGATGTCATAAAAGTCCATAGCCTGTCATTGACACTTTACTTTGGAGAGATAAAGCAATGGCTGAAAGCCGATTGGTCCTCATCCTGATTACACGCTTTTTTGAACCAATTAGGGCGTTCACACACAAGTGCTTTATTACAAATGATTAATGAACCAATTCAAGTAAACGGTAATATGGTGTGACAGAAAAGACCTTTGCGTGCTCCATCAAACAGTTACATGATTGATTCACATGTCGGTAGCAGAAAGAGACCCCGGCTCAGCAAAACCAAAAAAGGATATGAATGGACTAAGATTTTTATGGCGATTGATCTGATGAAGTGTAATGGACTAAATATGTAAACTGCATATGTGGCACTGAATCTGAAGATGGCCTTCCCTTTGTTAAGTACTATAAAAGTCTGAAAAGAAAACAGAAAGAAAACAATAATCAGCAGGAAGAAATATCTCCATATAGCATTGCTTAAATTCAGTGAATAAAACAAATTTGAACATTTGAATTTGAATTTTAAATGAATGCCCCATCATGTACAGGCTCCTTGTTTGAGACCTGCAGTTATTTTACCTGCAGCCACTGATCATATATCTGCTGTGTTGAGTACATCATCAGTGTTCACTTCCTATATAAACACTTCAAGAAAGCTGCAAGCACCCCACACACACACGCAGCCGGTGAGGCCGGATGAGATAATGCAGCCAACTCCAAAGCGGGGCAGCCAGATGTGGCTTTATTTAAATATTTGTTCCCGTCTTTGGATAATCCACCCGTCCAGCACCACTGTCACATGCCAAAACGAAGAGACCCTGAGAATGACTGCCACGTCCCTTTTCATCTCCCCATAAGCGGCACATTAAGGGGCAACAGGCAGATCATAGCGGGACCCGAACCCACTCTGCGTATCCAAACTGGTTGATCTTATTTCTGCGACCAACAAAGACGCAGAGCGCCTCGCAATTCAGTGAATTCCAGTAGCTAGTGGGGATGATAATGTAATAATAATGCGCGCAATGTGGGAGATGGGGACAAATCTAAAGTCCTCAGCCTGTGCTAGAATGTATTACAAACTTTAGCTGAAGGTACTTTGATTCCTCAGCTGTCTGAGTTAGTCAAAGTCAAACTCTTAATTTCCTTTTTGTGTTACTTATCTTTTCTGCATAACTCTCTAAGGAAACAAGGACTGTAACATTTAGACCGTGATGTGATTACCTCAGACCTCTGAAGCCTCTTAATCACTTCAGTTGCAATAGGATTTTACAACTGCGGATGTCTTTCCCAATCGCTTCAGATGGAAGTTCCTTCCTATCTCTGTTGAAATGCTGTAAAACGTGGCTGCGATGGTGGCGCATGGAGTAGTGTGATGCGCTGGGGGCCCGCAAGGGTTGGTGGTTTGAATCCCAGCTGCCCCATGTGCCATGTTGAACTGTCCCTGAGCAAGACACCTGACCACTAATTGCTCCCCAGGCAAAATGTAACGCATGGGTTTTAATGCAAAATCTCTTAGGATAAAAGCGTCAGCTCAAATTACATGTCATGTAAAACACAGATGGCAAGCTGAGAATATGTTAGACATTTTTACCAATTCTCCGACATTTTCTAGGGCAATTCTATTGTAAACAACATAAACACAGCATCAGCATCTTCCCCACCCAACGAACACACACACGCACACACACACAGAGGCACTCACCCTCTGGTTCTTGTAGTAAAACGGATCAATGTCTTCCAGTGGCACCCCGATAAGTTCTGTAGGGATGTCACCGAAGATGCGCGGCAGCTGCTTGCCGGCCTCCAGGTCGATCCTGGGTTTGGATGGCTCTGCGTTCCTGTGAGTGTCGGGGCAATCCTTGGCCTTCTTGGCCTGCTCCTGCGCAATCCGCTGCTCCAGCGCAGCCATGGATTCGCGAGTGAACCGCCGCAAGCCATCAGGACCCGTTGGTAACAGCATGGCTGCCATCTTTTCATCCTGATTCTGCTGTACTAAAATGTACTTACAGCTAACACATGGGGAGAGGAGAGATGGAGGGAGGTTGGTGAGAATCGTCCAAATACAAATCACCGAGGCTCAGTCAGACGGTTTGTGAACAACATGCTTTCTTGCACGTGGCCCTTCACTCAATGCAACACAAGCGTGTGCACACAAGGCTCCGCACATATGGAGCTGATGACAGAGCTGGGTCACGACATCACCCAGATGAGTAAGCACTGCGCCTTTGAGCTTGTCTGGAGTTAAGCCTTCGCCATGCCGCCCTTGCATTTCCTGAATGATCGTTTCCTTCCACTTTACTCTTATAGTGGACTTTGCTTTCTGTCCCAACGTTCACTCCAACTCACCGAGACCTTTTCTGTTGCCACGTAAATAAGCCACCTTCCTTTATTTGGTTGCCATATTTTGAAGTCTGAAGCCTGTTTAATAGATATTTCAATGTATACTATGAGATGCATATGATGTAAATGGACAATTTCAGCGTTGTTCAGCTCAATGTTTAGTCAAACTATTTTCTTCCAGTTTGCACCCACAGCAGACAGCAATATTCAGTGAAAAGGTTCTTAAGAAACCCCCAGTACGCGGTAAACTAACTAAACATTCGCCTCAGGTGTAGATGGAAACCAAAACCGAGAACAAGGAAAGTCAGCCGAGATGTTCTAATTCATCTAAAAAGAGATATGTATAACATAAAAATGATTAAAGTATTAATAATATAAATGTTGTTGGTAAAAACGTCTCAGAGTGGGTATTTCAAATGATCTCAAAGGAGTCACAGAAACGACTAAAACTCATTGACACAGCATTAAAACATCAGAAAATGCAAAAGTACACAGGTATGTCACCATCACTTACACCCTTCTCTTTTACAAACAATCCGTGTAATTGCTATGTATAAAGGCAAGACCACATATAAATGTTTTCAACCTTACAACTGACCAACACCAGCTCCCTGTTATCCAACTGCCTCTGACAAACTAGGGCAACCATAGTTGTCAGTCAGAGGGATTAAGACCACGGCCGGCAGATCTGACCACAGGTTTTCTCTGCACTGATTCAGGATGGTGCTCACTCGCTATTTGCCTGCCTGGACCCAAACTAAACTCTGCACTGATCTCATAGTGCGCTTAGATCTGATAATGCCGCACTAACCTAAGGTGAACACTGTTAAGACTGTTAGCCATGAGCCGCGGTCGACATACTGGGAGCTGTGTGGGGGCGGATGAAATGCTCCCAATCTTGGATATGGCACCTATAAAGTGCAGGCTGTTCAAATCACGTCTGCAGTATGTTGTGGGCGAGGCTGAGAGATGCTGCAAAGACCTACGGGGACAGTAGGGTTCAGTGTGATGCACCATGGTTCTGATGAACTTCTTTCATACAATGATTAGGATTCACATAAGAGAGTTGAAATCTGAAAAAAAGGACATTTGACTTCATAGACTGGTGGTGATGCATTTTCTTCAGTACAAAAGAGTTTTCTGGTGCCTTTCCGGTTTACTACAATGTTAATAATAATGTTAATAATTCAAACACCTTGGCCAGAGCAAAAAAATTCAATTTATTCTGAAAATTATAAAAATGATTATTCGTACCAAAGACGTAAATATAATTGCAATATCTTAAGATGCTGAAAATCTTAATTTTCCATTTTTCCTAACGGCAAACTCGTTTTGGCTGGATTTAAATAAAGAATAAGTAGTCTGCAGGTCATCTGTTTAGAGTCCAACGTCACTGTCTAAATACAGACCATACTAGAGGCCGATCTACCAAAAATTCATTCCTGCATTTAGCCGTTGACAGAGGGTGATATTTTAATAAGTGGAAAAGCTTTCCAAAGAGAGGATTATATTTCTCCGTTGGCCTTTTAACAGAGAAATTCAATTGTATCCTTTTCATAATGACTAAGCTCTGCGAGTTCCCCATCTCCTCCATGCATTGATCCCTTCACACATCCAGCCAGACGCTAGTTATTTGCTTTCCCTTGATCTGCTTATTTGACCCAGGTAAATCTCAGATCAGCTTGTTTCGTACACTGAATCCAGCGTTTTCCTATTTGCTTTCAAAATAAATAGGTTAAGTCCATTTGCAGTTAGAGCAGATAAAGTCTATTTCTGTCAGGATGTGACCAATCATCCAGAAGTCACAGCATGTCTTCTTTGAAAGGAAACAAACACTGCAGACCAGTAGGAAGATGTATTACAATGACCTCTACAGTACCTGTAGCGCAAAACATGATGGATGTATGAATAACATCAGAAAGAGAGAATATCTGCCTCCCTGCATTGGTTAGATTTAGGTGCCTGGAAATAAAAAAAGTATTTTAGTTGAATGAAATTTAATTCCCATAATAGCCAGATGGGAAATGTTCTTCATCACTGCAAATAATTACGATAATTAGATTTAAAGTAGAGCGCAGCAGGGGACTGGCTCGCACGCACACAGACACGCACACATGCTTGCCACGTGTTGTGCAATACTGTTACACTGCAGACTATAGCCAGACCGATACCGCTATATTGACATATCAAATGAGTTTTGACTCTGATCTCACTCTGTATGAAATGTGTGGGCCTCACTAGAGGCCATGATTTCATATCAATAAACGCTGCCTTCTGGAAATTACTCCAAACTATATCCCTTCAGTGCTCCAGCATGTCCTTTATCTGTTACAGTTGTTATTATTATTATTATTTTTAACTAGACTGCACCAGAAGCTTTGCTCTGTATTCAAATCTATTTATATCCGCTTAAATTCCAAGAAAACAAATTCTGTTACATGGACATCGCAGAGGGAAGGACCAAATCAGCTGACCATTCTCAGACATTCACATCGGTTTCTTTGTATGACATCACGTGAATGTTCTCATATAAGTTATGAAGAAATACTCCTATATACCCATGTTTTACTTCATCAAATGATTATCTTTCAAAGTTATTGGAATACATTTGTATCTCTCTATTCGGAATTCAAAATGTACCTTAAAGTTTCTGATTGTTTTTGGCAAAATGATCTTCTTAATATTGGAAATGCCTGAAACATTGGGATGATACTTACATTTAATTTAACATATTGTGTCTCGTTGTGCTGTTTTCATTATCATTATGTAATACATTGTCTCTTAACCTTTTTGCCCAAAATAATGAATGATATTTGATCAAACAAATAGTTGTATAAAGGTTTGTGGAGTAAAAATAGCATATTTAATGTCCTGCTCCTCTGTTACTTTTAATGTTTTATCAGGGTTTTGTGGTTCTCTGGATTAACAAGGTTCATTGGGTTCAATCCATCCATTGACATTTGATTATATTAGTGATTTTATTTTGTTGCCCTATTTATATTAGTCTGTATAACTGTAAAAAAGAGGGAGTCAAGATTTTATGTTTTTAATTTGTCTTACATTTTGTATATTCGTTGTCTTGCATACTATATAGAATCAATATGTGGAATTATTAACAGAGTTTTACTGGAATTTGATTACTTTTACTTGATTAAAAAAATGTAAATGGGATTCCAACTTTGATAAAAGAAACTCTGCACACATACTGGAAGTCAGACTGCACATGGTGTCCTCTCGTACTCCTGAATGCAGGGACTGAACTGATGACCCACTTTTTCTCTAAAAACCTCTCAAAGTAATTGCACCAGATAGCTTAAACACGTCGATACGGAAGGAATAAAGCTACGAAAGGAGCCAGCGGTGAAAGGATTTCCATGAGGTTGATAAATTGAGGACAATCACTTTAATGAGCTGTGCTGCTTGGGACGCTTATGCCAAGAGTCCGACTCTAAAAACATCTTAAAAGTAATCACAAGTTAAACCGGTTGGACAAGGAGATGACAGTGACAGATGCCACTGAAAGGGGAAAAATGAAACTCAAATGTGCTTCACAAGGCATTATGTAATGTGTGACAGAAGTGAGGATCATAAGGTGTAAGCCTTTAATGCTCATATGAAAACAGTAGATTGATATTTTGCCTTTTCTGCTATTTATTGTTTTATGATATATGGAATAATTGGTATCGTTTTAGATTACACAACAATCCTAAAACCTGATCTTCAAAACAATCATACATTTTTTCTTCTTTTTAAATGTGTGTGGAAGTTGTCCACTAACCCGTTCTAACTCAAAGAGAAGAACAAAATGACAACCAAATGTTAGCAAATGATATGTATACATATATGTCGGTGCGGCCATACAATGAATGCATGCTTAATATCATTTTCAACACAAAAAAGAAAAACTCACAGGGCTACTTACATATGAAACTCCGGGGTTTACAGCATCGTTTCCAGAGTTGAGTTCTTCGGTGTTTAGACGAAGGAAAAGCCAAACTTTCCACGTCAAATCCATGTCTTACGTTGAAGGGTGTTTCTTCATGACGAGCCAAACCGCCAATCCAACCGGACAGAAAAGTGCGTCTTATCACCGCAATCCAAAAAAGTTTGGCGCACCAAACCGATCCCTAGACTAACGCCAGTAGTCTAATCATCTCATGTTGGACATTTTGAAACATGCCACAGGTGCGACGTGCAGGTCGTCCTCCGTCCATCCACCCGAGTGGCTCCTCAGCATTCATCCGACAGAGGAGAGGTCCCGAGCCGCCGAGCGTGGAGAGGATGCTGCGCTGTCTTCGGCAGCTGCGCAGCGGCGGGAGATGAGCTCCTCGATTTGCCCTTGAGCAAGAGCGCGAGGGAGGGAGGATGCTGGCAGGCCGCGGGGGGATTACCGGCCCTACATGCCCCTCTGGAACAGGACAACTACAGCGCGCGCTCCTTTCCATTCCACATAAACCAGTGACATAAAGAGTGACGGACGCGATGGACAAGAAGTGGCATATTGTTGTGTGGTACCTTTGTGATAAACGTTATAAGTAGCATGTGTGTGACGGGGGATGATATATTATATGACTTGTCTCACAGGATTTGCTTTTCACTGTGGCTTTATGACAGGACATATTGTGTTGGGACATTTTGAAACATGCCACAGGTGCGACGTCCACGTGAGAGTAACGTTAGCTCAAGCATGAGCTAATGTTAGCCCACTGTGCTCGCTGTTTGGCTTAACGTCAACACAGCACATGGTCAACTTACCTCCATGCGGCTCCTTTATGGAGCCAGTCACCTTAAGGATGGTAGAAGCAGATGCGAGAGCCAAGTGGAACCGACCAATAGAAACTCCTGGTTCCACTCCTCAGCGTCTGCTCCGCCCACTGCGTCCAAACTCAGATCGCAAACGTTTTTTTTAGACCAAAGTCTTTTATTTTGCAGCCAAAAATTCATAAGCAAAAAACACAAATAATTTATTCTCAGTTAACATATTTTTGCTTTGCTCTCAAACTAGTTTTTTTTGTTTGTGTAATAAAGACACAAATATATCTTCATTCACATACAGCAAGCAATTTGACTTTGGACCACAAAGTTGAATTTGTAAAAACAACTCGATTTGGGATAAAAACTTGATCCCTATTGTTTACTCCAAGCTGTCAGAATGTTCCCTGTGTGTCCAATGGGTTTCATGGAGATGGCGTTGGATGATTCCGCAGTGTGGCCCAAGCCCGCCGTGTTGGTCTGTTTCTGAGCCCTCTAGTGGTCAGCTGCAGCCTCTCTGAGTCAACCAATGCTTAGGGGATTTCTTCAACAACCATAACACAGCCGAGACAAATTGCACTGATGGTAAAAATAATATTCACCATTTTCTATCAGAAAGTAGATGTATTTTTAGAAATGCATGTATTTTTATAGCAAAACAACCTAGTTGCCTAAAACCTACAACTAGGAGCATCATTTGATGTGGTGTCATTCCGATGTTTGTGTTAAGATCACTCATCATAGACATTTCTATTAGGCCATTCCCGCAGTGAAACTGGGAGACAGTAAGGCAACCACATTTCCCATAAAGCCCAGTCGCATATGTTTTCTTTATTTCCGGATGCAGCATCACATGGATTGACTGTCAACATGCAAGATGGCCACGCATCACAGGCAAAATGCTGCTGGGCGGAGAAAAGTACAGGTGAATTTTATTAGTTACATTACTGCTAAATGTTTGGCAACTGTGGCATGATGGTGTTGGTCTTTAAAAGGTGCTCCGCGGAAGATGACGTACAGCAAAAACCGTCCGCTGCAGGCAGAGCTGCTATGAGTCATGACTGGAGCCGGCTAACCTCGCTAGCTTAGCTTACGTTTGTCTTTAGCTTCTTCTGCTAACGCTGACGTCCAAGTGATAACATGTTTTATAAGTAGTTATCAAAGACGTACGCTACTAATTCGTTGTATCATAACTATCGAGCTCGTCGATGAACTTAAATGATTAATGCCAAGTCCAAGCGGGGCTTGCAGCGCTGTCCGTTTAGCTACACAGTATCTGGGCTCGGTCTAATTGCTGGGAAAACGTAACTTGGGTGTCTCGGTGGATGTGTCGTGCACCGCGTATTAGCACGTTGCTACCAAACCACAATCAACGTTGCCTATAACCAAGTGCTGCATTTGTCAATTGTTAATGTTGATCATTTCCAAATGTCTTTATTTAGCTTGGCCCATGTCTCCTTAGCTAACGACTTGTCCCCGGGAGGATCACTCGGGATTGTGTGTGTTGTGGGAAGAAAAAGAAATACGTGTTTCCCCTATGTTTGCAAGGCTTACAACTTCAGGAGGGAAAGGGAGCTGGGGGGGGGGGGGGGGGGTTGTAGTTGTCTCTCATTAGCCTGGTGCGAGCGGTCGCGATGTCCGTCTTGACCTCCATGCTCACGCCGCTCTTTGTGTTTCAGGTGTCCTACGTCATTAGGGATGAGGTGGAGAAGTACAATCGGAATGGGGTGAACGCACTGCAGCTGGACCCTGCGTTAAACCGCCTCTTCACTGCTGGAAGAGACTCTATCATCCGGATATGGAGTGTCTACCAGCATAAAGTAGGATTTCTTAGATTCCTAATCCATATTACAATTGACACTTGGAATACAACCAGGCATTTTCATTATGTAGAGTGGAAGACTTAGTTTCTCATTTCTTTTATTGCAGCAGGACCCGTACATTGCCTCGATGGAGCATCATACCGACTGGGTTAACGACATAGTTCTCTGTTGCAATGGCAAAACGCGTGAGTGTGATTGCAATCTGCTCTGCGTCTAGTATTTTCTTTTCTGCTGATGTGGCTGACTGATACACTTTGACCGTCTTCTATTTTCAGTGATTTCGGCCTCATCAGATACAACAGTCAAAGTTTGGAACGCGCATAAGGGCTTCTGTATGTCAACGTTACGAACACACAAGGACTACGTGAAAGCTCTGGCATACGCTAAGGACAAGGAGCTTGTGGCATCGGCAGGTCTCGACCGGCAGATCTTTCTTTGGGATGTGAACACACTAACTGCACTCACCGCTTCCAACAACACTGTAACCAGTAAGTATTGCTTTATGGGTTACTGTATATTGGTGCAACACTGGTTCAAATAGCTGCATTGGATTTCTTTGACGAATACAGTGAAAAATACTGCTGCTTATTTTAAAGGGTGGTATCAGTACTCTGTATTGGCTGATGCCCAGGTTTGGGTTTCATGAGTGAAAAAGATGGAGGGGTTTGCCCTAATTGTTAGTCTCTGTTTAACAAGTGGTTCAATATGCGGCCTATAAAAAAACGTAGTTTCGATTATTGTGCATTCGTAATGTTCTTTAATGGCTGAGATGTATTTCTCAGGGACGATGTGTACACTGGGACTCACTATATTCCCTCTCTGACAGCCTCTTCACTCAGTGGTAACAAGGACTCCATCTATAGTCTGGCTATGAACCAGATGGGTACAGTCATTGTGTCTGGATCCACAGAAAAGGTTTGTCTTTCCATCAGTGTGACAACACACTCCATTAATGCAATTAGACATTATTGATTAGCTCATCTGGGAAGCAAGTTTAACCTTACACTTGCTCATTCCCCTTCCTTTCTGTTGAGATGTTCATGACATCTTTGGTTATTTATTATTTTACAAACTGGGGTTCCAGAAAGGTCATTGAAAGTTTTTTTTGCTGTGAAACCTTGTGGACGCTTTCATTTAACTGTTCTGATCTTACTCTGTTTAGTCAGGGTAATTGGGTTCTACTGTGTATGGTAAACTAATAGATGAACTCTCATCTTCAACCTACTTTTTCCTCAGGTCCTGAGAGTGTGGGATCCTCGAACGTGTGCGAAGCTGATGAAGCTAAAAGGTCACACAGACAACGTGAAGTCGTTGCTGCTGAATCGTGACGGCACTCAAGTGAGTCAAGATGTCTAAACTATCTACTGGTGGCAGCTGTCAAACGGAGGAGTTTTTACAATGTGAACCTGCTGCTTCTTCACCACAGTGCCTGTCCGGCAGCTCGGACGGGACCATCCGCCTGTGGACACTTGGCCAGCAGAGATGCATCGCCACGTACCGGGTGCACGACGAAGGGGTCTGGGCCCTGCAGGTCAACGAGGCCTTTACACACGTCTACTCTGGAGGCCGAGACAAGAAGATCTACTGCACTGACCTCCGTAACCCAGACATCCGTGTGCTGATCTGCGAAGAGAAGGCCCCAGTGCTCAAAGTAAGGAGCAGCGGCTTAGGTGCTGCGAAGCATGTACATTAATGGTGCAGTCATGTGACATTCTACTGTATTTTGAGGAAGTAGTCGGTCTGGATTTTTTTAAAGTTTCTCATTTTCGAAGCGCTTGTTTATTTTTCAGTTTGGGTCTGTTTGACTGTATTGGATTCAAATGTAAAAATAACAGTAATTCATGCGCTCAGAGCCGTGCATTTGGCCCCACTCATCCTTTTGGTGCCTTTCTCTTTTGCTCAGATGGAACTGGACAGATCTGCTGACCCACCTCCAGCAATCTGGGTCTCCACCACCAAGTCATCCGTTAATAAATGGGTAAGCATGCGTGAAATGACTGAAATACAGTGTAGCTGTACACTTGCATGTGGCCACGCTTAATGCATTTCTGTAGTAATCGCCCTGTCATTTCTGAACGACTTTAAACCAGCTTGTTGATAATGTGGTTGATACAAAAAAGATAATTGCATTACAATAATTGATGCTTTTGGTGAAGAGTTGAGAAGTGATTATTGATCTCTAATGATTTTAATTTTCTCTGTGCGTATGTGCGTATGTGCGTATGTGCAGTCTCTAAAGGGAATGCACAACTTCCGGTCATCAGGGGAGTATGACAACGACTGCACCACCCCTCTGACACCACTGTGCACTCAGCCAGAACAAGTCATCAAGGGTAAACGTGTTCATTTATCTGCAGCGTTTCCACATCAGTCTCCTGGACCTTAAAGGAAAAAAAGAATTACGGCTGTGTGTTGTGGTTGCAGGAGGCGCAAGTATCATACAGTGCCACATTCTGAACGACAAGAGACACATTCTCACCAAAGACACCAACAACAACGTGGCCTTCTGGGATGTCCTGAAGGTAAACCAACACACTGTAGTTGAGTTATGCTCACCCAGTAGCAGGTACTATCTACAACTCTTGCAAATGTAAAGAAAATAATAAAATAGTAAGTTGGTTGGATTGAATAAAGCCTGGTTTCGGAGTATTACTTAGAGAAGGACACTTATGTGTATTTGGTGCTTACCTGCTAAAAAGGTCTTTGCCTTATCTGAACTCTTTCCCAGTGGTTCCCGTGGTTTGAATTCCCCTCATGTGTACTTTGACTTCAGGCTTGCAAGGGTGAAGACTTGGGGAAGGTGGAGTTCGAGGAAGAGATTAAAAAGCGCTTCAAGATGGTCTATGTGCCAAACTGGTTCTCTGTTGATCTTAAAACTGGGGTGAGTCACAAACCTGGTAATACGAAAGCTTCTCATCTCTCAGCGGCTGCTACTCTGTCAAACTCCCTACAAATACTCCCTGACTTTGGTTAGTTTTCTCTTTCCTGTGCCTTCAACAGATGCTCACTATCACATTGGACGAGAGCGACTGCTTCGCTGCCTGGGTGTCTGCAAAGGATGCTGGGTTTTCAAGCTCTGATGGCTCCGACCCAAAGCGTAAGACATCTGGCCGCATCGCATTTTGAAATCCACATCCTTTGTGTAACCGAAGCTAACTAAATATAGCACCACTGTGTCATCTCCTCAGTAAACCTAGGTGGACTGCTGCTCCAGGCTCTGCTGGAGTTCTGGCCCAGGACTCGCATCAACCCCATGGACGAGGAAGAGAACGAGGGGATCCACGGTAAGGAGCACTGCAGTGAAATGTCAGTGTTCCTTGTTTCGGTCTTACAGCCGGATTGTGTTTGCGTGCCCACAGTGAACGGAGAGCAGGAGAACCGGGTGCAGAAGGGAAACGGATATTTCCAAGTGCCGCCACACACGCCAGTCATCTTTGGGGAAGCAGGAGGCAGAACTTTATTCAGGTGATGATCCACTCATTGACACCGTTCAAATTCTAAAGCTGCAGCATGGTTTACAGCATGTCATCGGGTTATTTTTGTCGTGAACAACCTGTTGTGTTGCAGGTTGCTATGTAGAGATTCAGGTGGAGAGACTGAATCGATGCTGCTGAACGAGACTGTCCCGCAGTGGGTTATTGATATAACTGTAGATGTGAGTACAATTTTATTTCCATCTTCATTTAGATTTAGTTGGTCCAAAAATCCTTATTTGAACTGTATTCAAACTAAATTGTGGCTTTTGTGTGGCTCCACTGAAAGCACATCGGTATGTGTATATCTAAAACTCTTCAATTTTGAGAAGCAACAAAATTGATTCAGTCAATGTGGTGTTGCAGGCTCCAAACCTCACTTGTTCGCTCTCTAATCCATCGGTGTGGAAGCTTGTACCCCAACACAGAAAATCCTGACTGCTGAGCCATGCGATACAAAAGGCTGCCACACTGTCTGCTCTCCTCCGCTGTTAAACACCTCAGTAACTTCAGAGAAAGGGAAACTATGTATATGGACTTTTAATCTCTCACAGCAGACTCCTAATAGTAGGAAAAGCTGAGGGGTTACTTGTAACATTACATGACTTTGTGTCTCATTGAGTCTCCATAGTATCAGCAGCCTGTGAATTTTCCTATTGAAATCTAGATGTAGGTCATGTCACCGTTCTTATTCCGCATCTTTGTGAAACGGCATGTAGAGCTCTGACGGTTTGCCCTTGTCATAACTATTTGGTGTCTTTTTGTTTCAGAAAAATATGCCCAAGTTCAACAAAATCCCGTTCTACCTCCAGCCGCATTCTTCCTCGGGCGCTAAAACTCTGAAGAAGTGAGTTGACTTGTGACCTCTGGCATTGTGGTGCCTTTTGCTAAACGTGACTGAGCTCACTTAACCTGCTGCGTGTTCCTCAGGGATCGCCTCTCGGCCAGTGACATGCTCCAGGTGAGGAAGGTGATGGAGCATGTCTACGAGAAGATCATCAACCTGGACAACGAGTCGCAGACCACCAGCTCCTCGGCCAACGACAAGCCGGGGGAGCAGGAGAAGGAGGAGGACATGGCCATGCTGGCGGAGGAGAAGATCGAACTAATGTGTCAAGACCAGGTGAGCCCACCCCCCAAATGTCTATGAGCATGCCTCATGCACCTGGTTGTTGCACATGGTATTGACCGTTTATTTTGCTATCCCCTAAACAGGTTCTGGATCCTAATATGGACCTGCGAACAGTTAAACATTTCATCTGGAAGAGCGGAGGAGACTTGACGCTTCACTATAGGCAGAAGTCCACGTGAAAATTCTCATTTTTAAAAGCGGGACCTCTTCGTCAATTGCCAATCACCATTCATCTCTGACATGTAGTACCCTAAATCCCATTGTGTGGTCAGGAGTCACAGAATCAATGAGAATCCAGTCAAAATTGTGACCACTAAGGGACCAGGATGGGCCGGAGCAGCCGAGTGACACCCGGGAGTCAAGTGGTCCCTAGTCCTGTTTTTCTTTTTTTAACAGTTGATAAAATGACTCTTTTCTCCAGCACTCTACTTTTCTTTTCTTTTTACTTTGACTCCTCGGTTTGTTTCAATTGGCGTTTAATGGTGAAGCAACAAACGTTACAATATGTTTGTGTGTGTATATACACACACACACACACACGGATGTAGTAGAGTGTATTTGTTCTAGTACATTCCAGAAACTGTCCCGTGTTCTACAAACACGTCTCAGCCCAGCAGGATCACCAGTTTCAGGGTACGCTCTGTCTGTGAGTAGCGTCACACCCCTTTTTAAAGCAATCTTGTGCTGTTCAGCCGCCATCTTAACTTGTACTTAACTTAGAAGTCAAATTTATTGCAGAGATTGAACCTCGTTGACAGAAACACATATTTTTAGCTGTGCGGTCCTCAATGGGTCTGAATGTTCTTTGTTATGTAAATGTCCAGTTTTTATTTTATTTAAGTGGCTTGGTTTTTGGGGGTTTTGCAGTTGTACAGTTAACTTCAAAACCAACTTTTTTTTTCCCTAAATCCCTGGAGCACATTCATGGTCATGACGGTCTTCTGACTTTGATCTCTAAAATATTCACTACAGCTCAGAAATTGCATTTTAGTCTTTAAGAATGTTAGTAGTTGTCAGTCATTTTAGAAATTATGAATAAGATACCTTTAATTTATATCATGCTTACCTGCTCTGTGCTTGGGTCATGACTGATACCAATGAGGGCCGTCCTTAAGGTATATTTCATTTAGATTTAATTCATGTCCATCCCAAGTGGTCAAATTCACCAAACAACTGATGGGTACAATAATTAGGCTAAAACACTGCAATATCCCTTGTAATCATTTGTGAAATATGTATATTTTAGGCATTCAAAGAAATAAATTGGAATGGTTTAACTGATTATAAATGGATGTTTCTTGAGTTGTAATAAGTCTGGCTGAGTAAAATAAGAAACAGGGGGCAATTTCTTTTTTTCTTTTTTTAGTTGATTGATATGATTGTTTACCACCAACAATTCACCCATTTCACATTCATCAAAAAACTACACTCATTCCTAATAAAACATACAATTGGTAAAATATATGCAAAATATATTTTCCATTATTTTATACACAAGCACCTACTTAGACATGGAAGTCCCCTAGTAGGACAAAGGAAACAATCTACAGCAGTGTTGCGGTTAAGAGACTTGTGACACAATAGATGACAGATGTCGTCCGAGTTCACACATCACTTGCCAGCTCACTGCTGTAATGTTGCATAGGTTGCAAAATTAAACTAAGTCTAAATAGTGTTGAATGTGACATAATTATGATAAACTGTAAAATTATTTTTCAAACGTCACATACTGATTGGCTGAATAAATCAAATCAAAAAACGTAAAAGGAATGTGGGCTCATTAATTCTATAATTAAAAACGTGCACTGCCTGCAGGCGGTACAAGTGGACAACTATCGCCCTTAGACCAATACTTATAAATCCAATACAGAGGCCATAGACTACAAAGATATTTTTAAAAGCTCTAATAAAGGGGATCATCAAGACCAGCTGATCTGGACTGACAGCCTGCTTGGATAGTGTTACCTTGTCGAGGTGCAGCTGTGCTCCGCTGTACCAAATGTTTGTCTTTGGAAGCGTTCAAGTATTCATCACACTAAAAAAGGTCTTGTAACCAGTGTGATCTAATTTGGCACCAAGCATGAAAAAAATGTTTTGACATTAGAACCATCTTGGTGAGTAAATAAGCAGTTAAACTGACATTAAAAGAAATATTCCTACAGTGCCTAACTGTTTACCAGTTAATATGCTAATGCTGTAGATGGTTTCTGTAGTGTAACAAACCGGTACGCCTATCGTGAAAAGGATAAAATCAGAGAGCCTTTACCTCCTTTTGTCCAGTATATCGTACGGTGTTCCTTTAAAAAAAACAGTGATTGTCAAGTTCACTCTACACCTCTGCACGGCCTGATGCGAGCTCACTCGACAGGTGGCTCCTCCTCGTGGCTGCAGTGGTGGGCGACATCCAGAGGCTCTGCAGGCTCCTCCGCCGGCCATGTGGCGTTCTCGACAGAAAGGCCAGGGGCCTCGGCAGCAGGAGGCTCTGGGGGTCGGGATGAGTCACGCGTGGGCGGACTTTGGCTGTCGCTAGGGTCACACTGAGGGCCGGGTGGGTCTGTGGATTCTGTGATCAGGTGAGACAGTTCAGCTGGCGGCACGCCCGAATCAGACAAAGTGTCCGTGGAAGCGTGCTCCTCGGCAGTCTGGGAGCTCAACTCTTGTGGCTCAGTCTGACTGTCCACTGACGACGAAAGCAGCACGCTGTCCTCCAGCTCCTCTGCACGCCGGGAAATACAAAACATTCAGTCCGTGTTCCTTTTACTAGATTTATAAATGAAAAGCTATGGCACATTTTCATTAATGGCTGCTGTCCTAACTTACCAACACCAGAGATATCTCCTTCCTTCTCCTCATGCATAGTCAGAAAAGTGTTGGTCATGTCGATGGACGACATGGACAGATCCAATCTGTCCGTCAGATTTGCGGATTCAGGGTTTGTCGCTGCCACTTTTGACCTTGAGAAACCTGAAAAAATAAAATGAATCCAATTGGATGCTGAGCGGACAACATGTATATGTGATGTATCATCATCCTTATCAGTGCATGTATGGGCTGACCGGGGTCCATGACTCTCTGAATGGGGGGAGGTAGAGGAGCTTCCTGGAGGGTGACATGCTCATGGTCTAACACATCCACACTTTGACTGGAAGGTGCCATCAATGGTGCCTGGGAAAAAAAAGGTGGCAGACATGAGCCCTACTACTGCTACAAAAAGTTTAATATAATGTAACGTCAGGGAATCAACGTGGTTGTTGAGGAAAAATAAAACCATCTCTGACTGCCTTTGAATGAGCAGCAACAAAAATAAATGGAATGTTGCTGAAACAATAAGTCAACACGCTGATAAAATAAATCATGTTTTCTGTGGCCATTTGAACATTTAACAAGTTTTCTCAAACGTGTCCTTCTATTCATTTTTCTTGACATTTCATTGACTTGAGGATGAGGATGTGGATTCAGATTCACCTGTGTGAAGCCGTGGGCAGGAGGCTCTGGAAAGGGCTCCTCCTCAGGAGCAGGTGTGTGATGCTTTCTCGTGGAAACATCAGGTAGTGCTGGGATTCGGTGCAAGTAGCCATAACCAATGCCACAGCCCAAACTAAGACCCAACAACGAACACCATTAAAAACGTGTCCCACAAAAGAAAAAAAGAAAAAACTCCTTGTGCCTGTGTATTGCCACGTACCTGCCCTCTCCACCCCACGCCCCGTTTGGTGTGACCACCACCTCTCTGCAGGCATCGGTTTCTGTGTTGTACACCAGCAGCTTCAGGGGCTTCCCTTCATGGGCCTCAATCAGCGAAAAGAAGTCTTCCGACTGGAAATCAGTAACTTGGCGTTAACTACAAATCAGCTGTGAAAGATTTCTCGCATTTTATTTTTATTTTTAAATCTGACAAATTATCAAACGTTTTGCAAAATACATCCGAGCCGAATGTCTGCATTAAAGCATTGTATACAAATGAGTCTTACATCTTGCAACACTTGATCTGCTCCGACGATGTAGTCACTGTGTGACTGAAGCTCTGCTAAGGCAGCAGGGGACCTTGCTTCCACGTCCTACAGGATATAAACAGGAGTTGGCAAAGTGAAGATACAGCTATGATGGGATAATGATTGTAGAAGTTCAAATCAGAGCTGGTTTGTTTTTTGTTCCTTATGAAGAAACTCACCAGAACGTGCCAGACATTCTCATTGGCTCCATAGTAGCTGCAGAAGCGAACACTGGCCCCTAGCAGGCCCTGTCCTCCCCACAGGCTACTGGGCATCACCTCCAGCTCACGGAGCCTCGTGGTTTTAGTGCTGTACACCTGCATCATCACCGCTCTATCCATGTTGGCTTTCAGAACGTCCTTCAGCAGGTCACTTTCTTCATTCTGGTGAAGGAGGGAGGATTCACAACAGTAAGATCAAGAGGGAACTTTTTTATAAAGATCCTATACAGGTGAAACTCGAAAAATTAGAATATCGGGCAAAAGTTCATTTATTTCAGTAATTCAACTTAACCGTCTACCAGGACATTTTAGAGCACTTCATGCTTCCTTCAGCAGACAAGCTTTATGGAGATGCTGACTTCATTTTCCAGCAGGACTTGGCACCAACCCACACTGCCAAAAAAATTCTGAGATTTTGAATTTGGGGTTTTCATAAGCTGTATGCCATAATCATCCAAAATGATATCAAATAAAGGCTTGAAATATCTTACTTTGCTTGTAATGAGTCTATATAATATATATTATAATGTATTAGTTCATTAACTCGTTCATATTTTGGGCGAACGTGAACTGAACGTACTGTATTAATGCCCGATGAATGTTACTGTGAACTCATTCATTCTGGTGTCTATGAACGGCGCGTTCTTTCAGGTTAACGTTGTTCAATGGGGTGCCAGATGTCTGTAGAAAACACACCGTAAACGCGCCTTAATAAATTGCAGAAAAAGCACCCAATCTGACAACACCAGCCACCAGTGTCGCACCGCGCATGCATCATCAAAAAATGCATGCATGGATGGAGGCGACAGCTGCATGTAGCAAAGAGGCGGCGTATAATAATTTTTAAAAATGTATGACGTTACTGACAAGGTTGGTGAGGATGGGAGGAATCTGACCTTTCTTTGCAAACATTTGCACCTTAATGATAACAGTCCTGTTTTTATTCCTTATTTAAAAAAGACCATTCAAGCAGCATGTGTTTGAGAATGTACTGTAGGGGTGAACGCTGCAGCTGCTGCTAGTGTGGAGTGAATGGACAGCAACATTAAAGCAACAAAGGGGAAATGCTGTCCCCTCAATGCTGATGTAAACCCTGGTTGGATAAGGATTCAAAATTGGATATGAAGATTAAATTTGATGCATAGATAAAATAATTTCTGTCTGTGGTTCTATATGGGCTGTGGCAATAATTCAATAATTTAGAAAAATAATAGCTCGCAGAAACGTATGGAAAATATGAACGGAACTAGTTCATTTTAAAATTTGTGAACTAAACTTTGAGCTAGTTCATGTAGAAAGTGAACTTTCCCAACACTGTTAGTTTCACCTTCACCTAAGTTGAATTACTGAAATAAATTAACTTTTGCACAATATTCAAATTTTTCGAGTTTCACCTGTATGTCTATGCACTCTTACTGACTTATAAATATCTTACAAGTCTTTTGTTGTCCAGCGACAGAATGAAGTCAAAGAAGGGCTGCAGTCCAGCAATTTGAGCCGGGGAATTCGGCTGCACCTGTCAAAACAGATACAAGCATTTTAAAATACTGGCACTTAACAAAATGCACACTGATATTGTCTATATTGCATCATAATTATTATTAATATATTGTTTGGAAAATTAATTTTAAAAATAATGAAATAGATTTAACCCAGAGTCATTTGTCTGTAGACCAAAGGTTCGTTTAACTCACAACATTCAATACGTAACAGAGAGAAGCTTGGACCACTGACTTTGGAATTGTCGCTTAATCGATTAGTTAGTAACCCGACAAGCCATTATATCATCAATGTAATGTAATAATCAATTACTGTATGTGTGGCACAAGGCAGGTAATCCTCATCGTCACACCTGAAGACCAGTGGCTAGCATTAGGACCGTTAATTAGCCTGTTAATACGTTGTAGCATTAGCTATCATTTAAGTGACGTTTCTATGCTACTACTAACGACTCTGATAAGAAATCTGTTGACTGCTGGAATACAAGTTACAAGCCTGAATTCAGTTATTCAATAATGACACGCTTTAATAAGAGGTTTCTGTTGCATTGGCTCAACTGGAAATAAACAGTAAACGTGGCAAGCTCGTCGGGTTCTACCCGGTCGGGGGCTGCAGCGACTCCCGAGCTAACTATGTTAGCATACAGTAACATGTCATGATAAGCTGCTGTACACGTAGACCCACATTTAGAGAAGGCTAAATAATCGTCATCTTACTCCGTGCACGTGATATCCATACGTCCCCCCTTCGGTTACTTCTGAACTCTGTGATAGCCCCATTTCTGCCAGGAAACTTCAAATATCACCTTATAACATCGGAAAATAACAAGAGTGTTAGAACTATTACGGTTGACAGTCCGCGGCCATCTTGTTTGCAGTCCAAAACAGTCGAACATCGCTTTCAATGTACCGCGCATGCGCAGCTTGCACGCATCGCACATGCGCATCTCGAACGCTTCACCCCCTAGAGAATTTGATAATGACGCTGGTTGGTAGCAGAGCTGCTTCCTGTCCACCTTTTGATGCCATTCAATGAAATGGTTCTAATGCAGTCAAAACCGCATGCTGAAGACTTATTGAGTATGTTATGGCGATGAAGAGCCCAAAAACAAATATCTTCTGAACCTGTTCATTGGGGCAGTATCGTAAAACACTGATTAACAACTAAAGTCATATTAACAACTATTAGGTCTTTTGAAACAATTTGCAAACCATGGGACTAAGCTGTGGGGTTAAGGTTGTACTAAATCTATAATATTTAGTTGTGTTTAATTGCAGAAGTCAAATGACAACAGTTCTTCTTTTTTGCTCATTCAGATTAAGTCAAAGAGAACACTATCTGGACCTTGAGTCTGCAATAAAGAGTTGAATTGAAAACACTGAAAAGTTCTTGTAATTATGGGTCCCATGTTTATGTTGGATCAGTTGGTTTCCTCTGGTGAACGGGATGAAAGGAAGGATACCACCATTGAATACATTTTCAGTATTGGGAACAAAACTTTTATTATGTAATTAAAATACAGAATTGTTCAAAACATTGTAAAACATATACAAGTTATTCAACAATCAGACAGGCAGTAGAAAATAATTCACAATTTTGGGATTGATTAATCACATATTCTTGTAAGTGGATTATCCTGCTTAATTATATTATGGTCATCTACCTGCAACCTATGCAGTTTTTTAGTTTAAAAATGGGAACTTTATATTGCCTCTATTTTAGTGACCTTTAGAATGAATATGACTACCTACTTGCAATGGGCAGCCATGAGGCGGAAGCATCAGGGCCAATTACAAATATCATTGGTGGCAACAGTATGAGAAATTAAATAGAAAAGAGACGATTATATAGGTTCATGAAATAAAAAATACATTATTACAATTATAATTACAATATTAATTATTATGTGTGTTTTTTTGGAAATATTAAAATACTGGGGAATACATATTTTATCATTTATTTGAACATTGACATGTTCTTACAAATACATTAAAGCAGTGCTTTATACATCAAATTCTCTGACAGTTTTCTCACTAAAAGGCATGGTATGAGCTACGAAGGATGAGTGCCACTGACGGCACAACCCTGCTCTGAGCCGGGCTCCGTCAGGCCGATCAGAGACTCCAGGGGGTAGGTGCTCGACTCGTAATGTGGCAAATTAACAGAGCTAAACAGCTGCAGGTGGCAAAGGCTGTCTGGTTGTCTGTGTACTTTGAAGGAGCTGTGCAGAGGCCCGAAGGCGTAGTCACTGTCAAAGAACTCAACTCAGAGTCAGAGGACAGACTCAGGTCCATGTACCTGCCTGAAAAATAGTCCACAGTGGGGGATGGAGTGTTGAGGAAGTCCTCGAGAGAGTTATTGTTAAAGAAGTGTCTGGCTTGGTTTGCATTTTCGTCGAGGTAATCTGTCTGCGAGGACCTGCTTACATTGTCTGTCAATGCGTGGGCTGTAAGTGGTCCCTTACTGTCAGTAGGTGTGCTGTAAATGGCGGGTGTGCCTCTCCTGGGTGCTTTGCTTGGCTGCGCGTCCAGTGGTTATCATTTTCAGAGTCACAGATGCTGAGAGCACTCGACAACCCTCCGTTCACACCAGGGAGACTCTGACTCCCACTAAGGCCTCGTCCTGCATCAGAGTCAGAAGAGTAGCATGAGGAATCAGTCATGTCGCTGCTGCAGCTGTTCTCCACCGCAACCAACCGCTCTGGCGCGAAATGGAAGGGAGGCGTGGCGGGCATGGTGAGAGGAAGGCCATCTTCCTCCGTAGTGAACCCAAAGGGGCAGCCCAGGTGGTGGGCACTCCGCACCGGAGAGGCCTTGTCCTGGTCCTCGTAGTCTCCGAGGCCATCCGGAAGTTCTGTCCGGTGGTCTTGGCTCAGTGTTTCATCTTGCAGTCGCCTCCCCAGTTCAAGTTTCAGGACGGTGTGTATGTAATGAGTCTGCACCCGTGTGGAGTTGAACTTGACGCGCCCCAGAGTGCTTCCACAACCTTCTTTGGTGCAGCCACATGGGAAGTTTGAGCGATCCACCTGTGTGAAACACAGCAGAAAGAGATAATCAGAGTTACAGAATCTCCTCTATTGGGATATATGATTAGTAATAACAAACACAGAGAAACACCTGAGCGAGGAAAATGTATTTTTTGCAAAATGTTTGTTATAAAGTTATTTGTTTTTAAACCTGATTACTACAAAAGTGCAATGGGGGCATCACTGATGATGGAGGACGAGTAAATTGATACACATAAAAATATTATATAACACCTTTTGTTGAAAATCTGTTGAGGGATGTGAGCGTAATTAAGTTTGCTGAAGGCATTGGATAAATGTTAGGAGTGGTTAACTGATAATAAATAAGTATTTTGCTTCAACATGTCAAAAAAAGAAGGGAAAAAAAGCGCCTGATATTGCAAGAAGGGATGTGCCAGTACCAAATTAGGCTTGTAACCAGCCCTTGTGTAGCCAGGGGTTCAAGTTGACGAGTACGTCTCTTACCTGGCACTTGATTCCGGCCAGACTGCATGCATAGGTCTCCGGCTCACAAAAGCCTCGGCAGTCACACCCGCAGGCCTCCCTGGAGACACGCAAGGCATGGAGCTGCCTCTTCTCCTTCCGGTCTATGCGCTTCACCCCCGCCGCCTGCAGCAGAGCCTGACGCTGTTTGGAGGAGTACGGCTGAAGGAAACCCCCGTCCTCCAGCTGGGCATCAATGACTTGGACGTCGCTGTCTTCCTCTGGGATCTGGTCCACCGTGAGCCTCTCTGCCTCTCTGTGGTCCATTGCCCCGCTGGTGATCAACTGGAATGGACAGAGAAAGTCAAGGGGGCTGCCGTGTTTGGGTGGCGCCCCGCAGACCGTCGCGAAGGCTCAAACACTTACGTTTCGTCTCAGCGCCTCGAGCCTCTCCTTCCTCCGCCTCTCCCCCAGCCTCTGGGGCGCGCGTGCCGCCGCTCCAGAACGTGCTCCGCTAGTGTGTATCTCTGTAGGTGGCTGTGCCGCCGCGCCATGCCCAGGGTGGCGCCTCCGTGACTGGGCACGCTGGTGAAGCCCTGGCAGCGCTGGAAACTGAACACGGTGACTCAGTCGGAGCGCACGTTGTTTTGTGCACTTGCGAGGACGGGACTTTTCAGGGTGGACCGAACTGCTGGTGTTAAAAAGAGGCAAAGAAGACGGACAGAAGTGAGGCACTGACAGGTGTGGTTTTAAAAAGAGCACCTGCTATTGTAAGATCATAGCATCACGCTGTGACATATCTGCCATCTGTCAAGGAAGCCCCAAATGATCAAAAGGGATCACGATGATGCATTTTTGGTCTTGGTTTAAGGTGTAAAAGGATATTCTCTGAGTCGCCACTAGATGACACTCTACAGGTGCTTTACTCCAGTTCCTTGTTTCACTCATTTAACATTCTTGTAGAAGGGAAAAACCAAGCAAAAGGTCCATAGCCGCAGCATTGCACAAAGGGAAAATAGGTGAACCAGGGTGTAACAGTTTGGCTTCTTCTAACCTTCACACACAATTGGTGCTGAACTCAAGTTAACAGTTTACAGAAGTCAGTAAACAACGTAGACCAGCTGACGAAGCTTGCCTCAGCTGCTCGGTCCGTCTAAAAAGCGCCACACAGGCACTTCTCACACCACAACTCAATTGTGATTCTGTGACAACATACACAGAATCACACCAAACCAGAAGCTGCTTACTACATTTTGAGCTTAGACTTCAGGCTCTAATATCTAACTTTGGGATACCATCACAATAGCCATTCGATATGACTAGTTTAAAATGGACCTTGCTATTCAAATTTATTCCACAACATCCTAATGCTCAGGCAAATGATCTTCCACCCAACCGCACAGTCGGTCCAGAGCGAGTCATTCGCACTGTGCATTATCTGGAGCGGCCCTAGCGTTTCCATATCAGTGCTGCTGCAGGCTGACAAGAGACACTCCTATGAAACAACTTCGGGGGGAGGGGGTGGGGGGGTGCAGATAAGAACATGGTTTGCATTATTTGAAAGTGGTAAAGAGTGGTTGTCGGTTTGCAGATTTACTGGGTAAACGGGCGTGTGAAGGAGGGCCGCCGGGCTCCTCTCAGTGCTGCTCTCCCCATCGGACTCCCACTCTGAGGAGGCAGTGGAGGAGAGGGAAGACGGAGGAGATGAGGACGAGTAGTCGGGAATCTCATCTAACTTTCTCTTCAGGACGCCTCTCATGGTTTCGGGCTGTTGTTGTTTTTGTTGTGCATTCTGGGAAAACACAAAGAACACACATTAATTTGTGTTGTAGCCGTTTTGGACATTTTTTCCTATTTAACTTTTCTGTGTTCCATAATTGTATTGTTTCCTTATTTGAATATTGGAGTGCCATTTTCTTGCACTTAAGGATGATTGTTAACTTGTCACCTGAACCGCCCATTAATGCGTATCACCTGGATGGCTCGTTTACTCTCACCTGGATGGGTTAAAAGTGGTGTCACCTGGACAGCTCAGAAAAAAGTAATAGGGACACTGCAGATCGGGTCTCTATACTCCAGACGGAGAATGATTTATTAAAATATCATTTGAGTGTTCTTAGCAAAGGAAAGTTAAGGCCGGTAGTCTTCTACCGTCCGGTAGTCCACAAACATCGCGTTAATATGGTTCAGAAAAAGCTACTAAAAAATAACTTGAGTTACTTTCAGAAGAACATTCTTGGACAAAAGGATGCCGAGATCAAGGACCTGAAGTGCAGGTTGGAACGCAGGCCGGATGACGCCATGCTGAAGTTCCAGCAGTGTCAGTGGGACAACAGACAACTAAAAAAACAGTTGCAGGGAACACAGGGACAAATCCTGGCGCTCGAGTCTCAATACAAGACAGTGAGCAATGAGAACGAGGAGCTGACAATGGCCCTGCGGAAGCTCAAGTGTGAAGTTGGAGAAAAGCGTCTTCACTTGGCCTCCATTTCCACAAGCAATCAGCGCCGCACTGAAGACAAATCCAAGGACTCCACGTCCACGGAGCAGATTGTTACGAAGGCTGAATGTTGACAAACATTTGCTTTAACAAGAAAAGTTGCTTTAACAACTAACGTCAGTCATAAAATTACATTACGTTACTTAAATAAAGTAGTACTTATAAACTTGGACATCAAGTTGTGTTTATTTTCCTCCGTCGTTGTTGCCTGCTGCTTAGGTTGAAATGCATTCTGGGATATTTGGCTCTCACAAGAACAGACGAACCTGCTCCGATGCGTTCTGGGTACAATGGGCGGCGCGAGTCACATCCGCGTATTATGACCGTTCGTGTCAATGAGGAAGACTCATTTAGAATTTCACGTTAAACAGTGCAACTTTTACTATAGTAAGAAATAAGCAAACTATATATATATATATATATATATATTATATGTATATATACACAGGGCTGGACAGGGACAAAAGAAGGGCCCTGGCATTTCTGCTCAGACCGCCCCCCCACAATCGGTCGGACACAACCACCAACCAGTACACTATCCTAGCTTTCCCTGTAGATATGCATATCTACTGTTCTGTTCCCAAAAACCCAAACAAGGTTGAGAACTACTGTAAGTGCCATGGACAGTAATGTCGGTAATCAGACAGTTGATGCACCCCATTGACTTCCATAGTAGAAAAAAAATACTATGGAAGTCAATGGGGTGCATCAACTGTCTGATTACCGACATTCTTCAAAATATATATTTTTGTTTATCAGAATAAAGAAATTCATACAGGTTTGAAACAACTTGGGGGTGAGTAAATGATGACACAATTTTCATTTCCCCCTCTTTAATATGACACCAAACAATATTTACCTCTAATTGTTGAGACACATCCCATAAAAAACCTATACAAACAAATTACTCACACAAAACGTCCTGATAATATATATATACAATTTAGAGTATTCACTTGCCGTAATATTGCATATTGATGATATTGGAAATTCAGATGAAACATTATAAAATTAGTTAGTTGAATATACAGCTTTCAAAATGCAAAGCGGGTTTTTAACCCCCATATAACATACGTTAGCTACCTCTTCTAACGTGTAACTCGTTGGTGAGTAATAATTAAAATAATCAAATGGCATCATTTAAGTTTTTTTCTAGAGAAGAAGGGCCGTCGACAACCGTTATGAGTTTTAAATGGTTACATTAGAATATCCGAAGTTGCAATTGAATAAGTGAACTCTCAACTCTGCTAGCTACAATAACAGTGCTAAATAGCTTATGCTGTGTTATTTGACTTTAGCTAACTGAGTGGCCATTGCAGTCACTTTTAAGTGACAATTTGACAAATGACAACCTGACACTCAGACTTTATAATAGCAACAACCGACAACGATAATGATTGTTGCCTTATTATAATATTCATTAATTGAGGTAACTGTTAAATCGTCATCATCTTCGTTGTGGCCCAGCCCAGCCACACACACTATCCTCATGCACCCGCCCTGATTAACACTCCCTCCCTGTTCATGTAGCTACCTGCTTGCTTACCGTTTCAATGACACTCTCCTGCTCACTCTGCCCCTCCTGGACTTCACTGTCACACTGACACCTGCTGCACCTTCTCCTCTGCTGCCTGCGAGCTAGGTTTGCCAACCGTACCGTATTACCCGGGACATCCAGAATTATGGGCAATTTTGATTTGTCCCGGCCGGGACAGCTCCAGTACCGATTTTCAATCACAGCCTGCTAAGTCAATGACGCGCGAAAAACTCCCGGTTGTTGTGAAGTTGTGGCGCATCAGAGCAGTGTGCGCGCGGGTGCCGGGTGGCCTGAGCGGAGCATGTGAGGTTCTGCAAGCCCGGCCGCCGACTGCTAGCACCCCCCCGTCAGCCCGCGAAAGTGTCCCTGATTTGGGGTTGGGAGAGTTGGCAACCCTACTGCGAGCCGCAAGCACCGCTCTCGCTGTGGCTAGTCACCTCTCCTCCTCCATGTGCTATGTTCACCTGCTGTTTCTGCAACGTGTCGTCAGGTTCTGTAGTAGTTTTGGAAACTGAAGCTACAGCACTAAACACGTCGGTTATTTTTGAACATGTTGAGGCATCAACCTCTAGATTTTTTTTGGCCCGCAATTTCTCCGCACCCCCCTTGCTCTTACGTTTTTGTTTCTCTTTTCATCTTAATCCACACATTTCTTTCTAGCTTTGAGTCACTGAATGCATCTGACTGACACACGGAGAGGGAGGGGTGGAGCCTGCTAAGAGATGATTGGGCCAGCCCAGTGTCAGTATGGAAAATGAACCAATGGGCCGCTGTCCCTGCTTTATGGGCCGGTCGAAAGCAATTTTTTTTTTAAAATAAAATGTTTTTATAGGCCTATCGACCGGCCCCCAAGTGCGTCGGCCCACCGGGCATTTGCCCAGTATGCCCGATTACCAGTCCAGCCCTGCCTCTCAGCCTCTCGGTCCATCAGTACCGGTTCCCCCCAAGGCTGCGTCCTTTCCCCTCTGCTCTTCTCCCTGTCCACCAACAACTGCACCTCCAGTCACCAGTCCGTCAAGCTCCTGAAGTTTGATGCTGACACCACCCTCATTGGACTGATCTCTGGTGGGGATGAGTCCGCCTACAGGTGGGAGTCTGACCACCTGGTGACGTGGTGTAGCCAGAACAACCTGGAGCTCGACGCCCTGAAGGCAGTGGAGATGGTTGTGGACTTCAGGAAGAACGCAGCCCCACCTTCCCCCCTTACCCTGTGTGACTCCCCCGTCACCACTGTGGATTCCTTCCGTTTCCTGAGCTCCATCATCACCCAGTACCTCAAGTGGGAGCTGATCATCAGCTCCATCACGAAAAAAGGCTCTGCGGAGGATGTTCTTCCTGAGGCAACTGAAGAAATTCAACCTGCCAAAGACGATGATGGTGCACTTCTACACGGCCATCATGGAGTCCATCCTCTGCTCCTCCATCACCGTGTGATACGCTGCAGCCACAGCCAAGGACATGGGCAGGTTGCAGCGTGTCATCCGCTCTGCAGAGAGGGTGATTGGCTGCAATCTGCCGTCTCTCCAGGACTTGTTCGCTTCCAGGACTCTGAAGTGGGCCAGAAAGATTGTTGCCAACCCCTCCCACCCCTCCCACCCCGGACCTATACTGTTTGGGCCCTTTCCATCCGGCAGGAGGCTGAGGTCCATCAGGACTAAGACCTCTCGCCACACTAACAGTTTCTTCCTGTCGGCAGTCGGGCTCATCAACAGAGCCCGGGGCCCCCCCTGACTGACTCTTCACTGGTGGGTACCTTTATTTTTATCTTTATTTCTTAACTTAACTAACCCCATAGCTTTAGCATACTAACCCATAGCAACTGTCTCCCGTCATGCACCAACCGCCAAGTCAAATTCCATGTATGTCTGACATTATGGGAACGATAACGATTCCTGCCAGGATCCCCATGGAGGTGTCTGGACAGTCCTAAAAACAATAGCAGCATTAAAACCACAATTGTATGTCAAAATGAATTTTTATAGAACACACAAGTTATATTTGTGCATCACATCAAAACAATGCTTCACAAAATCCATCAATCAGAGCATTGAGGGGACACAGCTACTAAGAGGAAGAAAATTTTTATTAGATAATCAATCAATAATAAGTGAAAGAAGATGCTTCTTCAGAGTGAGTAGAGAAAGACTGTAGATACTAAAGGGCCCCGATCCTGCAGAGGTGATCAGTGAATCAAAATGAAGTACAGCAGCACTGATTAAAATATTACTAATACCAATAGATTAACAGAGGGACACATTAGATAGGTTGGGAATCCTGTGGTGTGGAATTAAATACTTTTAATAACTCCCATTTATATTTGTTCTGCAAAGCTACAAAAGAAAAAACAAAAGTCAGTCAAACTGCAAATAACCCATGCTCAAGATGCACATTTACAGCTAACTAGCCATCAGCCATGTAAGATTAAGATTTAAAAATTTCAAGTAACCCTACAAAGAGCGCTTTGGACAAAATCACTCCAGGTTGAGAGTTGACAGTTTAACATGAGTCTTACGAGTATGAGAAAAAGGCAGAATAAAATAATAATAATAACTATGTAGGCCACCATGTATCCCATCACTGAGGCACTAGAATTGCTCTTGTGTGGACTCGAGTGTTCAATGACAGACATTGCCCCAGTTTCCTCAGTAGGTTTTTATTCAGTTCACAATTCAAATATTTCTGAAGAACACATGCGACAACTAAAAATTCTTGGCAAATAAATATAATATGCAATTCAGGCTATTTTTGTCACCGACATTTTAGTTCTGGCCTAAAATAAATGATTTGTCAACACAATTCAGCTGAAGGATCACAAATTAAAATAGTTGTATATTTGTATAGGTTGAAACAGTTGTATAGGTGTATGCTTGTATGTGTGAGCCTCTGCACAGCCGATACATGTGTGTACATTTCTCTCTCTACGATGACTCTGCTCGGGAACCCCTCAGGTAATAGATCCAAGAATAAGGTTTGCTGTGCCCCTCGGGGGGTTGACTGGAGATGGTCAGCGTGCCGAACCACGGCCCCGCAGAGCCTCCTGGAGGGGCCTCAAAGGACGTCAAGATGTTTTGGGTCTTTTTGGGGAGAATGGGTTCCACATCTTTAACTGTGAAACGCGGGTTGTCCACCTAGAAGCAGTGTAGACAATGGGAAATAAATCAGACGTATTATAATGTTCAAGACATGAATTTAACTGAAGCATTTTATGGAGTCGGAGTTCTAAACAGACGTGTAAAAGACAATTCTGCACTCTTTTTGCTGAAGTTAAAGCTTCTTGCTTCATCCTGCACGTCCAACCAGAGCATTTATTCCTTGGATTTCAACACTTTTACTGGCCTTTTCACAATAAATCACTATAATTTCGAGTACATTTTTAAAAAATATCACATTTTAAGCTTTTTTCCCCTCCTCTTCAAGGTAATATTCCTGGTTACCTGAAACGAGAAAGCGGTGGTCTGTAAGAATATATTCTTGAAGGGGATGGCAATGTTGTGTCCGGCCTGGATGCTAAATGGGCCCTGGGCTCTGGGAGGGAGGCCCATCCCCAGCAAGGGAAAGATGTATTCGCCACCGATCGCTGAGGACATGCTGAGCTGGCCTCTCACTTCCCCCACCTGATGAGGTTCAAAATGGACCTCCACACTGACCTCTGACCCCACCTGGGTCATGGCCTTGTCCACTACAAAGTCCTGGCAATCAGTCTGAAGCACAGAGAGGACAACAAATAAATCAATCTGATAACTTTCACTCAATTCAAATTCAAGTCATTTTTGAATCTTGCTAAAATCCAGGTTTATAAAATGCATCATTTGTTCATATTTTGGGGCTGAGTTGTCCTCCAATCAACTCTAGTCATTAGGCAAACATAAATGTCTTGTAAGCACTGTCTGAAATGAATGAACAAGCCAGGTGTAATTTTCAGAGGCTCAGAACAAACCGTTTTAAAGGAATCAGGGATATTTTAATAGACTTAACAGAACATTCGAAAAACAATACAACATACAACTGTTTTTACAAACTAATTAGTTGTTTTTGTGAGGCGCGCGCGCGTGTAAAAACTGGCAAAGATCGTTGTTGTTTTCTTACCTTGCCCGAGTACTCTGCCTTCAAGCGGGCGTGGCTGGTAAACTTAACAAAAACAGAATGGCTGCTCCCCAGAAAAGTGCTGAAGTGGATGGTTTTCTCAGGTGGTGGGGGCACAGCTCTGAGGAGCAGATCGTAGTGGAAGTGGCCCAGATCACTACTGTGCAGAGTCAGCCGGGCTGTAGACTCGCCGGGACGCAGGGGCTGGTACTCGAAGATTACAGAGCCCTGAAGTGAGAAAACACACACACACGCACACACAGAGTATCAAATGTGTGTGCACACAGCTGTTTTTCTTCAGTACATATTCAATGTCCTTAGAATTCACCGTTGAACGTCCCGGCACCGTGTGCTGAGGCGGGGCACTGATTTCAGGGCATTTGCACTCAGTGGTCAGGTAGGTAACTGTGGTCAGGGGGTTCTCCACCTGCACCGTGGCAGAGGCCGTCTGACGGACAGGGGTCACCAGCTCTATGGTGGACAGGACTCCTGGAGGTGTGGCCTTGAAGGTTACCAGGTAGAACAAGTACTCGCCGGACACCTCATTAAGAAACGTCACCTAAATAGAACGATTGAAGGGTGAAAGGAAGGAATAGGATGAAAAATATAATTGGATCCGGGTCACAGACATGTGTGTCTGTGTGTGTGAGCAAACCTTGGTGTTGTAATGGCCCTCTCTGAATGAAAAGAAAGACATCTTGTAGTTTAGACTGGCCAAAGCAGGGACATCGATGGAGCCCAGACCTTTCAGGAACACGGTAGCATCTTGTTTGTCAGGTTTCAGGATCTCCATCAACACACGGAACCTGAGCACACGGACACACTGATGACTGCAGAACACGGACTTCTCTTTATTTGAATGAAAGCTCAGATCCTATCTATTAAGGGGTTTACATTTTCAATTGACCTAAATAAAATGAAGAGAACACTTTAGAACACTTAACTAAAAGTTAGTATATGATGCACAGCTTACATTTATCTGCTAGAAACGCGACTTCAAATGAACGAAAATGTTGCTTGATGTGTAAATAAGCTTCTGTGCGCTTACAAGTTTGATGGATTAACAAAGTGATAGCTAGTGGCCAAAAGTATATTACTAAATCCAGGGTTATATAAGTGAGTGCTATACCGCTGTTTTTTGGAGAGCCAGTTGTGCACAGGGAGCATTTCCGTGTGGTGAGTCTTTGCAGGCAGTTCATGTACAATGGTGTCCTCTGCCTTTGGAGGCTCAGCAGTTCCTTGAAGGGAGTACAGCATGCCCGTCCCATCAGGGAAGGAGAAAAAGACTGATCCCTGACAAAGAAGAGACACGACAAGTTGGAGTCCCACATCATTGTGTTTTATCGTGTAGAATGCACAACACTGCAGTGGCAGCGCTCCTCTACCAGGTGTTTCTTCCCATCAGCAATAACGGACAGCGGTCGGTACGTGATCTCATATGTCTTGTTTTGGAGCGGTTCAAGGATCACAGAGGACGCAGCGCTCCACTGCTCTCCCTCTATGGCAGGTGTGACACAGCAGTGCTGGTTTGTGGGGTTGGACACGTGCAGAGTCTGGGTGTGAGATCCACGTACTGGGCAAACAAAGGTCCCCACCTGGACACAAGCAGTCGGACGGAGGTCAGAATTACGCAATAAGTTGTACGAAGGCAGTTATATTTTTGCCTTTTTATTTTTAGTTACATTTCCCTGCAATAGAATAATCGAATGATATTATCAATATAGTTGGTATGACCATAATGCACCATTTCGGTTGAAGAAACTTATTGACAAGAATAACAAATGCAAATATGGAAATGTGTTAATATGGGCAATAATAATGGTGTAACATGGTTAAATGTGTTTTTTTTTCAATATACTCACGGATATTACATAAAGCCACAAGCTTAAATGCAGAAGTTACATTTCATATATGTGTATATGATCATTAGAGTAAAGTTCACGCTACTGTGGTGTGTAGCATCACATTAGCATTGAATTTGGTGGGTTCCTGTGGACAAAGCAGGGGTCTGACAGTCTGCTAGGTGCATTTCTGGGTCTAAGATCTCCCGTTCCTCCCTTTCCTACAACGGCCTCATTAACACAGACCCGTAGCATTAAACTACTACAACTGTTTCATAACCAGCTAAAAGTTCCGCAAAGTGACTTTAATTCAAAGGTCTTTACTTTATAAGGTGTTTATACTAAAAATAAAAACATTGGAATACAGACTCAGACAGATGTCTGCTCTTAATATGTTAAGAGATGTATTTATAAAATTGCATCAATCAAACCTCTTTGCTTGTGGAGGCTACAATGCAGGAGCCTGTTACAGTGAGGGTGAGGGGGGAGGAGGAGCCCTCCACACAGCAGGACAGGTTCTCATATCTCGTGTCGTTACTCAGTTCCACCGGGGCAAAGGTCACTTCGAACTGAACCTCTACGCCCGGACAGATGTAGCCTTTAGCTGGCGTGATGGACACCTCTGGAGGGAAACACTCTGTTTGCCACTGGAACCTGGTCAGACCGATAAACAAACGAACACACACACCAAACAGCAGGATAGAAATCCATCCAGAATATGTCATTAGTCCCAAAAGAAAACCTCTACAGAAATTATGATTTTATAGCAAGTCAAAACAAGGTGATCATAAATTTGCAAGTACAATTTGTGATAAAAAAGGTTTATCTGACATGAAGACTGTGTGCCTGAGTATATGCAGGTGATCTAACCGTTAGTGGTTCCTCTCATACAGTGGGTCTGTATGTTGTTTTCAATCTTGCCAAAATTGAAGTTGGATCATATTGTCAATATTTAATCTTACCTGGCATCGAGGTCCCCAGCGTTCCTCATGACAATCTTTTTCCTGGCTTGGCAGCGCTGGACAACAGCTCCGAAAGCCAGGTGGTTCTGGTCCAGCTGGACCTCCACTCCCTGACAGATCATCAGAACTAGGAGTTAACATCACTTCATCCAAATTACAGAATGTAACAAACGTTAAAATGTATTGTTGATACGTGGTGTCCGCACTCATTCTCTTAAATAGAATATCTTAATGATAACTTGGATAATAGTTTCAACCAGTTTCCCTGCCTGTCCATATAAACACATCAAGCGTTTTGCAAATGAAGCCCTTCTAAAGTGACAGGAGATTTACCCCACAGCCTAACCTGGCAGGATCCGTGAATGCTCAGCAGAGGGTGCAGTCGGCCCGCAAACTCCGCCTGCAGCTCTGCTGTGAAGGGAGCTGTGTGCTGACGAGGGGAGAACTGGATCTCAACATTACACGAGCCACCGCCAGCTTTCAGGTTCAGCTCACCTGGCGGACTGAATGACAGCTCCTGTGTGAGGAGGCGAAAGAGGACGATATTGGGATTTGCTTGAGAGGACAACTTGTTATCAGTGTGTGTGTGTGTGTGTGTGGGGGGGGATCCCTACCCTTGGATCCAGTGGTGTGTTGGTGTTAAGCAGCAGGATAAAGGAGAGGTCTAAGGGGCCACGATTGACCAGAACCACTTGTTTTTTCACCTTCTGACCCGACTTCAGAGATCCTAGCTTCACTTTCCGCTGCTTGGGGTTCTCCACCTCCAGCTAGGGGGGAATGAAACACATTTGCTTGCATGGCTTGTTAGCTTGCCAATCTGTGAGTGAGTTAGCTTGTTATCAACCGAGCCTTTACACTGGCAGCCCTCCACCCTTCACCTGTTGCTTGTCATTTAGTTTTCGGTGAGGATTGATAACTGCTGACAACTTTATTCTAGCACACAGATGTTGTGAGTGGAGACGCTTTCCATCGCAGTGATCTGATCGGCTGTATATAAGGTAATGGGCATTAAATGTTAAAGTCTTCCCTTTATTCCTGCACCACTTGAGGATTGTTTCATCTCTGTCTTAGGTTTGAGTTGTAGTCTTTTCCCCCTAAAACAATGATTTCAACCCTTCAGAATAGTGTGGGACACTTGACTGCTCAGAGGAGAATACAACTTGCTTCATATTGCTGCAAAAGTGACAAAGCCACTCAGCAACGCAGTCTTTCAGTATTACATTCCTGGATCCTTCCTTCTCACCTTCACCTCGACGCCTTGGCCCAGTATGTCCACGTGTGTCGTGACGCAGCTGTTTAAGACAAAGGGGATTCTTTCACGGTAGTGGCACGCCTCCCGAGGATAGAAGTGGACCAGTGCCTCGATCACAGCACCAGGGGAGACAATGTCCGGTTGGAAGTCCATCTCTAGGTAAGAGGTGTTTCTAAACTGGCACTCCACCCTGAGGACAGGGAATCAGTGTATTATCGATCAGAGTAGACTGAAGACATTTTTTTTGTGCACTTAACCCTTTTCACATCACGCATGAAGAGTAACAGACACACAAAGCTACCTGATGTCTCTCTCGCCTCTGTTGCTGATCACCAGAGTCCGGGAGGCCGGCACCATGCCCGGAGCGTACACCAAGCACTTGCCAAAGTTGTGCTTGGTGAAGGAGAATTCAAGGCTAGGTGTGACAGCGCTGCCTTCGATGGCAAATATAAACGTCGGCCCGTGCTTTACCTGACATGATATAACAATAGAGAGGAGTGTTGTGGAGCCAAAAAGACAGAATCAAGACAAAAAGGTTCATTTAATTAATATCTGATTGGAAAATGCTGGATAAGATTGAAATGTACAGATATCTTTCTACCATTCATATGTTATTAAAATGTGTTTTTTACTTGCTTTTAAAGCTTATTTACAATACAGGTAAAGTTGAGTAGAATATATTAGTCAGGAATCTCAATATTTGTCTCCAAGAACGATAAAGAGGAAATACAATACAAGTAGATTTAAAAAGATTATCTAAGGCTGGACAACATTGGGGGCAATGGGGCCAAATAGGAGAGCAGCTCACCCGGATACTCAGTTGGACATCCTGCAGGTCGCAAGCGCTCCGCGGACAAAAGAAGAGTGAAGATCGGAGCTGATTCCCAACCTCAATAATAGTGTCGTTTTGTGGTTTTATTTGGAATTGTTGCAGCAGCTCAGCGGGACTCGTTAGGTCAAAGTTCACTTCCAATCTGAATCTTGCCCGATTGGACACCAGGAAATGAAAGGCAGATTGCTCCAAAATCCCCACCTGCAGAGCCAAAATACACAGGAAAATAACTGTCACATTTCAGCTTCACACATTAAATCCAATTTCAATTCAGTTTATTTTGTACAGAACAGGGGAAAATCCCCCCCGCCCCAAAGAAACATCAAGGAGAAAGAAGGAGAAAACTTTAGGAAGAGCAGCAGGGGAGGGATCCTTCTACCAGGATGGCCAGAGGTTAATAGATGTCATGTGTACAGAAGGAACCCCGTAAAAGATTTACAACCAGTGAGCTGACCTTCCCAAAGTCCAGAGTGTCTTTGAGGTTGGGGCTGATCTCTCTGAGGCCTCCGTCTGGCGTCTCAACTTGAACTAAGGTGCTCATGCTGAAACAGTCGGCTCTAACCGTGACCACGATTGGCTCTGATTTCCTCTTCACCCTCAGAATCAGTCTGAAGCTCACATGGCCGTCCCGGCAAGGCGTGAAGGACACTGACAGTGGCAACCTGCAACACAGCGTTCACAACAGTTTGCAACTTCCCCGTCCCAACTCTGTGTGACTTCCCTCAGTTTGCTGTGTTGAGTTAAAACAAATTAAATGAGCACTTTCCTCACAAAGCTTTGATATTGGACACGTTTATCACCTCATGCACCAAGATGGGCTGTGGGGATGAGAATGTGCTTGAAGGCCAACCCTACAAGTCGACAAATGTTTTATGGTACTTGCAGGTTTTGTATAGAAACACACTCTTCCCAAATTGACACCAGTTTTATGATGTTCGAAGGGCATTTACATTCAGAAATAAATGAAAAACTAACATGATGAGGCCATAGAGGAACTGCAGCACTTTAGGAATGTACGATTGATTTAAAAAAAAAAAGTAACAAAATGTTTAATTCTCTTTAGCTTCTGTTATTTTATTGCAGGCATTTTACCAAAATCCCATTAGTCAGTGGTTGTGTTTTCGAAAGTGATAATGTTTAGTTATGTTGAGTGTATGTTATCGGGACATTAACCTGTCTCTGGGGGCCACTGTGCCTGTCATGGGATGCAAAATGAGGCGGGACTGCTGGTCGTCAGTGAGAAGAGAAGACGGCCTGACAGAGAAGTGGAACAGTTCCTCCTCCCCGTTCACCAGATCGATGGTCCGTTCCACTTTACGACCTGTGCAGTCATACACACACGTGCACACACACACCATATTGCAATGTTTTACAGGCATGTTGGAAACAAGCTTTCATATGATGATTTGGTTTGAAATGAAAATTGATAAAAAATTACGTGAATGTGGTCACAATGAGATTATCAATGAATGATAAACATTATCCCGCTTCATCAATGGCGGACATCTGTTACGGACATATAAGGGGGCCAAATATTTCCCTTGAAGGGCCATATTATCGCCGTTCAGATATCTGTAAATTAACCATGGCTGTTATCTTTACTTAATGGCAGAGGTGTGGACTCGAGTCATGTGACTTGGACTCGAGTCAGACTCGAGTCATGAATTTGATGACTTGAGACTCGACTCGACAAAACGTACAAAGACTTGCAACTCGACTTGGACTTGAACACCGATGACTCGTGACTTGACTTGGACTCGAGCCTTTTGACTCGAGAAGACTTGCTACTTCCCATGAAAACTGGGGGAATACATTTTCACACCACCGCGCCGCTCTGTTTATCTGCATCTGTCAAAAAAATGTGCGCCACCTGTATGCAGAGAGCGCGCGCTGCCTGCACGACATCCAATCACTGCAGTCCATTTGACCGTATCAACGAGACAGCTCGTTCATGGTTACATTTTTGAACCCGGATTCAGACTCCGATGGAAATCCTCGTCAACGTTATGTCAATGTCCGTTTTAAAGTAGTGTAATGAGCTGAGTTAAAGTTATTAGTTAATCAGTTATGCAGATGTTGCGTGTGTTCACGTTATGCACTGTTACCAGCTGTAGTTACGCGAGACAACCCGAGTTTTGGGGGGCCGTGTATGCGGAAGTGTTCGTTCGGCGTGGTGACGGCCAACAGTGACCGAAGTTGAGTTGTTTTATATAAATAAATGCAGCGGAGTTGCAAGCCAGTCATCGCCTCCTTATTTACGCTGCAGCATTGGGGTGAGCGTTACAGTACTATAACACAGTCACAGTCGATCCACCATTACCCTTCCCTTCGTAGTCTATGTCTGTGAGGCAGCGCACCATCACCCAGGGTTCCCCGTCCCCACTATAATAAAAGGACTCGAAACTAAAATGGTACGACTTGTGACTCGACTTGAGACTTGTTGGCTGTGACTTGTGACTCGACTTGGGACTTGCTTCGTCTTTGACTCGACTTGACTCGGGACTCGAGGGCAATGACTTGAGACTTGCTTGTGACTTGCCTAACAGTGACTTGTTCCCACCTCTGCTTAATGGTAACCATGTTTTTAGTTGCCTGAGCACTAGAATATTTGCATCATGCTTGAGTGTCTGCAGATATTCTACACAGGTAACTTTGACAGTGAACTTTACAGACATATCGATATGTGTGTGTATGTATATGTGTGTGAAAATATGCACTTCAACATCCAAGTTCTCTCACTGCAGCACCACATTGCAGGAGAAACAGAAAAAAAACCCCATCTCCCTGTGTAATGGCGTGCAGGTATGTGTGTGTCTGTATACTACACACCAACAAGCAGTTCTCCAAAGTCAAGGTGAGGTCTGTCGAGGTAGACGAGGGGTTCTTTAGTGGTGCCCACACACAAGAAGGGCACAGACAGGGACAGGGACTCAATCGTAAAGCTCCAGATTGACTCCACTGCTTCAAACTGCTCAGCTACATATTCAAAGCATACCTGCATGCACACACACACACACACACAGAGCAGAAGATTACAAAAGGCAACAATAAAAAGAAAAAGAGGGTAAAAGGAATAAAGATGGAAGTACGGGAGGGAAGAGTGACAAGCTGAAACTGATCAGAGCTGTAAATGGATTTGAGGAGATACAATTAAAAAGGAAATATATGAAATGGGGGGAACGAGAACGGGTTGGATTTGTTGGGATAAAGATGGGCGAAACAGGGACACTCAAACAATAATGGGATCATATTTCAAAAATCAGGAGAGGGATTGAGATTGACTGCAATGCGCAATGAAATGTGCATTAGATCCACAGTAGGTGAAGGAAACTAACAGGGTGGTGGTATTTTACACCACTAATTTGACTGTGTGCGTTTCCATCCTTACTTCCGCCTTCTTCCCGGGCAAGATGGTGCCGCGTGGGGTGAGGCAGCAAAATGGGCTGCCACCTGTGTCCTCACACCTCCACTTGAATGCATAGGGTTTATTGGTTGGGTTCACCACACTGAAACATCTGTGGAGTAAAGCGAGAAGAAAGAATGTACATACATACACGTATGAGGGCTCACAGTGACGAGAGGAAAAGCATGCTCTCTCTCTCTCTTTTACCTTTTTGATGGCACAGAGAGGCCAACAGAGCTGAACTCTATGACCCTGGTGTTAGGGTCCAGAGCGCCCCTGAAATTAGGTTTACGGCGGTTCCCACTGATATAGTCCGAGTGGTCCATTTGAAAGTGACAGTGGGGCAACAGGCTGCGGCCACACACCGAGACACAGGGAGCCTCCTCTCCATCCTGCAAGTTGGGGATTCTGAAAGAAAAGGTAGGAAAAAGTCCTTCTAAAATGCCAGGGGTCATTTTCAGGGTCATGTCATTCATCATGACACAGAGCTCAGTACTCGAGGTGAGGCCAACTGAATGGGATAACTGTTTTATAACTTGTACAGTCTCTGTTTTTTGCTTTACTCTACCTGCTGACCAGCCTGCCCTGAAACTGGGCCACTTCAAGGGGTGAAAAGCGGATGCTGAAAGTCTGAGTGGAACCGGGCGCTACTGCCCCAATGCTAGGCTCGACGCTGATGGGTAGAAGCTGTGGATTCACTGTCAGAGATGACATCGCGCTGGCAGGGCGGGCTTCAGTAAACACGCCTCCTGACTTGCTGCCTGGTCGAAAAGGCAGCGTCCCATCTGTAAGGCCAAACATGTTTTTTAATTTACACAAAGTGATTACACTTGATGCTGATATTTGAAGGCATCATGATATATAGTTATATTACTGCATAGTAATACCTCCTTGGTCATTGTTTACAACGTTGTTCCTTGGAGCCATGAGGACTTGCCAGGAGTATTCCAGTCTGACAGTGCCATGATTCACGATCTGCAGTCTGCACACACACACACACACACACACACACACACACACACACACACACACACACACACACACACACACACACACACACACACACACACACACACACACACACACACACACACACACACACACACACAGAAACAAAACATGAGGTCTAGCTCGTTGCCCTGATTCCTTTCATGAAAAAGCCTATGCAGGGCGGTAGACTTACTGGTGGAGCCTGGTTTGGTAAAGCATGGTGTCTTTGAAGTGGATGGTGTCGTTGCTGCAGCTGAACTTCACATAGTCACAAACGGCACTGATTCGCAACGCCAACTCCCACTGGGAGTCCTCAACAACAGAGCAGCAGGGTTCAGGATCCGTCTTCATCACCTGCGTGCAAACGTGTGCTCAACAAAAATCCTGACCTTGTGATTCTCTGTTTAACATCGCTCTCACTGTCGTCATGTTTACCTTCTTCTTGTGCTGCTGTGGTGCTCCTGCGGCCTGTTTGGGAGAACTCTGCCACTGCAATGTCCTCCTCTGGTCGTCCCAGTCGGCCACCTGCTCGAGTGGCTGCAGGAAATTCACCTGACTAAGTTTGCATCTGATCGGCTGGCTGGTAAGAGTCACTGGCTGATTGGAGGCAAAGGTCACAGTCACTTCCTTGGAACAACCGGCATGAAGGTGCCCAACCTGGAAGAAAAGAGGTTATTTGGGATTTTTTTAAACTCCCACACCTGTATTCCTTCCTCAAATATTTTACCTGTGGTGAAAAGGAGACATGGGATCCAACAGGAGGCCACTCAAACCTCACTACCTGGCTGCTGCTGTGGTTTGTCATTGTGAAATTCTCTTGATAGGAACAATTTACATGGCAGTCGCCAAAATTCAGCACCTCGTAATAACCTGTCAGACAGAAATAGACTTGAGTAAAATTCCTGAGTAAGAAACCAGCTAACATATTAATAAATCCCAACGCTTACAGCATTTGCCTGTTCAGAACAACTGCTACTCTGGTTGATTATTGAACCTGCTTCACACATGGCTCTTTCCAGTCTAATCACATGATGAGCTTTCTGCCGCCCTGTCTTCTCTTACCTCCATCTCCATTTTCCTGATCTATTTCCTGTAATGACCGCCTGATGTTGTCAAGAGAGACAATTTCCCGGTGAGCTTCTCCGGTCACATGTAATATGGTGTTTCCGTACTGGTTGTCCTCTACCTGCAGTGAGATCTTAGCCTTGACACTCAAAGGCTTGTCAGAGCAGAAGCTGACCTCAAACTCCACCTGCTGGTGAACATTCAGGCTCAGCATGACTCGTTGCACCAGTTGATGCCCTGTGGAAGAGTGAAAGAGTCGTGTGTTCAAAAAGAAATGTGGCCAAAGCTGTCTTGTGCAGAGGAGCAGAGCCGACGATGAGTTCAAACAAAATAGACTTGTAGTCCAAAACAACAGTATCACAGTACATCTTTATTTATGAATGAATGAATGAATATTTGTTGATACATTTTCATTAAAATTGTGGCGAAAGAGCCTTTAAAGCTCTTATGTTTGTGTGTAGGAGCTGCAAATATGGAGTTTGCAGCGTAGAAGCCTCGTAACTCATAACTGAATTTATCACAAATCAACAAAACTGCGTTGTTTGATAAGAGTTTGGATGCCAGTTTAACACAGTACAAAAACAAAGACGACTAAACAAGTTATTCTTAATTTTTGATATGCAGTATATGGATCAAGCCCACAATGGAATGCTTTAAATTATGCAATAAAAACTATTAAGAGTCACAAATAAACTTAGCTTAACCTATCTTAAAAAAACACAATTTATTGATTTACCCCTTTATCTTTCACGTGAGTTGTCCAGACGTGGGGGCTCCATAACAAATTCCACGGGGAAAATTACAAGCTACTGATTGTTTAAGTGAAGTCTTACAGCTCCAGTTTGTACCTGAGTCATTGGAGGCCTCGATCTGCGTGGAGTGGATGGAGCTGCTTGTGTTGCCAGGTGCCGCTTTGAGGGTGAACACTCCATGTTTATCCAACATATCAATCTGGACCTAAACAACCCACAAAGCACCTTTTTGTGTAGCATTGTGTTTTGGGTATTTTGTTATAGTGGATGTGGGTTACTATGTGAAAAATGCATCTTCTAGATCTATAATAAACACAAGGATAAATAGGTCTCTTCCTACCTGAGCAGGAACATTGCCGTCATTTAGCAGCACCAGAGGCCGTGTTTTGCGACGCCCTACCAACACACGTCTGAACTGGAGCATTTGGCGTCCTCTGGTGTTCCTCAGAGCGGGACGCACCACACATACACTGGGCAGACTGCCCTCGCCCCTGAGGTTGAACTCCAGCACCTTACTCTTGAATGTGGGTGTCATTCTGGATGAGACAGAGAGAAGAGGAGATGCACAGCGGTCAGCAAGGAAAATAAAGTGCTGATGCTGTTCTGTTACTACACTTGGTAGTAGAAATAAATGGGACCAATCAACGTCAAAGAGAGCAGTGCTTACTCAGTCACCAACTCGTACCTGCTGGTTACCTCCATTGTGGCCTCAAACACAGCGTTGTAGCACAACATTGTCTGGGGTGTGAAGGTGACCACAGCGAATAAGTGTGACTGCCTGGGGATGCTCAGCGTTGCAGCAGACAAATTAAAAACATCCGCAATTCGAGAAGTCTGTAAGAAATCGTAGTATCAGCTGCGTGTAGCACGATAGGAAATGGTCCTGTACGCATTCATCCATGTACCCTTTACATGCCTTACCTTAGAGCCAATGTACTTAATTGCCAAGCTGAGCACACAGGGCACCTTGCTGTTGTTGGTTATTTTGAAGCGGGCCTGGGCTGTTTGCCCCACCAGGACTTTGTTGAAAATGAACGTGTTCTCGTCCCGGATGTAAATGCGTTCAGCATTGCAAAACTGCTCAGAGGAGAGCTGACTGCTGTCGTGGCACAAATGGTGTTCCTCAAAGATGGTTGACATGTCTAATGCTATACCTGTGAGACAACAATGATCCAAAATAGGTAATAATTTGATCTGATTAGATGTTTGTGTGAAATTGCAGTAATAGGCTTTTGAAGCCCTCAATTATGGCCAAAAATGTTTTTGTGACAATAAATTCTTCATCCTTGTGTCTGAGTGGATGTTTGTTCCAAATGTGGAGCCAAGTGAGAAGCATTGAAGCGAGAGGTTTCACTCGATCAACGGTGATCAGCGGTTTGTTGATCACGTCGGACAAGATCACACTGCTCTCACCTGGCTTGCAGACTTCAGCCAGCAGTCTGTACGGAATGCCGTCCGGCCGGTCTGAAGGATCACGCTCACTGACGTCAATGAGCAAACACTGGTTCCAGTCTCCCAGCTGCTCAGCCACACAGTCCACTGTCACCACCTGCTGAGCGCCTGGCTGCAAGCTCCCACTGCAGGGCGACACGGAGAAAACCCCCACCGTGAGGCGATTCTGGAGAGAAAATTAGACGAGAATACCGTTGTGCAAATTAAAATGTAGGTATTACACACAGTGGACAAAGAACTCTCCTGGTATTTTAATATGGATTTTAAGGGCAGGTTGCTATGTTTTGAATTTGGTTATTTTTCTTTCTATTAAAGGGTGTGTTGTTGTATTTTGCCAGCCTCATGCTTCTCAGCCTCGTTGGCACTGGCAGTCTCACCTGTGTCATAGCCATGTCCTTCAGGTTGGACTCACGTCTTACTTTGCTACTGGCACCAGCAGATCTCTCTGAATGGGTCTCTGGAGGCATCTTCCTAGCAGGTCCCCTGAGACCAGTGCCCAGAGATACAAATATTCATTTAGGTTGAACATCTTTAAGCAAAGTGAGTTTTCAGAAGAAATATCACTGTTATAACTTCTTCAGCTTGACATCACTTCAAGTAGCAGTTGAGACCTTGATTGTGATTTATGCACAAGTAGGTTTATTCTTTTTCAGATTTAAATCTTCAATGTATCCATTGACATGAGAGACATGTTATTGAACACAATCCCATTAGTTTGTATTGCAGGGCATTGTTTTTGCCGATACCGTTTACTATGAAGCTACCTCCATCACGCTATATACGGTAACTTTTGTTCACAGGATTCAGGAACATTTTAATATGGAATTTTGTGACTTGTGGCAGCAAAGATGGTTCAACATGTGCAACTTCAAAACTTGTGTTTTAGCATTTTCTAATTTTTTAATGACTGAATTTTTTAATGAATGAGTATCATCCCTTGTGCTTAAGTATATGTGTGTGTTCTGTTCTCCTACCCTGCCTTCCCCGGTGGCGCAGGGTTAGGGGTCATGCGGCTGATGATGAAACGTGTCTCAAAGTCTCCATTGTTCTGGATGGTGAAGCTCTGGCTTTTCTTGAAGCCATAGACCAGTGGGCCAAAGTTGAGGTCACAGGCAGGTATGATCTTGTACCTGATCAGCAATTCATCAATTGTCAAAAAAAGATACACAGATTCACAATCTGAATTGGAATAGATTGTACTACTGTTCCTTAAATACTAATGCATATTACAGAAAAGAGATAGTATGAATCAAGTCTTTACCTGGAGAAGACAGACTTGACTGAAACCTCAATTGCTATAGTGGCTATGAGTTCTCCACCATTCCCAATGCTGGGGTCAATCACCTGCGAGAGAAGAAACCCACATTTTGACTTGAGTGTGCCATAAAATGAACAAATAATGAATACATAGCTGAACCTCCACTGCAAGCATTAAGGCCGTTGTAGGGTTCTGACCTGGCAGCACAGGACAGGTTGCTCTCTAATGAGGATTTCTCTGTTGGGTCTGCATAGTATTTGCACCGCTGTGGGCTTCTCGTGGGGCATTAGAGTCCCACTCTGGGGAGACACCGTGAAAATGGCCTCCAGGTTTGGCTGGCTTGGGTCGGTTCGCTGCAATGTGAACCTTTTGCAAAGAGAAGAATGCAAGTGAAACAACTTTGTTTTTTTCTCTGTAGTTCACTTGCAGTAAGGTGAAACCCAAACTAAAAAATTGAAAGTAAAGAAGTAGAATTTCAAACTCACTTATAGGCTATTTCATATTTCCCTAGGTTCTTCATCCTGAGAGACAGTTTGGCCTCTTCAAAGACTTTAATGGTTCCAAAGTTCACACAGCCATCTGCCACATGAACATCATTCAACTATCAGTGAATCCCGGTAGTAAACACTGACACCTCACAGATTTTGGATTAAAATATCAGTCTGAAATAAATGTGCCACAATAAATTAGGAACCTTATGACGAAGGACATGTTTGTAAATTTGACCAGTTCTTACTTGGTGTGATCTCCAAATCAATGACATAGGCTTCAGCTGTGACCTGTATTTTTTCTTTTTGCACGATGCCTAGAATCATCCCCACATCAGATACCTGAACCAAAACACACAGTACATGCTGTATACTGTACATACAAAGTGGTATGTGAAATATCCAGTTTGACACCTATTTCTGAAACTCCATCTGCATAGATTCTGTATGCTACATGTATTATTCATTTCTGCATGTGTACTTGGTATAGTTTTACTTCACCTCCAGATATAAGATCTTCTTAACGTGGAGTGGCCTCTTGGCCCTGAAGTGTAAGCTCAGTTGGTAAGAGGAGTTGGGTAAAACAATGCCCTGATCCTGTGGCACACTGAACTCATCACCTAAATCCTCCACGCCCCGCAGTCTCCAAGACACCGGCAGAGGTGTCTTGTTATGCAGCGTCACTCTGCTGCTCTCCCGCCTACAGAAGAGGAAGGAAGAAGGTAAGACCGAATCACGTATACAATGGAATTTAAAAGGTAATTGCTGTTGACACTGCAATTGATCCACAGTATTATGACTTCACCGCACTGCTTTTTTTCAGAGGGGGCTCACTTTGCGTTTGAGGAAAATCACTTGTCAGGCTATTGAAGAAGAAATGCTCTAGAATTTATTTTCTCTGAAATGGTATTCTACAGTATGTTTTTGGTACCTATTCAGCAATGTCCTTTGAAAGTGACAATGGTTTCTTTCCAGCTCCAACTCCGGCCGAACGCCCCGGCAGGAAAGTTTGACGTTGACAAGCTCTGGATTGTCCTTGACATGGCACACAATGCTGTCCGTCATTTGTCCCAGTTTTGTTGGGTACGCCCACACTGTCAACTCCTAGCAGGACAGATATTTACATTTACTAATGCATGTTGTAATATTATAAGCATCCAAATAATGGACTATAAATATATTCAAAATGTTGTATTTCCCATGACGATGTTAGATGTGTATGATACCTGTTTCTGGTCGGGTTTGAGGGTCATAGTCGGGGGGTCCAGCAGGTACGTGGTGGCCTGGCTATCATGCTGGAAATAGAACTGGACCTCAGCCTCCAGGCTTGAAATGTTATGAATCACTAGTCGCTCTGTGTTGTCTGGATGTCTCCTTTCTTTGTATCTACACAAACAAACACGAGTGTATGAATTTAAATGCAAAGACTGATACTTACACACTCTGCCATTCCCAGCTATTGCTCTGCCTCTCACCTGTCTCTGGTCTCGCCACTAAGCAATGGTCCAAACTCAAAGTATCCAGGTTTGATCACGTATGTATTCTGGAGCCCGTCTTCCATTTGTGGGACCTTCTTACTATAGGCAAAGAGAGTCCTGGGAAAAGCATATACCGTAAATCCTCAAATTAAGACCGGGATTCAATTAGAGGCCAGTCTTCAGATAGTAGCCGGGGGCGTGGTCGATACGGACAAATAAAGGCCGGACCCCAAATACAGGCCGGGGGTAAAAAAAGAAAAAAAAGTAAAAGTAATATTTCATAAATACATGTTCTCCTTATGTTTAATGTTATTGGCTAATTTCATGGACTGTTGGCAATAAAAAAAGACATTTTACCACGTAGGCCTACTAGGCAAATTTGTTATTGTTTCAAGGCGGGACAGCCATGCGCCGCTGGTAGGGATGCGCTGGCGCTCCGGCAGCGGGGGGGAGGAGAACCGCACGCAAGTAGCCCAGGATGAGGAGAACAACGAGGAGGAGCTGCTTAATAATGAACTTGTTGTTCTTGATGATGAGGATGGGGAAGAGGATGTTGAGGGGGACGCCGAATAGCTGTACAAATGTTGCCTCATTACTGGTGAGCTTCGGATGTAGACCTAAATATTATGTTTAGATGTAGACCTATTTTGCAAGGTCCATTTAGTTCGAAGTTTGTTTGCTCCATTTGACCGTAGCTTAATGGCTATGCCCATTTCCGATGTTGCTGATGAATTTGGTAGTTGCGTAATATGACAGGCCTAGTCTAGGTCCTGGCCATTTGGTTTAATTTTGGTTGTCTCCTGTTCGTTCTGTGATTGCTGTCCTTTCACAGGACCAGATGTTTATTGTTACGTTGACACTGCAAATGCTATACGCGATAAACTTTTTTTTTGGCCGAGTGAAATTTTTGACTTGCTTGATTGGAAAATATCTGCAATTAAGGATGTATCTTAAGACTGACATGCACTATGGTTTATTACTGATTCATTTCTAAATGGTTAGTGAGAAAGTTGATTAGCTATAGGTCTACCGGTTTCATTCTACCGGTAGCCTATCGGTAAATGGTTGCAGGAAGTGCTGAACGCATATGCAATGAATGATATTAGCCTACTGTAATTATGCCCATTATTTTATTTAAATAATACAGAAGATACCGGTAAGTAAGAAATAAAGGCCTGCCCCTAATACAAGCCTGCCCCAAATTCAGGCCGGTGCGCTGTGCAGCCTATGTAAATAAAAGCCCTGGCCACTATTTGAGGATTTACGGTACAGTAACTTTAGAGTTCAACTAAAATCCCATTTAGTAAAACCTTCATAAAGGTAAACGCAAATTGTTAAAAGGTTCTGTGCACTCCTGCAGCTTCTTCCCTATGAGGACGGGTCCACGTCCCTACGATATACGTCTGATATATATATATATATATCTATATCTGTTTTGATGTATATGAGAATGCTGAATAAAACGTTTACATCATGAGAAATGACATTTATTTGAACGTGTGTAATGTTTGCTGGTTATAGGAGGACCTACCCCACAAAAGCAGCATTATAATCTTTTCTCATTATCTCAAGTCAAATGCGTTCAATTTGAATCCTTGTGAATTTTTGAAGCTAACAAACTTAAACATTTTTCTCAGAATTTTGTTTGATCATTTAATGATCAGAGGGAAAAGTGTGACAGGAAAAATCAACATTTTTAGAGTCTCATGAATAGTACTAGGATTTGATATTATTTTGTTTGTTACTTTATATGCTTTATCTGATACCGGAACTCAATTCTTACAGCAGGATGCTGCAGCTCTCTTTGAGGGTTGAAACGTATTGCTAGCACAGTTTCAAAATCCTGACTCCAACCTCTGCTTTCACCCATAAATGGGATCACAAGAGGCCACCTCACAGTTGGACTCCTTTCAAAGGTTGTCTCTGTTTCTTCCTCTGCTATCTTACTGTGTAGCAGGGGTGTGTTTCTGTTAATTAGACAACTCAACTGCTTCAGTTGTTGTCAGACTGCCTGCACTCTGCACAACTGTTGTACCTTATTTGCAAAGAATAAAGTTTTAAAAGTCAATTCTGTTCTCTCATATGTTTTCATCTCAGCATTTTATGCACTCACACTAAATAGCTAATTTTTTCCACCACGTTTATTTAAGTACTAGACCTGGACCTTGAGTCTGAAATAAAGAGTTGATTGATTGTTAAACAATGTTGACTGACATGTAGTCTTTGCAGATGGAGGGATAGGTGCCAATTCCTCTGCAGGGGAGCTGGTAGCATCTCCGAGTCCCCAAAAGCTCAAAGTTGAAGGTCTGCTCAAACGTCCCTGGGAATTCTGAGTAGAACCAGATCCTCAGAACCACCTCACCATTAGCTGGTACAACCCAGCGAAATGTTGTCAGACTGCACAAAAACACACACACAAACTTAGTACAAACAACAACAACATAGAACAGAATAAAACACTATTGTGGTGTCTGTGTGGGTTTTTCCTTGCCTCTGGCTACGTTTCAGCTTTATGTTGTCTTTGTGTTGGTCCTGTTCAGCGCAGTCAGGTGTGGAGGAGAGGGGTAACCGAGGGGAGGAAGACCGGTCAGAGCCCTTTGCCTTTGTCTTGTCTGAACTTTGTCTCTTGCTCTTCTGACTCTCTCTGATCTTTTTATCCTTGTTTTTTGTCAAGCTGGCCTTGATGCGACCTTCAAAACCTGCCCCTTCCTTTAGTGTGCACACAAACACCAGTTTCAATCTTAAATGCTGACCTAGGTTTTTGCAGTTATTTTCCAGTACTATTAAATCTCCAAACCACGAACACATTTTCTGAAACGACTCACACAATTTTGTAGTGTTAAAGCATATATTGACGTTTAAACTATACCATCACCTTTACAACTGATGCGCGCATATCTTCCACCCAATCTTTATTCTCCTCGTCCTGTTCGTCCAGCCCAAAGGGAACCAGGAAGGTGAAACAGCTACAGGTGAGTTGAACGTTTGATTGCTCCCTGTTTTCAGGAAAAGGAACCACAGAGAACGTTGTGGGTGGCGGAACGGGTGGGCCGCTGGGTCCCAAACCCAAATCATCCAACACCTACCCCGATCACAGGAGAGAAGGAAACATATTATTCACTGGTGACAAACTGATACAAAAAGAAAGAAATGATCGACAACATTTATGGAAGAAGTACAGAGTAATTCATGATTACTACAAAAACAGAAAAGAGAAAAGTCAGCTATACCTCGGCCAGTGGAGGCAGTGTGCTGCCTTTTAGCAGCTCCGCAGCACTCGGATAGTCTTTCCCTGTTACGTTCAGGGCAACGTGAGGGATAATGTCCTGTGGAAGCACCACGTCCGCTGCAGCTGGCACTGACATCTGACTAGGCAACGGCGACAAGCCGTGTTTCTTGTTCTTCTTGCCAACAGCCGTCTGTGCACACAGGCCATGATGTATCCAATTGATGTGTTGGTTTCTCGTACCGCATTACTGCAATTTAACTACTTTGACCGGGAACAAATATGGGGAGGGATAACAATGTCTAAAACAGGATTATTCTACAGGAGTAATGCTGCGTTACTGGAAAACCATGTTGCAATGTTGTGAACATGCGACAGGTCAGAATGCATCTCTCTGTCCATCCCATTAATGTGTGTAAACCGCTGTATGTTATCCTGTGGGAGTCTGGTGTCACAGTGAAGGGATGGCTCTGCGCTGTTGCAGACTTACCAAGAATAAGTGTTCTGCTCCCTGCGGATGCTACAAGGATTTCAAGAACTGATCAGAATGGTTAAAAGAAGAGTTTTCCAATGTTATTTCAAATGTAACACGCTTGATGAACGGCAGCCGTTTAGGAGAGAGTAAAGAAGAATACCATCTTTGTCGTAATTTTACAGGCAGTCTTAACTTAATTAGAGAAAACTTCATTTAGAGAATGCATGACTGACGGTCATCCACCTAACCTGTTTCTCTGTTGGGGCATCCTCAGGCACTGGAGGAGCCTCGTCACCAGGCAACGGGACCAGCAACAAGCCCCGGGCTCGGTCCCAGTGCTGCAAGATGTGATCCACCTGTTGCTGGGTCTGCTCATACACAGCGAACTGACACTGCAGCTCATCCACAATGGACTGGATTGGCTGGATAGTCCAAACATCAAGGGTAATACAAAGTGGTCATCAGCATTGAACAGCTATTGATTTTTTCATGGTGTGGGATAAGCATTGTTACATGCGAAAGTGAATGCAATTCATATTTTATGATATCAATTATAGGTTGTAAGCATCTTACTCGAGATGTTGTCATAGGACACTGAATGGTTGTTTATATTTCTAGTATTCAGAGCAATGTTTGATAGTAAGAACAATTTTAGCTTTTAAGAGCTGCAAGAGTGCAAATACAAAGGGAAAGAAGTCTACTTTTTGAGTAATACAAAATGCATTTGGCTCCATTTTTGCTGGAATTTTTGTGTCCTTATCCGAAAAAAGAATTTGACATGACGATGGAGTGACTTGCTGTGCGGGGGTGTCATGGCCTTCGCTTCTTAATGAACTCACCATCTCTCCCTCCAGATTGTCTGCAGGCACAGAAGATTCTGCTTGTAATCGCTTGGCTTCTTTGCTCCGATGCGCTGTATTAGCAAAGCGGGATTGATAATAGCACATACACAATAATCTTGGGCTATATGTAGTACATTTTTACATTATGAATGACATTAATTCCTTAGCCTAATGTGTGAGTTTGCATTTATTTATATATTTCTTCAAGACCTGAAACACTTTAAGAACCTTATGGATCAAAAATATAATAAAATTATGAGTTGTGTAAGTAAGTAAATTGTGAGTGCAACCCTCAACCATCATGGTAAAACAAGTGTGTATGGTCTTTTGTATATGCTGAAGGTTTCTGCATCCTGCACTGAATCATGTAGAGATTCCTTACATCTGCTGGCACCTTTGTTTAATGGAAGCTGCTCTCTTTCAACCACTCGTATTTTTTTGGAGTTGTTAGAGCCAGACGTCGGCACAACATTGACTGCAGCTGTTGTCTGGAAAAAAAAGAAATCAAATCTATTTTGAAATCAGTGATGCATGTGTGAACGTGGTGCTCCTTCCCAGCACCAGATAGGCGATTCTTCACCAATAGCTCTTTCCTTTTCTTCAACACCCTTTCTACTCTTAGCCTCTTCATCTCTGCAGATTCTATACTCTTGAGACCCATCATACATCAAGTCAGTTCTGATTGCAACGTCTGGGATCTAATTTCTCTAATTGTTTCTGTAGATGGGCCCATAGAAAGATTCTTCTTAAAGTTTTGACTCACTATCACACTCACACTTCTACAGCTGCCTTGGCTGTTAGATTGTGACTCCTGGTTCTCAGTCCAACAGTATCCAATAATATAACGTACTGTACTCTATGAACAATGATTGACAGTTTCATATACACTTGTAACACTTGAGGCTTCTTAACTCCTACAAGTACAATATAGTACTCAATATAGTATGGCCTAAATCTCTAGAGAAAGTTCCATAAAATATTATTTTCCCTGGACTTCTGTCATTTGTTAGCGTCAGCAGATAAAGTAGTTTTGGTTATAAAAGGATTCACAGCTGGTCTATGATGTGCTACAGTACTCATTAATCTGTATGTCCCCTTATTTTCCAGTTGTGGTGCTCTGTAGTTCATAATGTACCTACATAATGTAATATTTGAAAGTCAACAGTTAATTATAAAATACCTACGAAATAATTCCACGTTATTCCCTCGTTCCATGTTTTGTTGCCTCTCAAATACAGTACAAGCATCAGTACCTACTGTAGGGGTATGCAGTGGTAACGTAAATTGGAAAGTTATGCTATGTGTTGTAGGACATCAGTAATATAACAGTATATACACAGACCTGCTTCCTCTCCAGTGTGCTCTTCTCCTTCGACACTTCTTTAAGAGTCATTTTTCCTCCCTTTTTTTTGTTCTTCAATTCTTCTTCCTTCAGCATCTCCTCCTGAAGCCTCTTTTCTTCCTGCCCGAGCTCCCTTTCAAAGAGGCGCACATGCATTCACACGTTTTTATGGTTGTGTAATTTTGGTTCGAAATATTAACAATAATTGGATGAAAGCAGAGTCAACTAATTTGGTTAACTTTTGTGAACAAAAACAAAATAAATCATCTTTAGAGGAGATTTTAATTAAATGCAGTAATGCACTCAACATTAGACATATATCTGTACTCTCCTGTATACTCTTAATGTATAGTTTATTTCTACATATCTGTACTGTGTTGTTTCTCGGCTCATCTTTATTTGTCAGTTTCATTTTTTTCCTTCTGCATTATGGTTGCATTTATAGTCATTTTCAATCTGATGATGTTCAGTTAAGAGAGAGTGATGAATCTGACAAGATACATTGACACTAGCGTATCTAAGAAAAATAAATTCTGCTGTCTGTACTTCTCTGTTAGTCGCTGATCAATATGCTCCTTTTTCTCCTCGGGCAGAGCGTCGTACTCCTCATCATCCAGCTCCTGCAACCACGGCTCCTCCATTTCAGCTTTCTCTTTCTCCAGAGCCTCTGAAGTACACAAGCAGACAGTTATATTTCTTAACCATAAACCCGACTGATTAGACATAAATATACACTAAATAAAGATTTGTAACCTTTGTATAATAATGCGTCATCAAGTGCATTTCTCTTACCCTTGGCTTCTCTCTGTGCTTCCTCTCGTGCCTTCAGGGCGTCGTACGAGTCACTCAGGTTGACTACAAAGATGCGTTTGCGGTTATCAAGGGCCTTGAGAATGATTTGCAGCACGCTTGCTGCTGATTGAGCATACACAGACTCCAGGCCGTCAATCACGATGCCGCGGTGACAGTCGCTTAACTAACGCCATGACAACAACAAGACGACAAACAAAAGAAGACACAAGTGAGACTAAGTGTGAAAAGTGTCACACATAATACATATCTGTTATATATTTTTGATTCATCAAAGACTGAACTGAATAACCACAAGAAGAAAACTGTGGGTAATCTAACTGAAATCTTTCTGCCAGGATGTCAACCAAAAGCTGTTCAGGCAACAGATTACTGTTCACATCTCCTCCCTGAGGAGAAACCACACTCAAGCTGGTTTATTATAGTCAACTATTATTTTCTTATTTCAATTATACACAGATATTAAAGAGAAATTTGCTTTACAAAGATGAAGATGTATCAAGTAGGTTCATACCCTCAAATTAGTAGAGGAATTTTTCAATTTACAAACATGGACTTCAATGCTTTGACAGCAGCAGCAGATGAGCAGAGGAGAAGAAAATATACCAGGCAACGGGTAAAGTGTGTGTTCTCGGTCCCCCGAGGAGCCTTGGAGCCATTTCCGCTGAAGCCGTCCTCAATGGGTTTTGAAGGAACTTCCAAAGTACCACGTGAAGCTGGAGCTGAATGTGGAGCTGGTTCTGATGCTTCTGGATGTGTTTCTGGTTCATATTCTGTGGACTGAGCTGAAAGCAGATACAGTATTAATATTTTCTTTTGTCTACATTTACCAATGTTGCTCATTAGAATGTTCTTCTACAGTTGTGTCCTGTCTGTTTTCTTCTTACCAGCCTCCTGAGGCTTCTTCCCAGCATTAGCGGCGGCAGCACAGTCGTAGGGTTGTCTCGCAGTCTGGCTGATAGGTGAAGTTCCATTGACGAGCACCTCGGTAACCACGGCATCAACACTCAGGCTTGCCCCTCCGTAGTGACGGGCCAGAGCTGCCACACAGCTGCCATTATCTAAAGTGGGGAAGACACACCAAAAATTTCACAAATTCATACTCATCAATCCTACATTTCTGGGTATACAGCATATAAACTGGGAGGCAAGTTAGGAACACATATTTTTGGTGACTCTTTTGGATCTAGTCACATATTTTATGTTAATAACAGATAAACCAGAGAGGTATTGCAGGTGAAAAAAAGATGGATGTTAATTAATTCAATATTTTAGATTGATATATGAGGTTCTCCAAATGAGATGACAAAATTAAGCTTGATTTAAAATGCATAGCCAACTTTTTATTGATCAATTAGTCAATCAATTGCTTCACCTGTCAGTGGCGCTCCATACACAATAATAGCAATGCCTCTGCGGTTGCGTGCAGCCAGACCCTCAGGCGACAGATCCACACGCATGTGGCGAGCTATTGCTCTGGAGACGGGGGTCATCTCGAGCTGCCCCAGTGCCTGGGAATTTCCCACTACGGTCATCTCCGAAACCACTGAAAGAACGAGTGTTACTTAGACACGCAGGGCCTGTGGAAACAACAGTGAATGTTCAAATGTTGTACTTACGTAATTCAGCTGGTTTCAAACTTAAAGAATGCATTTCTTCCACTTTGCTGTCTCTTTCCTCGTATGTGTCAACCATCACAGCTTCATCTTCATCCAGGCCTTGTTTCAGTCCTGCTGTACACAGGTAGTTTGGATAAAAACAGGGAACCGACATTATATGCAGACACCTTTGAGTACATGATTTCAGTTCTTAAGGATCATGTGTGCCCTAAGCTACCATCGTCTTTCAGCTGGGAGCAGTGCTCCTGGTAGTACTCGAGCAGTTCCTGGGGAAGACTTTCTCCAGGGGCTCTGGGGGGCAGCAGTAATATGCGGTTCTCGTCATAACCCTTAACAAGACGCAGGATCTACACGGGAGGAAGAAATGGGAAAGAGAAGGAAACCGGAACAGAGAGAAAACATAATATGGAACAGTTAGAAGAAAATGAAATGTTGTGGACCAGTTAAGGAACAAGATAAAAGAAAACACATCTCCAGGGCAAAGAGTGGTTGGAAAGATCTGGAAGAAACATGTGACTTCCTGTGGTGTAATGCATTGTGCAGGGTTACCTTTTCTTCTTCGAGATACTGTGTGTCTAATTCCAGGGAGTAGAACTCAACAGGGAAAGGGCAGGGGTTTCTGACGGTGACGTTGACCTCGACGTCAGTGTTGAGAGGCAGGCATGGCCCGAGCTCCAGCACAGACGGGCAGAACTCGAGATGTGGCTTCTCCGCCCGCCCCTGGGCTGTAATGAACAGCTGCTGGCTGCTCTCAGCCACGCGGACATGTAGCTGCCTGTTGTAGGAACTCTGTAGAGACACGTGCGGTAGGTCATCAATCCATGTAAAGCTAAAGTTGCTCTGCTATATGTCATGCCAATCTCTAAAATCAATGAAGCACTTTACCCCCTCAGCAGGGGTGAACTTTATCTGGACATTGACCCGTTCACCAGGAGACAGCATGCCAGAACTGGGAATCATCTTGAACACCACAGCAGGCGGTTGTTGTATCTGCAAGTCCTTTTGATGCTGAGAGCAAGAAAACCAAATAGTCAGGTTTGTATGTATAAACAAAAACTTTTTTCCCAAAGCAGTTGGTGCCTTAAGAAAATAAGAGATGGAAAAGTTAAATGAGATGTCCAAAAAATGACAGATCTGATACCTTTTTGATAGGCTTTCCCTTCTCAGCTATACTCCAGAAGCACTGCACAGACTTGTGATTAAACAGCTGTATTGTCCTCATCTGATGGGGAACAACAACATGAGGGCATTCTTGTGTCAATTTGGCTACAACAGACATTAGTCAAATCAATGTCGGAGACTAGAAAAGGATCTAAACTTCCAACACTGTACCCTCATTCAATCATAGAATCTAACAAGCAACCTCAGCAGGGCTACACAAAGGTATCTCTTGTAACACTGTATTACCTGACACATGCCACATTGCACAGTGTCGAACTGCAGGGTATCAGTTGAAACAGTGACGGCCGGCTCAGTCACCAAAGCACACAGCCGCACCTGGACCGTCGGGCCGCCTACGACCTGTAGATCCAAGTAGAGACAACGCGGACACAATGCTACTGCTCAACAAGGCAGACAACGAGCCAGTTATGTCAAAGTTTCACCCTGAATCATGGTTACCTGTATTGGCATGACAACAATTGTATCCCCCATCTTCAGGTCAGCTGTTTGTGGGTCAAATTTGACCGTAAAAGTCTGCGTCTCTCCACAAGGCAGGTTTTTTACTCTTTTAAAGTCTGTACTGAATCCTTTGAAGATGCAACACAACAGTATTATTCATTTCAAACATGTAGAATATTGAGAGCCCATAGAAAAGTGATTTATATCAAAAGAGTATCGCCCCATTGATCATGCAGCCCTCCAAACCCATCAATTCTATTTCATTCACATTAATTAATTCATATCCATCTTGTATCACTTTAGGATTATTCACTCATCTTACATGATTTTAAAAAAAATAATAAATCTGTAAACTTGTCTCTCTGGATACAAGAGAGGGTTATTTTGTGTAATGTAAACTGGTTAGCTTGGACCCATCCAGTGTTAAATAAAACCCGCCAACAGTATTTCTAAAGCATTATTAAACATGGAATGCCATTAATTATTAAATATACACACTAAACTACTATTCCTATGAACTGAATGAAAAATAAATAGATGAGGAAATCTGAATATCAATTCGATTAAATATTTAAATGAGTCACTATAGTTCAAATCTAGTTGTTAGATCTAAACAAGAATTATCTAGCTGGCTGACTCTGTCTCTCTCCCTACAGACCGCTGAGACAATAGACATACATTTTGAAGCAGACCTAAGTCCCGGGGCGGATTGACGTGTTTTCTCTCTAGTTTCCTGTGTAATTTCTGTGTGTCCTTGAGCTCATTCAGTGCTGCTTTTCTGTCTATAGTTTGTGAATGATGATACCTGTTCCAGCTAGAGGTTTGACATTGGCTTTGAAGGACACAGCCACTGTACCAGTGTTTGTCACGTTTACACTGTGACTGTGGGGAATGGCTGGAATGACATAACCAAAATCCAAAACATACTCTGGAAGCAGGAACCTAGGGCAGAGGAAAGAAGTACTGAGACATGAATACGATGCTAACAAGCAACATCCATGTAAAAGGTTTGTTAACTTGGAAATACTACTACTCATACTAAAGCGATGTGATTATTGGATTCAATAGTTCAGGTTGTCAAGATGATAACATGTTAAACAAGGGACTATTGAGTGGATTCACGCCATGACATCCAGTACATTGATTTACCACAGAACAAAAACAGACCGTTGTTATTCATTAACCCAAAATCTTTGATTACCCCAACACAGTTCTTCTTTCAGACCAGTGAGTGGGCCATCTGTTCAACTAAAGTATGTATGTGTGTGTGTGTGTGTGTGTGCAAACATACTGGCTAAGTTTGTGCCACTTCATGAAGGAACTTTGCGATTCTCGGAGCTCAAGCAGACTGTCAGTCACAGCGAGGGCATTCTGTTTGACCATCATCCTCTCAATCTCCATGTGAAGCAGCTCTTTATACTAGAGGCAGCAGGCATAAGAGAGAAGGAAGAGGGATAGCCGTTAAACACATGAAGGGAGGGTCACATAAGCGCCAAACAGCACAGTCTCACAATAATTCAAGGTATCTCCACGTCAAAGTGAATCACATGCCCCATGTTTAGATCTCTTAATACAAGCAAATGCTATGATGGCAATAAAAAGTGTCTCATTATTTGTCAAGATTCACTTGAAGGAAGATATCATTACTTTTTTACTCTGCCTACTCGTAACTCCAGTGCCAATACTACTTCAGCTTAAACACTGCGTGGGAGTCTTACACAGATTTAATATGCAATGTTTAAGATGTAATTAACTGCGCTATACTCCCTAAGGCCGGTTACACATAAACCCTGTGACAACAATACACCTTCAATGAGATGAAGGGTCGGCTTCTACTCATTGTCGTCCTGTTGTCCACAAAGAGGAGGGATTTCGTCCTGCTTTAGAAAAGAAACTCTTTCTCGCTTTCACTCTTCAACATGAATACCTAGAGCCGGAGATGGTAGCTGGAGATTTTAAAAGGCTCTTCTTCAAGGCAGCAGGGAATAAGGACTAGTGCTTTCTTTAATCTGAGGTATTTTATTTAACCAAAACAAATTAATTTGGATGTACTTTGAATTGCTGTTCTCCCTTGACGCATCACAATTGAATAGTAATCCATATTTATTATCATTCTTAATGTCCACCTTTAAATTCAGACTTAGAAATGCATTCATTGTCTAAATATAATAATGGATTGAATTTGTCCTCCTCGTCTCTTATTTCCACACCATCTGACTAACATTGAAGAAGTCTCTGTCTGTATGTATTGCATATTGACTTCACACTGTACTGTCAAGTGTTACCTCTTGAGACGGAAGGGACATAATGTATCGATAGGAGAATTTCTTTTCTTACTGTTACAAAATGGCATCCTGGGAACCGTTTGTTGTTAGTGGGATAGTTTGTGATCCTGTGGCGCTTACTATCCATTATCACACTCAACACAATCCAAGAGAGCACAATGTTGAGTGTGTTTGGATGAGGAATTTCCAAGAAAGAAAAGCTGTGCCAGGCAGAGCAATAGATAGTCACTGAGGGCAGTGTAGAGGACAGGGTGTAGATGAGGTGGTAATGTCGCCAATTGGTAAGTCCTTATCTGTCCTATCCTTAAAGACCCCCTTATTCTGCCTGTACTAAACAAAGCGTTGTATAGTCTTATAGTCTCATCTACAGTACAGTCGGCTTAATAGAAACCTACATAGCACATGAAATCAATGTTTAAAAAAGAATCTTGGTCACAAACTGTGAGGTGGTGTTTGGCCTCGGCTGTCTGTCTTTCATCAGATGCCATTCCATTCATGAGCTCCACTCCCTCCACAGCTCTTCTGGCCTGCAGCACCAAATCACTGTAAGACTCCTCTGCTGCAAGGGAATTACATTTAAAGAGTTACATTTGTGCCAGTATTTGCTGCCAAATGGAACCGTCTATTGACCAAAAGATTTAGGCTCAAAGATTGCTAGAACAACCAGAATTACCGGCACGCGGTCTAAGAATGTCATTACTTCATAATTCATCCTATTCAACAGTATTAGTTAGAAATTCATATCTATTCTTAAGTTATGGGCAAAAATGTGTTTTGTGAGGCCACAGTGACCTTTAACCACATAATTCTATTGGCTTTACATACTAGGTGCTTATTTTATTTAAAAGAAACAATAAACTATGACACCACATAATTACCACTTCTCCGTTACTGCTGATTATTGATTACTGTCCCAATGCAGGGGGAACATTACCTTCTATTGACATTACCCCATAATTGCAGTTGGGCATTTTGGGTTACGGGTGTGCATACAATTACAAGGGGGGTATACGATTTTATGGCTAATATAGTAACATAATAGTAGATGAAAAACATATTTCATTAGCTTGTTGAATGAGGATATGGTCATGTCTCTATGTAGGAGAAAATGTCAAAACATACGCAGGTTTTGTGGCAAGTTAAGGGTGATCCTTGGGAACACTCCCTCTCCAGTCAGCGTGAGGACCTGCGGCAGTAGGAAAGCCACCTGCAGCTGAAGCTGCCTCTCAAACACCTCTGGGGTGCCTGGGAGGTAGACCACACGCAGACATCGCTCCGCACCGGGATCAATGTAACCCTGGCACACAGAGAAGGAACTAGGTTAAAAAACAACAACAACCGTACGCATGATAGATTACCCTCCCACATCCAAAAGAGTGCAAAGATGACCTCACCGTAGCGGGGATGACCATGGGCCGGCCTGGTATGACATGTCTTTCTACATGTTGCTCATCCTCCAGGGCCTTCCTCAACCCCCCTGCCTCCTCTTCTGCCTCTTCATCCTTCTTTTGAAGATGTGTGATGCTGAAGTTAAAGCCTATCTTGCCAGTATTGGTTAGTGTCACCTCAGCTTCACTTTCTTGATCAAACGGCTGGATAGAAAAGAGACAAGAGGCAATATTGCTTTGTATATGGATAGTGACTTTATAGTGAATTGGTTTTGTGGCTGTCTCCACCCAGTCTCTCTTTGGTGCAGTGGATGTTCAGTAGCGATGATACATCACAGTAATAGTTTCATGAGGGGTCACCATCATGAGGGGTGATTCAAAAACATTTCCATTTCCACAAAGCAACACAGGGAGAAACAGAGGGAGAGACACCGAGAAAGAAAAAATAAGAAAAAGAATTGTGCTGAACAGACAAGAAGCTCAAGAATTGTTCTGAGTGGGGGTGCAAAAGACCATTGTGTGAAAAACTATACAGTGACATTCACCCTGAACATTACATATGATGTCTTTGACACAGACTGAAACATACCTTCTTGATTGGTATGGCTTGTTGGGTTAACATTCTGAGGAGATTTAAGTCTGAGTAAAGGAGCTGTGCTTACATACCTGCAGACCAAAGTCAATATGCGTGGAGTCCAGGCTGTAGCTGATTAAAGATGTCTCTCCTCGGAGTCGGATCTCATATGTCGGCCCCTCTTCTACACGGCACTGTGCTACCACCTTGCTGCTGACATTCTCGTGGCCGTAGAAGCAGAAAATGACCTGTTGCTGCTCCCCAGGTTGCAAATGACCGAATATCGGCAAGATATCAAACACCTAGAGGCACAGAAAGAAAAATACAGAAGAATTCTCATTGATTCTGCTGTTATTGTTATTGTGCGTTCACATTTAAGAGATGTTTTGGTGAATGGGTTTTCTCTTCTCGTCTCTTAGTACTCGACCGTCTGTCTGTCTCTACATCATTGCATGTCGAGTTTGTTGCTTTTCGGCCTCCTTCCTGGCTGCTGGTCCACTCAATTCACACAACTGCCTGCAGCCGGCTCATCCCTCCTCCCGGTCTACACACCTCCCATCAAAGCCCCCCACCAACATCTTCTCCACCTCGTTGTTCACTCATTGCCAGATTGTTCTTCCCCTATTTCCGGCCTAACTAATGGTGTTTTTTTTTCTTCATCGGGTTTTTTTCTCTCACATTATTACGTCTCAAGTCTGCGTTTCATCTCACACTTGGATCAATGTTTACTTCTTGCCAGCTAATATCATCCACATGCAACATGTAAGAGAAATAAGGACACTATTGGCATATTAAGGTTTACATTAGTGAAATTGTCTACACAGTAGACAAGAAGGGGATTTGATTGTTCAAAGACAAATCAAGAGATTCATCAACAGTGAAAATCATTAGTTGTTGTGGCTCCAAATGACATAAACACTCTCATAAACAGTCTCATGAATACATTATGAATAAGGAAACATCAATGAAGGCTTCTCTGAATGTTTCAGCATTCAATTACATCAATAGATCAAAAACAAGGAAGATATTATGCACGCTGAGAACAAACTGAGGTTTATAGTGCAAAAAGGTGTGCGTGTGAGTTCATTTGCATGTTTTCTTTCTCCATAGCATCACAGCATACAGACAGACTGACCTTCCCACCTGCAGCAGGCACTCTCCATACAATAACAAATTGTTGTTCACAAGCGAGCATTTGCTTACCTCTTGGGCACCCAGAGGGTCCCGTGAGCTGATCCGTTCATCTGCACCAGGCCCTAGTGGATCCGTAAAGGCCAGAGAAGGCATTCTGGGCGAACTCCATCCTCCTTCTTCTTCTTCGGTCCCATCTTTTGGATTTGTTTGCTCCCCCTCTACCTCCACTATCTCTGTCTCTCTATGATGAGAAAAATTCAGAACAGTTCCACTCATCTCCCGTGCAAATGAGCTATTTCAATACGTTTGCCATTTAGTTTGTGCAAGAAGTGTTTCTGGACTTATTCCCAGTAGTTCAGAGTGATTATGTACATTTATCCTTGAGATCCGTTTCATCCATTCATCCGTTTGTTTATTTTCTACATGTTAGTTACATGTCCTCTTTATTATTCATTAGCTTTTGCATCGTTGTAGTCTCATCTTGTTACCTACAACAAAGAATGTTGTTGTCCTTGTAATTCCTGTGTGAAATGGCAATACAGTTGAACATCATCTAATCTACTTGAGTCAAAACAAGATTCAACCAAAATAACTCTCTGGTGAGAACATTGAGGTGCTCAAATAAAATTCCATTCTTCAGAAAAAAAGATATAGGTATGTTTCAGTGTTTGTATAATACTTACATTCCAATTAAAAAACGGGAAATTCAAGGTAGTTTTTGACTGTAGAGAAATAGACAAATTGTTTTGTGAATGTGATTTGAAGATCCCGAAGGAGATTTTAAAGGGCTTTCATTTTGAACCCTACTTCGTGATATCCTGATTCTCTCTCAAAGAGGTGGTGTGCAAGGGAGAAAGAGAGACTTTTGGGAGCGATTGTTGCAGAGTGATTAGCGAGCCGACCAATGAGACGGATTGTTAAGAGAGGTCATAATCCAAGACGGAGAGGGTGAAGCAAAGAGAAGGGTGATACGAAGGCATCTGGCTCAGTCAACATATCCAGGTGCGCCGGCGGGGCCTGCCCATCAGAGCTGGCTGATGTGCTAGCTGACATTTACAACCTGTTACCAGCACTGGCTCATGTGCCCACCTGCTTCGATTCCACCACCAACGTGACCCTCCCAAAGAAAAACACTGTGACCTGCCTGAATGACTATCGTCCCGTTGCACTCACCCCACGTGTGATGTGATTGTGAGGGTATAGTCAGGACCCACATCAAAAAGATGATCCCAGGAACCGCAGACCTGCTGCAGGTCCAATGACAATGCAGCGAACAACGTCATCCACACAACCCTCACAGGGTAAGGACTCCTGTACAAGATTTCTCTTCATAGACCTCACCTCAGCTTTCAATACAGTCGTTCCACCAAAACTCCTCACTTTGCATCTAACACCTGCAACTGGGTGCTGAACTTCCTATAAAGGAGAGAAGAAAGAGCTGTCACAATAATAATCTCTCCCTAAAATCAGACAAGACCAAGGAGATGATTATCGACCCAAGGAGGGAGAAGGTGCAGCACACACCACTGTACATTGGTGAGACCGAGTTGGAAAGGGTGAAAACCTTTGAATTACTTGGAACATCAGCGAGGACCTCACCTGGTCTCACACCACACTCCAGATCGCTAAGAAGGCCCAGCAGAGCCTGTACTCCCTACGAAAGCAGAGGAAATTTGGCATGCCAACCGAAATTCTCGGCAAATTTTACGGTCAAGAGCGTCCTTACCACATCAATCACAGTGTGGTAAGGACACTGCACTGAACAAGACAGGAAAGCACTCCAGCGTGTGATAGAAACAGCACAGTTCATCTCAGGAGCAGCCTTCCCCTCTCTACAGGACATTTACTCTACGAGGGTCACCAGGAGAGCTGAAAACATCATTGTACCGTGCGGATCTGTACAGCTCTGGACAAAGGCACTCGATACCAGGGTGGTAGTTGCAATATTTTATTGTTTAATTATTTGATCTCCTCGCTAGCTCGCTCGGTCGGTCTCCTCGCTCGCCCCCGCCTCACTGTTCAAATAGGGGAGAGCACACACACACAATTATCCCCAGCTGGTTGTTATTGTTTTCACCTGGCACCGTTCCCCGAGCCACTCCCCCTCTCTCCCCCCTGCAGCCGAGCTGAAACCACGCCCGCCACCACACTCATTAAGGACAGAACACACACCCCAGCACAGCCCTCACTCCTGTCATCAGACAGACGCTACAGAATACAGAACAAAGACACTAAAAGTTTGTAGCCTCAGACCACCACACCGTTAATAATGTAGTTTTTGTTGCTTTTGTTTATCTTGAGGGAAACGTCAGGTAATTTGGACATGCAGGTGTCTACATGTGGTGTCAGCGAGGTGGCCTTTGATTATGTGTGGTGCCTGTAACCAACAATTGGAATGCTAGGAACTTGACATTGGTAATTGTATGCGCAACAAGGGTTAAAATGACTAAAAGACACACAGCGCACTGGACAGTGAATTCTGTTTATGTTGCAGAACAGGCGTTCGAACATGTTCCTTCAGTTTGCCCTGATGGCTTTGACACAGGGTCTCTAACATTGATAACAGCACCACACACACACACACACACACACACACACATTCTGATCTATGACTGACTGCTGCTGTGACTTAATGTCATATTTGCAACAAAGCATGGTACAGTTAGCTGTACACATGACAATACATATTTTGAAACTTGAATAGAGATTTTGTAGCGATCAGAAGCACAGGCAGAGGAGACATTGGAGCGAGAGGAGATCAATTAGGAAGAAGAAAAAAAAGATCTAGTTGGTTCGAGGCCACGAACAGAGAGACTGTCACATTTTGAGGAAGAGGAGTCAGAGCAAAAGCTCGAGAGGCACAGTGTAACGTTGACTACACAATCAGTAGATTTGTCTTTTGCAGACATTTTTGCGATATGGAAGGGATTTTGCTCTTTACCCTAAAACTTGTTCCTTCGGTATATTACAGTTTTTGAACATTGCTTTGATCGGTAAAAAAAAGGTGTCACTGAAACTATGTGCTTGACTTATTTCTACAACCCAATGAAATTAGCATGTAGCACACTGTTAAATAGACTCAAGGTATTGTGGCGTCACGAGAGGCTGGGTCCTGGAGGGACGCTACAACCCCAGAAGATGGCTGTGTCCTGGGACAGCTATGGCCCCACCTGCTGGTGGACTCGGGAACCCCACCCCTCCAGCACGCCTGAGACTGATGAACACCTAATTGGGCAGCTACTTCCGTTTTCGCTTTCGTGTTGCGTTGCGGCGTTCGTGTTGTGTTGTGGCATTTGCGGTTGTGATGTGGCTTTTGTATTTTCGTGTTGCGGCGTTCGTGTTGTGTTGTGGCATTTGCGGTTGTGATGTGCCTTTTGTATTTTGTGTTGTGGCGTTCGTGTTGCGTTGTGGCATTTGCGGTTGTGTTGTTGCTTTTGTATTTGTCTGAACCTTCTCGGCCACCGTACCTAATGAACTGAAGGGTTTTTAAGAGACAGGAAGAGGAAGAGGGAGTGGAGTGGGGAAGGAGGCTGACAGAAACAAGCAGCAGACTGGGCGCCGGACCAAGGACCCGAACACAAAAATACCCGGGGGAAATAGCCCGGATGCGATGCTACACGCCGCGCAAGAGCTAGTAAGACTGAAGAAGGGTGTTTTCCTGCCGGAAAGGAACCAGTATTTTAGTTTTACCTCAAGGAGAGGGTCTACCTAAGTTTGACACTGAGAACGTTAATTTCTGTTAGAACCCCCCGAACAGCAACAAAAACATTATTTTCAGTAAACCTGGTGCTAGCATTCCTTGAACTGTTCCGCCGAGAGCGGTGTGCCCTCCTGTGACGTCACAGTATGAATGTTAACCGATAACTGTGTGTGTACTTTCAATGTGTAAACGGACCTGATGGCCCTGTGTTCCCAGTCACCCAGGAAGACCCAGTGGTAGGACGCGGGCAGCAGAGAGCAGTTGGTGATGGCGATCGCCCTGCGAGCCCCCGTAAGGTTGAGCACGCAGCCAAAGTCCACCGTGGTGTCGGAGAAGTGAAGGTTGGGGAAGTGGACCTCAGCGTACAGCTCCACCTTGTGTCGCTCTGGGTGTCCCTGGTAGTGTATCTCGAGGACCTAAGAAATATATATATATATATGTTTAGATACTCATTCAAGCAAAGGCGGTGATCACATTCAATCTACATTGCATGATTATTGTTTGAGCTTCTCCAGAGCTTAAAAGGGAAATGCTAAAAACTAAATGAACCACTAAATGTACTCACTTTGCAACACTGGGCTTGTGACCTCTTTGATAAAGCATTTATACCCATTATCAAAGCCTATCGCCTCGGGTTATTTGATTTGGAGGTAAAAATACTGTGTTTATTAAAGAGAAAAGCCCCATATGAAAAAACAGTGGTTTATATTATTTCTTAAATACTGAGTCCAAAAACTCTGTGGTATCTGTGCTGGTATATGCTCTTCTATGAAGGTCATAATGTGACCTGGATGAAAAAACAAAGCAATACAACAGGAATTTGTTACCTCTTCCACGACTCGTGACACCCGATCCTGACAGTAAGTTGGGTCAAAGCACACCCACAGCTCAGCCTGCTGCCCATCACCTATAGTCATGGACTGGGAAAAGATAAATCTTGCCTTAGTTAAACAATGTAAAAAAATAGTCCTAATAATATCCTAGTTATTTTCACATAGAACACACGATTGGCAGATGACAGAAGATTCAAACGAGGCGCTCGTGCCAGGCCAAAAGTCTGTGTGCCACTAAAATCAATAGGTTTCTCCTCTTGGAGCATGAAATGAAAAAGTTAACAAAAAGAAAGATACGTGTACCTTAGTGGTAGCCGGGCTATGGGCTCCCGAGGCCTCACACAAAGAGAAGGGCTCAACCAGAGAGAGCTCAACGGAAAGAGACAGAGACAACACATTCTCCAAGACGAGCTTCTCGTATAGCGGCATTAGACCCTCTCCTGGGACCTGTGAGACATATTAAAAAAGGGTACATTAAAAAAACATTAAATAACTAATCAATATACTAATAAAATTGTTTTGAACGGTTTCCTGGAGAGATTATCTTTTGACCAACCTTCTCCAGGTGGAATTTCAGCTGCCTGGAGGAAATGCTGAGCATGGGAGCCACAAAGCGACAGGTAAGATCTACGCACATGATGAGCTCTCTACAGCCCTGTCGACCCACAAAGCCATGGCACACCAGGCGCTCCTGAACACACTTGGTGAAGACAAGAAAATAGCAACTGTACATATAATATCAGAGAAAAACACTGTGAGCCTGCGAGCCAACTGTCTCACCTTGGGGGAGTCTGAAGATCCTGTCAGCACCATGTCGACTGAGCCGCCTGGAGCGAGCTCCACACGAGAAGGGCTGAGGCTGAACACAGGCCTCTCTTTGCCAGAGGAGGGCAAAGGCTTACCGATAAAGCCTTTCTTCTTGCTCGGAGCACGGATGGGGGGCAGGGCGGTCCGGCTGCCTTTTGGAGATTTTGTGGAGGACAGAAAGCTGTCAGGCCGCCAGTACAACCGGTGCGTTCGCTTACCCTGGTTTGTCAGCTTGAAGGGGTACTGGCATGAGGCATGGCTTGTGGGACAATCAGAAGACAGCAAGGAAGTGAGGCATCCTGTCAGCACTACATTTTCAGTTGTAAATTCACCGTATCAATATCATTGAGTTCATTCTACCTTAAATATGTGCCTAGATCAAGGTTGGGCGCAAAAGGTCTGTCACTGACAATTGTGGTGCCAGTGCCGGTGGCGGACAGAAGCACAGTGTGCACGTGGCTGTTCTGGATAGATACTTCCATCCTGGCCCGGAAGAGAAGTGTGTCCTTCAGGTGAGCCACTACTTTCAGCTCCAGCTGGCTCTCGGGTGGCACTTCCCCCTCACTGGGCTCGACCCGGCCAAACGTCCCTCCGTGGCTCTGAGGAAACTGAGACACAATCACAGTTTCTTTACGGCGTGTACGCGGTGAGCTGAAGCCTCTGCTCTGAGCGAATGTGAGGGATGAAAATATCTTCCCAGAGTGAGGGGCAATGCCTTCTAACCATGCTGCACACGCCACAGTGGCCTGTGCCACACAAGGACGGGAAAAGATAGATGTGTAAAAATCCATAGCTACATAATCGTGTCTCATTACATCTATTTGAATGTATGTCGTAAGTGTTTTCTAACTATTTTTAATAGCGGTGGTATGCATGCTCAGAGGTGTGTCTGTGCTGCGATGTTTGTACCATGCAAGCACTGAAGTAAGCTGGAATAGGAGACTGGTTTGACAGGCGCAGGGATCTGGTGATGTCCGTTAGAACCGGGACGGCACCAAAGTCCAGCTGTTTGCTGTGAACATGAACTATTGGTCCCTGTCCAATACATGACAGGACCACCTCCTAGAACAGAACAGAACCAAACACAGGCGGATCAGAGAACAGAATTAACCGAGCAATTCACGGAAAGACACTCACAATTACACCCCCATAGGGCAGAAACAGTGATTCACACTCCAAAGCGCACAAACTTCCAAGGACCTGGGGTGGCTGGACGCTGCCAAACACAGCGATGCGTAGAGTGTGCTGCTGCCTTCCAACGGCCTTGGCAAGCAGAAACACAGGAAACTCCTCTGAACTATGAGGGCGAATCATTCCGGTGGGAGTGGAACTGCCAAAGAGCAGTGACGGACTCTCCTCGTATTCCTGAAAAGGTGAATTTACTTTTTTAATGCATGCATACTGACATCAACATCTATTGTTTATCGGAAGCAGAAAGACATTTTTCCACGTTGCAGTTGTCTAAGTCATGATCAGATCATTTATTTTGACAAAATACAATCTAAATTCCATTTAGTCTTAATCTGCAGTGAATATTACCTTAAATTGTGTTTATCAAAGCAATAGTAATAGTAAGGAAATGTCCACTTGCTTTCTTGAGAGTTGAGGGAGAAGATCGACACAACTCTCATGTTAGTGGGTTAAACATGAGGCTGGAGCCAGGAGACAGCTAAGTATACTGCTCCCAGTTGAGAAATATATATATATATATATATACAAATACTTATATAATAAATAATTTTGAAAAATTAATGGATTTTTGTCTTGTTGCTTTTCTCGATGACTGTATGCTCAAGGACCTCTTGAAACTAATTTATTGATTCTATTATACTGGGATGAAGGGCTAAACTCCTCTCAACTGTCTGGTAGGGCCCCAAGTAATCAACAACTGCTTCATGTCTGCCGCAAATTTTGCCTTTGTTGTGGATATAAAATGGACATCCATAGAAATCTCATTTTGAACGAAAGCAACTGTAGCAAGAATAGCCGGGTGTGCTTTAGAACACTAGCAATTTATCTTGCCATAATTATTCCTCGTGTTCCTACTCCCATTAAGAAGAACCCTTCCCAATACACCGTCAATGTTTAGGATTTTGCCCTTGTTTTATCATGTGGACACTGTTGAATGTTACTGCTTCTAAAGGACAATAAAGATTCAATGTGATTTGTTTGGAATTTGTTTTCTTTGATGAGACATTGTCTTGAATATACATGCGTCCTCAGGACAGGAGTACCCTTCCAGCAGAATGAACTATTTATTGCAATGATCCACTCAACCTGGTCAAGCACTCCATAGCAGGCAGGTAGAGGGCCGGTGTTAGTCAGCTGCACTTTCTGTTCGTATCGGTGATCGAGAAAACACCTCTGAAAGTTCAACACCGGGGTCTCCACCACAATAGCAGGAACAACACACCTATCAACAGGGAGAGATACACAGGGAGAGAGTAAGAGATGGAGCAATCTGTGTCTTATTCATAACTGTAGTTCATTCATAACAGTATTTGCATTATTGAAAGAAGAGCAATTCCGTCGCCTCAACGGAAAAAAAGTCACTATGCACAGCTCTCAGAGAAGGGCGATGTTTTATGATGTGTTTCTAAATTCATATGTATATATATATATATATATATTATAATGCCTTACATTGCATTTGCATCATAAAATATCCCAACGTCAGCTCCAACATTGCCCAGAATAGTGGAGGTGACGTTGGGATATTTTATGATGCAAATGAGGTTCAGAATGTTAAACACGTCCTCCACTGATTTGTTGGAGGTTCATTAGAAGACACTCACAACATGTGAAGGCAGAAACAGCACAGCGGTTACTGCCAGAGAGAAGGCACTGTAAACCTCTGCTGTTTTATGGCAACAAAATAACTAAACAATCATAATAAATTAATAAATAAATTGTCAATATTTGTGTTTTGTACAATGAACAGAATCGCTGTGTAAGAATCAGAATGAAAATTGGCTTAGTTTGCCACATATTCATATATAGAATTTGACCATTTTTTCCACATTGTTCTCCGCATACATAACATCCAAAACAAAGAACGAATGTAATACTTAGCAAATAGAATATATATATATATATATATATATATATATATATATATATATATATATCCCTCTTTGTTGTTCAGTTTTATATATATATATATATATATATATATACAGAACAATATTATATAACATATATTATACTAAATTGTCTGTGAGGGTGACAAAAATAGGTATTATTTACTTTTTTTTCTGTTTTAGAATGTAACGGCAAAGCAGTGATGCAATTTTAATATCTTAATTGTTAAATCATGCTGGAACGTTTGATGGCCCTACCCAGAACATCATTGTTATTGCAGGAGTAAAATTGTACAGGTATAATGGACCAATAATCTGTTTAAAACTTATTTGATTTTTATTTAAACTTCTGACAATATATGCAACAATTTGTGTTGTATAAATCGCTGTGATGTGTGAACAGGTGAACGGCCTGTTATGTATCTCAAACCTGCGACCTTCCCTGTTGTTCTTGATTGCCTACATACGCTATTGATACAACCAAACATTTTTCAATTACCAATTTTAAAAAATGACAAATCTTTGCGGGTTTATAGACCTCATCAAAATCATGAGAACTCATCAATGAATTCACAGATTGAATACTTTCTAGACAAACTGTAAACATCTTATTATATTTATTTTCTCTTATTCTTACCCCCCCACAGAATGTACGCTTACATTTGACATTGGATTCAAAGTTTGGAATGGGCATTCGGACAGTCAGACTTACTTAATAAGGCTTAAAGGTTTACGGCGAATAAATGTCTGTGTGCACATCAAACGGTGTGGTCTGACCTGGCTTTGATGGGCAGAGTCACTATCTCCTTTCCGACACCTTCAACATCCACCACCAGCGCCACCCTATATGTCTTCACTGTGTTGGAGCACAGCGTCACCTATATATGTAATACACACATATAGTATAAGAGCACACAAGGTTCAAAACATGCAGGTTTTAGTTCATTACTAGAGTTTGTGATCAAAGCGTCCAACCAACTATTTGGACCTCATAAGCTAACTATTTAACATCATATTTTTAAGTCTTGTAAACGTTAAACTTTGTTCAGTCAACTATGGTGTAACTTACGGCCGGAAAAATTAGGTTAAAATCACCTTATCTACATTCTGAAGTTTGCTTCAACAATATATATATATATATATATATATATATATATATATATATATATATATATATATATATATATATATGTGACATATATAAGTATTACCTCCTTGATGTTCTTTATCCTACATGTATGATACATCAATTTGGGGGATGCATTGCTTATCTCATTTGCTACTAAACTTAATGATTTAGGGCTGAAAACATTGGCCTATTTTGATGTTTCGTCATACATCTTTTCAAATACCTTTAATTTCTGAATACTGTGAAGATGAAACAATGACTTTAAATCCCCCCCCCCCCCCCCCTTCCATTTGGTCATTTACTCTACCTTAATGGTGACATCTGACATGTCACGAACACACCCTGCAGCAGGTGTGACGTTGAACTCCACAGGGCTGGCATGAAGGTGTCCGGCAGCACTGCCTCCCCAATCCTTCAAGGACACTTTGGACTCTTGTTTGGCACTAGTTATACTGGGAGACCCCGACCCGTCTCCCAGGACACGCAGGGCAAAGGTCATGGGCACAAAGGAGGTGTTGAAAAGCTTACACATCAATGTAAGTGGGAAACCTACCCATAGAGACAGACGACACAAATGGAAACATAAAGTAGAGGCTAAAGTGGAGGACTTTTTTCGAGAAAATGTTGTGATTTTCTGGATTATAATATATGTATATATAATAAAGAATTGAATAAAGAATTGAATAACTCACCAAAGCCTACATCTCCAAAATTGAGTTCTGACAAATTGAAGTGGCATGTGGGAGCAATGACACAACCACTGAAAAAAACAAGACTAAAACATGAGCCATGACAAACCTTGAAACCTTATAAAATGACTACCAACATTTTAAAGTTTTCATATTTGCTTGGAGACGTCTCAATGTTCCGTCCTAGCTAACTTCACCTGAAAGTCACTGTAAGTGGTTGCGGCCGTCCTGTGACAGTTAGCAGCAGGTCCTCTGTGAAAGTTCCCAATGTGTGACTGCAGAAGATGACTTCCACATTCTGGCAGGCCCCCGAGGGAAGGACGCCTTCCTCAGGACAGAAGGAGAAACAGCGGCCAAAAGTGGTGTCACGGCTCGACAGCCTGAAAGGAGCATCAATCAGTCCTCTGTTGCGAACCTTCACCTGGACAAAAAAGACAATCCACTGATTAGATACTCAATCATGTTTTTTTTCTTAGGAGCCCCACTAAAGTAATAAACCTGTGCTGCATTTAGCAGGAAACAATTGGTGACTCTATTACAGTAGAAGAGATTGTTCATGAGTTGTTTTTGTGTTGGAAGTGTTATTGACCCTTCAGTTAATTTGGATTGAGAGTTAAGCTAACAGCCAATGAGGATGGTGTTAACACCTAATGTTAATTCAGATGAACATAATTTAGATTTTTCATAGTTATTGGACGCTGATTATCAAATGATTGGCAAAGACTGTATAAAACATACTTCAGTTCTGTCAAATAGTATTGTTCAGGTTTGTTGTTATTTGGCGCAATAGATGTGACATAATGTTACAAAATAACATGAACGCGTTACAATATGACAACAACATAGAATCCTACTAAGACTTCATTTTAAGCTTCACACAGGGACTGTGGCTCTATCATTGCCTTGTAGGATTTTTAGCTTCTGTATAGTTGATGGGGCTTGTTAAGTTGGGTTAAAATGTGTAGAAATCTGTCTGCTGCTTTGTCAGCAAGAACGAAATGAACAGAACCACTGTGTTAGAATCAGAATGAAAATTGGCTTAGTTTGCCACATATTCATATATAGAATTTGACAGTTTTTTCCACTTTGTTCTCCCCATACATAGAAAAAAGAAAAGAAAATGAAAAACAAAGAACGGATGTAATACTTAGCAAATAGAATATATATATAGATATTCTAAAAGTACATACATATATCTATGTATGTACTTTTAGAATACATATATCTATGTATGTACTTTTAGAATACAAATATATATATATACATATATATACACATGCAAATGGTGCAAACAGTTCACTTTGGCATTGTCTTTCTTACTTCATAATAGTCTGTGTCTCCAATGACTACGTTCTGCATGTCCATCAGGTCGTAGTTGAACTGGACATTAGGTCCAATGCCCTCGGCCATTATTGTGAGAGGCAACCGAGCTTCACGGCCTGAGTGGAGACAGAGGAGAGTCAGGGAGAGATTCAGAACACAGTTAAAGACAGAGAAACCCCCAAAATGGAGATCAATGCGGCTTAGAAGAGACACTCAGCGGCCACATGCAAATTTCCCCAACAACCTTTAACAACCTTTGGGTTGAGATATTGGGGGCTCATGACTGCATGGTCTGATATGAATTCTGAATGCTGATTCATACTTTATCAGATGGTGTACCTGGATCCAGGTGAGATGCCTTTACATCTTGCAATGAAATGGATCTTAAATGACTGCTTGTAATTACCACTTCCCTTCTTACTCCTTGTTTAAGGACACAAACTAGAGAAAACCACAATTTTGCACTACAATTGGCTACTTGATCTTGGATAATCAAAATGTTGTCAAATTTATATCAAAATGCATTCTGAAGGTCTCTGGGACTTGAATTCGGATGGTTTGATTAAGTGACGCCCAATGTAAATTGAGACACTGATTATACGTGCATGTCTGTACATTAGATACCAAAAATGGAATTCCATGTTCTGATCACCCAGGTTTGGTAATGTATTCAGTAGTTAAATTGGCTGACCTTTTCCCTTCCTCAAGAGACTCACATCCTGTTTGAAGACTGGATTTTTTGTCATTAGCGTAATTTCTAAAGGTCAATGGGATTTTAATAGAAGTTTTCTTATTGCTAGTATTCATATTAATGGTGCAAGGACAGTTGAATTTGCTGAAACTTTGCTGACCTAAAGAGTCAGGTTAATGGACTATAGACGGGCAAAGCAACCGAAGAGCCTTAGCGTCCACCATCCCTTTATCTCCAGAGCCATCGCTGTAACCCTCCAACACACATGCTCCAGTTACACTGAACACGTTACTTACCTTAAGCACAGCTCATATCTAGTGTGTTAACATGCTCTCATTTGCTGATTTGCATTGTCAGGTCATTATCTATTTGGATCATTACCAAATTACTTCATACATTTGAAGATTGACCCAATGACGGTGCTAGAGGAACCAGTCAGCAATCCAAATGCATTTACAATTTGTCCTGAGGCGAATATGAATGTCTGCACCAGACGTCATGTTAATCAATATAATAATGTTGAGACTTTCCACAAAATAAAGCAAAAATGTTGGTGGCCCTGGAAACATGAAGCTACCATGTCTAAAAATCTGGCGCTGTTTGGTTGTTACTGTCCCATAAAGATACGTGCAGTACTGTACTCTGGAATGTGTAAGCTAAATATGTGTTTTCCACTTACCTGTGATATCACAATATATGGTTTGTTGGTACAGTTTGGCCTCCTCAGGCTTGAAGACAATGTGAAACTGGGCTGGAGTCCTGGGCCATATCTCACCCTCCTGAGACACAGTAAGACAAGAAGAAGAATGAGTGATTCTACTCATAAAGCAGGCCTGCATGCAGAAAATAGATTAGGTTTAGGTTTTGAAACCATTCATGATTAATGTTAGTGAGAGCCTCGTAGTGTGCAGGTAAGATATTTTTTTAATGCAAGTTCAACTTCATTGATTCCAGTGTGGCAAGCAGTGTGGAAGTTGACTGTTTATTCTTCACGCGTAAAATGAAAAGGTGGGTTTATGAATCTGCGGACGCTCAAATTCCCTTCCAAGGTTATTGTTGGGACTGGCCTGTAAACGGTTTAATCTCCTTCCCCCGCACTGTCCTCCCTCCCTCAGCCAAGGGAACCTGGCTGACGAGTGGAGGAGACACTGACAAAAAGAGCCCAGCTCAGTGGCCCGCTGCTGGGGAGATTGGATTTATGTTTGAGCAGCGAATCCGAAAAATAACTCTTTGCAAAACCGAGCTCTTGGCATGAATTTAATAGTGTACTTTGAATTGATTAGAGGCTGTTTCAAACAGCCAACCTGCTCTTGGATAAGTTACTGAAACCCTGCAAGCTCAGATATGGCTTTAGTGAAGTACAATAACCTGCTTTGCGTCGATATATAGTTATATAGTATTAGATCACTCCGATACGTCATGAGAAGTTATTATCCAGTGCAGTTTGCAGAAGAGGGAAACTAAGATGCACATCTATGGGTAGGGCGTGCACCAGTAGCTAATGAGAGATAATAGTCAAGAGGGAAACAGAGGGACACAGAAAACACAGGCACACACAAACACACCGCTGGTTCCATGGTAATACAGCTGTGTGAGAGGACCAGCCGGTGGTCCCTCACTGTCTGGCTTCTGCGCTCCTGCAGGGCTCTGGACAGCAGCGGAAGGCGATGTATCACTGTGGGATGTGCTTCGCATTGAGCGAGCAGCTGCTTCCTCTCAAACTCCTCCTGTGCCAGCCCCGAGCTCTCGCTGGAGACACAAAAGGAGGCGAACGTGACGACGAAGAAATAGAGGATAGAGAAAAAAGAACGCAGCAGGTCATTCTACTTTCTACATGTAGGAAAAGGGGGGAAATATACTGCCCTCTCTACTAGAAGTCATTGTATCAAAACCCCATCCTTTTGTTGTCTGTGTTAAAGCATTTGTGTGCACGCGTACCTCAATAAGCTCAGGGCCTCCTCTTGCAGGCTGGGCCACGTGGTCCAGAAGTACTTCAGAGGGATCTCACTCCTGTAGGTGAGGGACACTGTGCGATGGCTGGCCAAGGACATGTAGGTCTTTGTCAAAAGGACAGAGTCTGCCTCAAGGCGGATGTCCAGTTCTTCACAAACACCTTGCAAGCTGATGTGCACATCTTCACCTGGTTAGGAGACACAGAAGAGGGTTTTTAATACTTCTGATTGAGATCATCTAATTGGGTCTCAGGAGATTAAAGATCAAGGTCAACCAAGGAAGATTTCTACAACTCAGCATGTTCTGTATCCTGTTCAAACTACTTTTTTGATTAAGTGAGGTGAGTAAGGAGACTGCTTTCATCAAATGGATCAGCCATTGAAATGGAGCTTGACCAAAATGGTTTTATATGTGATAATGTGTCAAACCCATTGCCTGCCTGCAACTGCCTTTACATCATCAACATGAGCGCTAAAGTAAAAATGCACTTTGTTCATGCCGTGCTCATGTTTGCCTCCTGCGATGCAATGATCAATTTCCATCATTTTCTGTATGTAGAGACCAATTTGTTTAGCACCATGGAATTATTCTACCAACACCACTTCTGTGGAGCCGTGCAGCTGGAAGAAGCTTTAGAGGAGACTTTGATGTGTCCAGCCTGGGTCAGGAGTAAAGCAGATTTGGTTCTGATTGAAGCGTCCCTAGTGTGTCATGTTTGCAATTTTTGGCCACCGATGTTTGGCAGGAAGTCAATAAAAAGCATGAGCCTATTTCCTCCCGGACTATGCAGTAAAATTGGGTTTGCCGAGTTACACCAAGCTGAGGTTCAGCATTGAAACCTCTTTGAACATTAAATGAGTGCAAAGTAATTCAAAATGTTTGTTTAGCATTCCCTGAACTCAGGTAAACGGTCGGTTTGAGTGTTGAGGCGGTTAGCTTGAGGTTTCACAGTGCAGGTTCATGTTGTGTGTACTATTGTCAGATACTCATGAGGTCCATTTGGGTTAACAAGTGTAGTGACAGACTCAATGTGACCAGAAAGAGATTCACATCTATGATTGCACTAAAAGGACATCTCTCTGAAAATTGCTTCTGTGGAAAAATAACCCAGCTGGTAGGAAATACACTGCAACAAGGTTAGTAAAAATAAAAAATAAACTTCTTTCACTACAGCTGTGGAGAATCCGGATATGATGCACTGTACTACTGACACTGGCTTTATCAGATGCTGTGGTCATAGCCTCATTTGTTTTCTCACCGGTGTGGTAGTGCAGGACCAGCGGCTGGCTGTGGACCCCTACTGTCATAGGGTGGAAATCCACAGTCACCTGGACGCTTCCGCCCACGTCAACAGTCCCACTGGATGGCGTCACAGAGAACGGGCTGGAAAAAGATGGAATAGAATTTAGAAACGGAAGTTAAGGCCTGGCGTCTTTTTTTAACAGCCGGGGTTCAATGTTGTTTTAGAAACTAGTAGAAAAAAGCCAAATTGAATTTTAATTAATAGTAATTACACTAACTGTTAATGAATTGTTTGCCTAGCACAAAGTACAGCAATACACTTCTTGAACAGTTGGCAAAATGTTTGAATTTCAAGTTTTGTTGTGATCCATGGTTAGTATAAACATGAAATACAGGTGGAACACATGAGTGTGGACTGACTCCCACCTCTGCGTGTCCAGCTTGAACTTGGCCTTGCCATTTCCTATGTTGCGGACATGCTGAGTCTTCTCCGTGGAGGATTTCACAGGACAGACGGGGGAGAGGAGTTCGTCGCGGAAATCAAGAATGGCACGTGGCCCAATGGCACGGACTGGGACCTCAAACCGCTCCCTCTCTGTCACAAACACCACTCTATGTTGGTAGTCCTAGGAGGATAGAAATGAATAATTTAATTTTAAATTGGTCAGGTGATGCTGAACCACCAGCACATCCTCAGAGTGCAATCACTAACACAAAATTAGCGACTAGACCGTTTTCTTTAGTGTTTTCTCTTTAGCCCTCAGTTCATCCTCTGGGGGTGATTACATCAGGGGATTGGCAAAGTCAGTAAAGTTCATATTTGGGGACCATCAACGGTTGTATTACATGACCATCCAAACGGTGTCAAGCGATCTGTGCTCCTCCTGGTGTCACGTCCACTAGCAAGGCTAAAATCAATTTAAAAGTCAGGAGGCACAGGAGGGATCATTTTACTTTTAACATAACTTTACCATAGTTGATGTCGATATTTGCAGCTTGGTTTAGAGACACAGTGCCAGATGAGGCCCTGTGATCATCCTGATTGAGTCCAATCTCCAATGATTTTGGCACTATTTCAATGTCATGCATGTAATAAATGTACTGTTGATTTGAAGACTCTTCTGATTTAAATAAAGTAGGCGTATCCGTATTTTTCTCTAATTTTATACCCACGTTCCATCCTCTGCTCCCCTGCGTGTTTAGTTATAACTTCATCAGTCATGTAATCTAGATCATACCAGCCTCTTAAATGCAGATTACCATTGTGCTCTCTCAATGCAGCATTCTTTGCTGTGTAGTACCTTGTTCTCCTGTGGGGTGAAGAAGACAGTGAAGGTAGAAGACAGTCCAGGTGCAACCCTGCTGCCTGAATCCTTTGGTCCGACCACGCGGAAAAACTCAGACTCCTGCAGCTCCAGCATTAAATGTTGTGGGACCTTGACCCAAAAATAAAGTAAAAATCATGCAGGCTTTACAGAATTGTACAAAAAAGCATAGCAATAGACACAGAACCAGTGATCATGTTTTCATATTTTGCTAGATGGTGATAACCTTGAACTTTCCCAATCATTCTGTACACACACACACACACACACACACAAATGTACAGTAAATATTTGTATTCTACTAAGGCCAAAGATGTATTAGAGGACTGTTTCTGTTATTCCAATTTCCAGCTATTCTTCACAAATCATCAACTCAGCAGCGCTGTTGTCACTTTCTTGTGCATTCAACACACACACACCATATCTATGTTGCGGAAAACCAGAGGTAACATGTAGGTCTGTGCAGGAGTGAAATTCTGGAAGACCGGCTCAGACGGGTAGAGCTGGAAGAGCGGCTTATCCATATCCACTACGGACAACTAAAGAAATTGAAAAATAAACACAACATAAACAGTAGTCATCCACCCCCCAGTCCCTATGTTGCAATAAAGATGACAGTTTATCTCACACACACATTTAAACATGCTCAATCAATTCCTCATTCATTACCAACTGATGCTGCGTATGGTACATCTGCTGGAATTGTATAACAAGGTGCATTTTCCACACTAAAACATATGATATTGCCACATATTTTCTGTTGTACGTGCTACAACAAGCATTGCATTCAGGTTATTTCAAGATATCTATAACATATGCAGATTCATTTCCTTTGTTTTTTCACAAATCATTTCTTAAACGTCTGACATTGCAGGAAATAAAGCTTATTTGATCTCTGTTTGAGATTAGATGCAAAAATTGGTACAGCTCATGAATCCGAATGAGTATAACTTATCCAATATTTTTGTTCCACTACAATTAACAGAAACGCTGACCTTTATTTATGGCTGCTAAAACAATAGATTCAGATTTGCCGAAGTGCAAGGATGACTTATTTTAATATAACCAACTGCAAACTTTTTCGAGCTCTTTACAAAAAGATCTGAACTGTACTGTATTAAACGAGGCTCCAGTAAGTAACAGATGGATCAGGGATTTTAGCTTGATATTGTGTTCTACACTCATTTTAAAGTACAAAATTGACATTTACCGTAGATAAACCAAATCCCTTCACAAACTAAAAGATCATGACAACTAGCACACATATTTTCCAGACTAACAATGTTTTTCAAAGCAAGTAATAATGCTACGGGATATCATTCACTTTGTGATACGTAGTCTTGCTCTTGTCAAGCAGTTCCACGATGCGAGGCTGCTGCATGTCATTGGTGTTAGCCAGGCGCTCCTCTGTAGACTGCAACATCTCCTGGGTATAAGCAGATGGAGTCACCTGTGAACACACAGCAACTCAGGTTATTATGTTAACTGCCCTGAAGGCCTGTTTTCTGTCTCCGCATTCAGCAGTGATGAGGCACCAAATCAAACATCTCTTGGAAAATATATAACGAGCACAAGAGCTGCAAACTGTCTTTTTGAAGCTGTCAGCTATGACACATATGCACGTACTAAGCCTGTAGTATCCTCTCCACACAATCCTCTGACACCTCCTAATCATTGCAAAGAAACATCTAACTGTATTCAGCCTATTTACAGGTTGAGTCAGAGAGACGTAAGATGAAAATCAAAATGTATAACTTAGCAGTGGGAGTTATTGTACATGGATTATTCAATGGCTGCCAGTTAAATGTGTATTCATTACACACTGTTATTCACATACCACAAAGTTGCTCCAGTTAACACGTATGTTGTGAAGTAATGTGGCTTCTCTTTAGATGCTCGGTGATTGGTGAGTGATGGTGAATAATTTAGTGGTCACAATGAGAAATGCAGGCATGATAGCTTGCGTAACTCGGATAACTACACTGAGGGATGTTATGGTTGCACATCATGAAACAACAGCAAATCAAGTAAAAGTATTTCCTACTCTTGTCACTTGCTACATACACAGGCAGCCAAGGGAAGCAGAGAGCTAATATTGCTGAGCTAAGATCATTTTAAGAAAGCATTGCAATCACATACTGATGTTTGCTTTCTTTATGAAGCCATGGTATTTATTGGGCATATCTGTCTTTTGAAGCAGCTTCTTTAAAATAATGGGACAGTGTCCAAAATGTAGGTCATAAGAAATTGGGCCTGTTTATTTTTGAGAAAACCCGGTGAGCACAAGACGTTATTTCAACGTTGAAATATGGTTGAAATCGGGTTGAAATGAGGTCTGAACGTCTAAGACCTCATTTCAACGTCTTTTCAACCGGCAAAAAAGTGCGAGAAACCTCAACGTACTAGAAAAGGGTACATTTCTCGATTATGTGTCATGTTGTCACGTAAGGTTGAAAGAGAGAGATAATATCATTAAGATTATCATAATAATGAATGGTCGGCGAAATTTGGTCTACGCAAAGACGTGATTTCAACGCATTTAAGATTTTTCTTAAAGCGTCATAAATATGGAAATACAGAGTGTGTGTCGTTAACAATATGCTTTAAGGACAAAATAATGCGGGCCGTTTCAAACATTAGTTGAAAACACGTAACTCTGCTCACATCTGTAACGCGCATGCGCAAGTTCTTGCAGAGCTTCCACCGGGTGCAGCACGAGGGGAAGTGTGTACGGGAGCAGAGCGACGTGAACGGGCTGATACAACCACGGCTACCGGCCCCAATACTCTGTAAGTACGTGAGTGTTTGAATGAAGCACACCTGGAATTATAACCAGTTATTTTACTTGTGCTGCCCACTCGATACGGGTAAGACTGTTATTTTGGTAAGCTAGTTAGCGTTAGCGCAGATAGTTTGCTAGTTAGCACGCTAGCTTGGAGCATGCTAGCCTTCAACATGAACTGGACCAAAAGTAAACCTCATAGAGTATTTTCCGTGTGTTTGGTGTTGCTTATGCGTTAGGTTGTTGCTGTACCCATATCATATTATTGCCGTTCCCATTTCATGTAGAAAATACACGTTTTTAAAGCAACGCGGCCTAAACACAGATCGCAGCTGAATTCAAGTTGTGGCCTGTAAACAAGCTAGCCAACACATTGTAAGTTACTGCATGCTTAAAACAACATTGTAAAGTATGGTACTGTATAATATACCTGGAAATATTACTCCAGAAATGCCATATATTGTTTAATGTCATAAGTAAACAATCTATAAATAAGGGTTCTCTAACACCTGCTGCTGTTATCATTATTAAACTTTTTTATTACTGTCATTATAAACCCAAATTACAAACTTTGCCTTTTCCCTAAAGTCTTTGTTCTTCCCTCCTCACAGGTTCCTGTGGATGGAGGTTACATCTGATGGAGTTTGTCCCTGCAGTTGTCCTGCCTTACACCTGGCGTACTACTACTATTTGAATAATTTCTGTCGTAGGAATTGAACGTACTGTCCATCATTAAGTTGTTCTTTCTGTACACACCTACTCCTCCACTGTTCTCCCTTAGGTTTTGTCCAGTTAAAGGGAGTTTTATGTGTGCCCATGTGATGGTTTTGGGACAGGATGCTGCATGTTTACAGACTGTAAAGCTCCCTCATACTTATTTTTAATTTTAGGTTGAACAAAATAAAATGATTTGAATTTGAATTGAATTAACATGTTGACTAGAGAAATCTGCTACTGAGGGGTGTTCTGCGCATTCTGAATCATTGAGTGACGATGAGGGAGACAGAGCTGATTTCAGGTATACGATCCGGATTCAAGTGACTCAGAGCCAAATGAAGTGCCAATGATTCAGAAAAATGGTTTACAAACACAAAATTCTAAACTAAGCGGTTAATGTTGTTGCTGCACTTATAATTTCATAGTTTATTTTCACAAAATATATTTTATTTTTGTATTCTGTTTTGAATAGGAAAAGTGTTTAGTGTTGTATTGATATGAATAAATACAAATTAATCATTGTGTTGTCCTTGTTATGAGCTGTTGACATGACAACTGACTGTGTGTAACTTGTACTTTTCCAGCGAGCAATTTATCCGTTGAATAGACGTCTATGTTTAGACCAGTTTTCAACGTAATTTTTAATATCGGTGGTAAACGTACAAATGTGGACGTCATTTCTTTTTAAACCTATAAAATAATGCTATAGCACAAAGTAAAGGACTACATTTTACCGTATTAAAATCACGTTGATATGTGGTCTAAACATATATATATATACAGTATATTTTCAATGTCTACGAATAGACGTTGAAACAACTTTTAAACCATCTTGCAACGTCTTTTCAACATCGTGCATAGACGTTTATTCAACGTCTTTTCAACCAAAAAATGTTCACTGGGAACCCTGTTTGAAAGTCTGATTTATTTTAACAACTTATTCTGTCTGAAGTGCAAGCAGATATGATGATATTCCTACCTTTTTGGGGTTGAAAGGCACTTTGCTCTTTACCCACTTTGTTGTTGAGGGAAATGGATTGGCAGCCATTTATAATCTGTTTTGACCACAGACACCTGCGAAAGAAGAGAAGAGAGGCGCAGATTAAGCAAATGACGTGGTCTTTGTATACCAATTATCAAAGACGTGCATAACTTCCAGATGGGATGCTAACGTTACGGGCCGGTCAATTATTCTTAGCAAATGTTTAACGTACTTACTATATGACTAGTTGGCCCAGTGAGCAGAAGACGTAATTTCAACGTTGAAATATGGTTGAAATCGGGTTGAAATGAGGTCTGAACGTCTAAGACCTCATTTCAACCGGCCAAAAAGTGCGTGAAACATGCTAGAAAAGGGTAAATTTATTGATTATGTGTCATGTTGTAACGTAAGGTTGAAAGAGAGACGATAATATCAATAAGATGATCATAATAATGAATGCACTGCAGAGGACAACATTTTACCGTATTAAAAATCACGTTGATATGTGGTCTAAACATAGACGTTGAAACAACTTTCCCTTTTAAACCATTTTGCAACGTCTTTTCAACGTAGGGCCATAGACGTCTATTCGACATCTTTTTAACCAAAAAAATGCTCACCTGGGGGTCGGCATGACTGGTACCAAACACGTGTATCGAACGTTATTCGAGAAAGGAAAACAATCGCATCGCTTAACGTTACCTTAATTCTTCATTGGCCGTCTCGTTGAGTCAACAGTTTAGTATTACCACATCCTGTCATATAACGTCATTAACAACTTGCCTGTTAAACCCGTTGTCTTGTTGAAGTGAAATAACGTTGTGAACTGAAATACGTAATAACGTTTCACTAATTAAGTTAGGCTACTAACGTTAGTTAGCTACCCATTAGGTGAATATTGCCGCTATCAATTCTGTTGTAGATTGTTTCCCCGGCAACACACTCAGTGAACTACCAGTAAACTCTTTCCTGATTGGCTACGAGAAACTAGCTGCAACCATGCTGCGCTGTTGACAGTTCGAGATATCTGGCAGAAGTACTTCTTATTTTAAAAAATGTGCTTTATGTTAAAATAAACCTGTTCTGGCTGAAATCCCGCAAGGCAAACTCCTCAATTGTGCATGTAAGCAGTCTCTCATACATATGTAAGCTATTATTGCACGAGTATTCCGGTGTAGGTGCTTTCATTGTGAAGGAAAGGACGGAAAGAGAGGAAGGAAAAGAGGTGTTGAGTTAATTCAAGACATTGTTCTAAATTTGAAAAATATTATTTCTAAGGTTTTGGGCTCAAGAGTGAACTTGAATCATTTTTCTTCCCACTGTCTCCAGATACAGTATGAAGAGTATAAGGAGGACAAATGAACTCCAGGTAGACAGTTGGTGCTTGATAATATGATAATGATGTAGGCTGCTATATATCCAATAGGGCACTAGAATTGGTTAACTCTCTTGGCATGATTGCCCCCATGTGGACACGAGTGTGCAAGTTTGTTTATTTCAGCAGGATTTTTTCTTCAGTTGATGATTCAAATATTTCTATATTCTCAAAAGGGGATTTTATTATCCGTTTGTTCGATTTGTTCATTGGGGATCTTGAAAGTAAGACATCTATAATATCCTTTTCTTCTGGGTCGGTTGGCTGGATAAAATAAAGAAGAAACCTAGTTATGCTTTGTTATCTGTCAAATCCATGCATCTCAAAATTTTGAGATGCATGGATTTGATTTTTAAACCATGACAGAAGCACCAAAAAAGTCTGAACTAAACTGAAATGTTTGTGTGTTTGTTTTTGTTTGAGAGAAATCGAGAGAGAGAGAGAGAGAGTAATGCAACCCTGCAGAAACTGTATGACACTGAATAAAAACTTCTACTGAATGGTTTCTTTAAGGAAATGTTTATCTGCAATAATACATCCAATCATAATTACAGACATTTCTCTTATGAGACCCACTTCTGTTTCAGTACACATTTACAAACAAATGTCCACACTTTTAACAATTTATTATAATCACTTCCTTTTCCATTACAATACAAGCATTCATCAGTCTCGTCCTGATGTACCGGCTACGCTCCTGTAAAAGTGTCCAACAAAAACAGGGTCCTGCTCTTCCAGTATATGCAGGAAATGATTCCTTTCCTCCTCTCCCCAAGACTCAAACCACTGACTCCACAGGCGCAGCTGGCATTCATAGATGTTTGGTAGTCTGTCTTTTACCTTGCAGATGTACAAAAAAAAGGAGAAAAGCAGCGGTTAAATGTTTGAAAATGACCTAACATCCCCTTCTGGGCCATGAGTTTAGAAGTGACATTGCAGAGGGTACCTCGAGAGTGCTGAGGGAATCCAGGAGGGTGCACACTTTCCCAGGTACAGCTTTCCCCAGAAGGTCCTGCAGGAAGCGCTCCCTCTGAGCGGCGTTCCAGCCCTGGAACCAGCTCAGGACGCACCGCTGCTCCTGGAGGCTCACATAGGATATGGGCTCCGGCTCTCTAAGCCGACCCGCACTCGGAGGGGCGCAGGACAGGTTCCCAAGGCTGGGGGGGCTGTATACACCCCGCGGAGCCGATGGAAAGTCATCCGGGCTTGCTGTTGTGCTCCCGGTCCAGTGATGTGTTGCCATGGTCGGGAATCCCTCTGCTGGACCCCTGAGCCTGGAGTTGAGCATGTCTGTGCCTGCGAGTCTTCCACCGTCAATGGGATGCGGTTGCTGCTGCTGCTGCTGCTGATGATTTAAGCCCTGACTGACGTGATTGAACCACGACATCTTTGCAAAGACAGGATTGTTTCAGCCTGACAAAAGTCAACTATTCCGTTATGTTAATCTGCCGTGTCAGCTGCACAGAGAGAGACCCCTTTAGGTCTAGTTAGTGTTAACATGTAGCTTAGCTTAAATCTTAGCAATACGGAGCTTGAACTCAGCGTCGCAATGAACTGCTCTTAATATTAATGATTGCGAGTGTCGAACCTTTTTCAAACGTGAATCGCCTCATAAATGCTAGACGTAGTGAATTTGAAACAGCGGAGCTTAAATCTCGGCGACAAATACATACAGGAAGACTGTCTAGTTTAACAAACGTTAATTAGCCTCGTTGTGCAGGATATCAAGCCTGCGCACAGTTTGCGCAGTTTACTGTCGGTAAAAAATAAATAAATGAAAATGGTAATTTGCTTTACTATATACATTTCATTCAATAGTACTGACAACCAATGCGGTTTGTTGTGTGCATCATGTTTTGATAAACGTTACATTTCGATAATATATGATGAGGGGGAAGTCGTCGTCGATGACGCTAAGTGGAGGAAGGCGTTGCTCGTCGCTCTCGCTGGGAACTGACTAGAGGAACGGAAAATGGCGGACCTCGAAGACGTTACGCTGGACGGGAGACCGCTCCAGTCCCTTCGAGTAGCGGATTTAAAAGCTGCTCTTGAAGAGAGGGGACTGTCGAAAAGTGGGCAGAAGAATGCTCTCGTTAAAAGACTCAAAGGGGTGAGTTCTGCTGTACAATTCGCGGCCATGGGTGCCTCGAGCTAACGCTAAGGATGAGACGGGCTGACGTTCTCTCGAGGGCCGACGACCGAGTATCGCTACTGCCGAGCAGCGTAGTAGAGTTATCGAGGTTAACGACCATTAGCCGAATGAGTAATTGCATCTTTTACCACTACGCTGACGTCGAATTGTGTTTTTGCCGTGCGCATTTATATCAACCGGAACACTACGGGTAGTTCAATCAACTTGGTGTGTAATTTCAAAGTGTGTCGGGGATGTGTTGTCCTGTTAGCTCGTTAGCTCTGCGGCTAACACTGTGCTGTGAGCTGTGGCCTGGTTTGCTGCTAGCTATGAAACCGTTAATGATGTCGGTCCCGAGCGTGCTGTTCTAATTAAGGTTACGTGACTTTAGTCGGCAGGTTTACATGACGCACGTTTTTTCAGCCGCACAACTATTATCCGATAACTCCGAGTCTCTATTTAATGTAAATGTAATCAAATAGGCCGATGTTACCGTTTTCCGTCCAATTTAGCTATGGGTTTGACCGACAATGCATCATAGGCATCTTATCTGCACTTGTGCCGCACGGTCCAGTCTGTTTACATTGTGACAGTTGTTCAGCCATATCTGCCATTGGGACATTCTTCTTGTTATTAGGCGGGCAACCTGGTTTATTACCATTTGTCCACCGAATAGTGCCATGGTAACCGCAAGTGGTGTTTACATAGTCCTTTCCATAGTGTGCACCGGGAGTGGGAGCATAGCGGGAGGGATGCTGCGTGGCTAGTTGATGGCTAAAAAAGAAAGAAAAGTGTTTTATCGGAGTTCGGGTTTAAACCAAGTTAGGTCTAGCTGCATTTGGCTTGCACCTCTGCCTGGCCAAAATCATTCTCAATCTGGTCTGCTGAACACAGTCATGCCAGGTCTGGATGATCCTTATCATTCTCATGGTGTTAATTTGACCAGGAGACTTTCCTGATTATCGATAGTTAATCAAAGGCAATTCTCCCAAACAGAAATTATTAAGATGTTTTTGCTAACTCTACTGATGGACAAGGATTCAAAAGGATGGTCATGATGAAAAGGTTTACTAAATTCAGTACACAGTAATGTCAGGAATTCAATTCCAACCTTTAAGAACGTAAGACATATCATATGTTATTAACATTGGTTGTAATGTTTCTTGTCCAAATAACAGGCACTCATGCTTGAGAATCTTCAGAGGACCTCCACCGCTAACATTGGACTGCAGCCAAACTCACAGGTTAGTGTCTCAAAGGAGCTTACATTTTTGCAAAAACCACAAAGCCTCTTTGCCTACAAAAAGTTTGAGAAAATCTAATTTAAGAGAACATTTTTGCATTTGCACAATATTTTTGAATATCTGCTAAAAACTATGTGCAATTGGCCTTAATGAACCCATTCAACCTCATTTTAATGGTCTCTGTCTAGATTGGTGAGGAAATGAGCCAAAACAGCTTTATCAAGCAGTATCTGGCTAAACAACAGGAGCTCCTGAGGCAGCGGCTGGAAAGAGAGGCCCGCGAAGCATACGACACAAATGGTAAGCTTTGAAAGAATCCTTCACTGCCACAAGCCCATTATATATAGATGTAAACATTTTGGTGACTTATATTTTTCTTTTTCATACAGAGCCGGAGGACCACATAGAAGTTAATAACAGTACATCATGCCCTCCTCAAGCCCAGGTCAGACACATATTTTTTTCTTTTCTTATTACATTCGCATCTTTTGCTCTTGAGATTCTCTCTGCTCCCTAATGATTATTTCATTTCCGCATTTAAAGGGAGCTGGTAAGAATGGTTCCGGATCCTTTACTAAGACACGTGATATATTACAACGCAAAATAATCCTCCCTTTCTGTCTCCATTAGGATGCCACGCCAGCATTGGCTGAGCAGCACAAGCCGCCCGGCCCGTCTGGTGTTGACAATTTGTTTGCTGCAGTGAACAAGGAAGAGGGCAACAGGAACCAGGAGGCTGACATGTCCGGTCCTCCCGCTTCTGGCTCTATGGCCGTAGGCGTCTCTGACAGCGAGCCCCGGCCGGAGAAGGTGTCTGCCTACAAAGCAGCCCCTGCCGACAGTGACGACGACGATAGTGAGGATGGCGAGGAGGATGGGGGCGACGACGATGATGATTGGGAAAGCGGTGCTCGGAGGAGAAGCCACAGAGAGCCGGCCAGAGCGCCCACAACGAGAGAGAGGTCTGGAGCATCCTGTCAACCCCCGCAGCAACACATGCCCTCCCTTTTGTCCCCTCAACTCCGCCAGCCAACTCCTCCTCCATCCCCACCTCCAGAGCTGTCTTTCCCCCTGCCTGACACCCCGAAACAGAGCCCCCCGAGTCCAGATGTAGCCCAGCCTAGACGCTCATCGAGCACCTCCAGCTCTGGGTCCTCCAGCAGCGGCAGCCGCAGTAGCAGCCCAGAGCCCCAGAGAAGTGGGCACGCCGAGCGCAAGCCGGGCCCGCTGACCCTTCTGGCACGTAAAATGGAGTCAGAAGGGGCTTTCTCCGGAGCAGGTTGGCACCACGCCGGTGGGGAAGGTGAAAGGCAAGACGGAAGTTCTCTTGCCGCATCTTTTCCTGGTAGAGGGCCTTTGGAGGGTCTGGTATCTGCCATCACTCACACAGCCAATACTGCCGGCCACGTATCGTTTCCCACAATTCCAGGCATTAACCAGGGTATCCCAGGTGCACATTCGGCTCATATTCAACTACCTGTTGGTGTGTGCAAAGCCACTGCAACAGAAGAGAGGGACTCTGAAATAGATAGAGAACGGGCCCTAGAGCTGGAGAGGCAGAGGAAACTTGAGGAGGAACAAGCAATGGAAGAAGAACGGGAAAGAGCTTTTGCGCTGGAGAGAGAGGAAAGACAGAGGGCTCTTGAGAAAGAGAGAATGGAACGACAGCAGGCCTTGGAAAGGGAAGAACGCGAGAAGGCTTTGCAGCGGGAGAGAGAACTCGCCCTTGAACGAGAGAGACAGGAGAGAGAGCTAGCTTTGGCCAGGGAGAGGGAAGAGCGTGAGCGAGCCTTGGCTCAAGAAAGGGCCCGGGAGATGGAGATAGCAAGGCAGAAGGAGCTCGAGAGACAGAGGGCCCTGGAGCAGGAGCGTCAGGAGAGAGAGAGGCGAGAAAGAGAAGAAATGGAGAGAGCAAGGGAGCTAGAGAGAGCTAAGGCCTTGGATCAGGAGAAGGAGAGAGAAAGGGCGCTTGAGCAGGAAAGGCTTCAGAGGGAGAGAGCTCTGGAGGCTGAGAGAAAGGAGAAGGAGAGGATTGAGAGGGAAAAGGCTCTGGAGCAGGAGAGGTTGGAAAGGGAAAGGTTGGAGAGACAGAGAGCCTTGGAGCAAGAGAGACTAGAGAGAGAGAAAGCCTTTGAGCAACAGAGAGTAGAAATGGAGAGAGCCCTGGAGAAGGAGCGACTAGAGAGAGAGAAAGCCCTAGAGAGAGAGCGTTTAGAGAGAGACAAAGCCTTGGAAATAGAGCAACTAGAGAGAGCGAGAGCCCTAGAGAGAGAGCGTTTAGAGATTGAGAAAGCCTTGGAAAAAGAGCGACTAGAGAGAGAGAACGCTTTGGAGCAAGAGCGACTAGAAAGAGAAAGAGCTCTAGAGCAAGAAAAATTGAAGCAGCAGAGGTTAGAGCTTGAGAGGAAGGAAAATGAAAGAATTGAGAGGGAGAAAGCATTGGAGCGAGAAAGGATAGAGAAGGAAAAGGCCTTGGAACGAGAAAGGGAGGAGAAAGAAAGATTGGCAAGAGAGGCAGCACAGGAAGAGGAGAGGGAGAGAGCTCTGCAGCAGGAGAAGCTTGAAAGGGAGAGGAAGGAGAAAGAGAGGGCTCTGGAACATGAGAAGCTAGAAAAGGAGAAGGCCATGCAGAAAGAAAAGGAGGACATGGAGACAGAGAGAGCACGGATGGCTGAAAGGGAGAGGGAAAGTCACCTCCCTCCGTCCAAGCGCGGCCGTGACATCGCTCTCACCCCCATGTCCACACCTCTCCCCCTTTCTGTCGGACCAGGTAGAAAGTCCTCAACAAAATTGGGAGAGCAGGAAGATGACCATGCTTCAAAGTCCCAAGTTGAAGCAGACGAACAGAGCGCCACCATGTCTCCAACGCCTCCAGTGCCTCAATCCTCCTTTAAGAAGTTCCGGTTCCTAAGGGACAGCCCAATTCAGCTCCAATCTTCCTCCCCTTCCATGGTCATTAAGCGCCCTCGTAACTTCTCTGATACTCCCCAGCCCCAGGCTTCACCTGGCTCTTCCCACATCGACGGTGGGAAACGCCACGAGGAAGGACTCCTGTCCTCCACTGAACAGGAAGGCCCACAGAAGGTGACAAAACAGGAGGTCGTTGTCACAGGACATGTGGGTGGCGTTCTGGAGAAGGTAACCACACTTGTCCCGGTTCCCGAAAAAGATGGGGCAAAATCCTCTGTGTCCGAGGACAAAGAAAAGGAATACACCAGTAAAGTGGATGAAAGCCATCCTACAAACCCACTGGACAGCGCACAGCGTAGAGGAAGAGACGCGAAGAAGAAGAAGGAGGAGGAGCAGAAGCAAACAAGACAAAGATCAACGTCTAATGATTCCTCTTCCTCAGAATCAGACTCTGGGTCCTCATCTTCTGGGTCGTCTGGCTCATCCTCATCCTCTCAAGAGAAAACTATCTCCACTACAAGAGGCAGACTGGTAAGTGGTCTGAAAGGAACATCTCTCTCACTGACAATGAATGCTTCATCATCATCTTGGAAGTTCTTTCACAGAAAGAACACAGTTCACATTTCACAGAAAATAAACATTCATGCGTGAGTGATAAAAAAGAACTCGATACAAATTAACCTGATCTACACTAAAATAGAGAATTCAACTCTGGTGTGAGGCTTCATTAATTGAAAACTCCACCATAAATTGATTAGCGGTATGTTATAAAGGTGACATCATCCATTAGCAAGTGTTTTTCTAAACAAAAGGAAAATTCCCCATCCTAGAATATTAACGGGCACTGAGCCATATGCAATATATTTATCAATAGGTGTTTACTGTAACTCCGATTACACTCTCGCTCTGCCGTTTTCTATGCTGTTGGTGCTTTCAATGTCACGCTTTTTGTTTTGTTTTTTAGGAAGGGAAACCTGACAGAGATACCTCACCACAGCACAGGATGACACGACATGCAAAGGCCAAGGGTTTAAAGGAAAGTCCGAAAGCCTCCCCTTGTAAAAGAGACACGTCTGTAGAGAAGAGTAAACCAGCTGCTGATGGAGAGACTCCCACCAAGGTCAGTTTCTCATAAGTTAATGTACCACCAGGCTTCATTTTTAAATAGCTGCCACTAAAATTGATCAAAAATTGGTTCTACAGATAGTCATTGCTTTATTAAAAAAACCAGGACTATGCAGTGACTTCCACATACATTATATTATTTCACATTCTTTGCCCTTTTTGAATCCTCAGAAAACAATCATGGGAGCACCAACAAGAGAAGAGTCACAAAAAAAGAGGATGAACAAGGAGGAAGAAGAGGAAACTGACAAAAAAAGGTCTGCCTTTAATTTCTTTTTTTAGTTGAGGGATCCATTGTTTTAAAGTGATTATTAGTACAGCTCAAGAAAATACGTATCGGTACAATCCTCTTTATAATGAATTCATTTTTATACCTTGAACCCAAGGGGAAATCTCCAACATGGCAGTGGAAATATCAACATTTAACGGGTTTGAAAAAGACTACTGATAAAAAATGTTAATGATTTTCTCTGCTTTTGATGATGCCGTAAAGTGCACTCTGCCACTGCCTGTTTCGCTCTTCCACTCCACCAGAAAGAGCATAGAATTAGGTATTAAATGAATTAAAATTCATAAATGAGAATAACCTAATGCCTGTGCGACCAAACATGTGATTGTGTTGCACTGTCTGGACAAGTTCTTATAACACTAGATGATGGAAACATAAGCACATGTATGTGAATGGTACATCACAGGTTCAAATGTGTAAAGAATATTGATGTAGTGATAAATTGCATGTTGTAGTATTACTCTTTGCTGCCCATTTTTTATTTTATTGGTAAAGATTAATTTAACATCAGGCAAGTGAAAATATGTGAAGTGATATGTGAAAGCTATTATGGGCTAGGTAGATGTCACTCATTTTAATAGTCACCAGAACGCAGCTTCATTGAGTAGGGTGAACATTGGAATCAGTGCCTGACTCTGAGCAAGTCTATTACTCAGTTTGGTTTGAAAAACCCTCTGACTGATTGACATGCTTATTATGCTCTCTCCTCCTATGCTGTCAATGTTTGCATGTTGACGAACTCACTTAGTCATTGGATAATATTTAATGCATCAGAGACACTGTCTTTTGAAATACATTACGGCAAAGGTAAAAAGGTATCATGAGAGATGCCGGGGACTAACTTTCCCATCAGGCGATTGATGAGACCGCTTGTGCACCGGTGCGGGTCCTGTTTTGGACGCGGCCCTAATTTCCTCATTCCTTGCGACGGGGCGGTTCTCAGACGGTGGTTGGAGCGGCCTGTTTTCCGTGCGTCAGTCAGCCAGGCAGCGGCCGAGGGTCTGTCAGTCGCAGTTTGTGGTAGCCAGGCGGAAATAATGGCCGCGTTCAGAGGAGAGTGGTCTGGACAAGGAGGGAGGGGGTGGAGATAACGATGGAGGCAGGAGATGCTAGTTGCGACCCAGCTGCTTTAGCATGATAAGAGGGCTCTGTATGTAGTAATGAGTCTGCACGAGGGAGCCGTGGGAGCACAAAGCGGGCGATCAGTATTCATTATTCAGTTGCCGAGTCGCCTTCGTTGACTGTCGGTAGGGACTGGTCGTTCTGCGCGGGTCTGAAAGAGGACTGCGGAGGCTGTGCGTCCGTTTTGACTCCTCTCCTCAGCTCAGTTCTTTGAGCCGCACAGAAGAATTAGCAGCCAGACTCTGGTCGACAGTGTGAGATGCGCTTAAGGCGCCATTATTTTAGCATCTTTGAGGTATCTCCGCTAAGTTTCCAGGGGATCAGTTATCTTTAGTATTACCTTTCATTAATTCTACTCAAAGGCTCCCTGATATAAATGCAAAATGTCATTTAATGAGGAACATAGTAGGGCTTTTTAATGTTTACAGATGGTGTACTTCATGTACCAGTATCAAGTCAGTTTCTTGTATTTATAAATCTTGCATCACCTTTTTTATTGTATTTGGTATTAGCATTTTAAAATAGTTTTAATCACTCCTATTTAGTAAGTAAGACTGTGATTTTATCGGTTTAGTCTTTAAATACCACTCCCCCCCCCCCCCCCCCCACCATTTTGAAAATAAATGTGATGAGAATTGTTATCTCCATTCTATTGGACTGCTCTCCATATCCCTCCTTTCCTGCTCATATATATTTTTCACACTATGCAGGCAGGTGAAAGAGACTGCTATGGCACAGCCGGAGAAGCTTCCAGAGACCAACGAGGAGGTAAGGCCCCCGAAGGACCACCAATCATCTTGGTCCTCAAAGCTGTTGAAAAGCTCTCAAGGACTTTAGATGGACAGACCTATGTGATCTTTTTAGTTTTTAGTTGAATCTATGTAGTCTAGTTTTATTTACCTGGATAAATCACAGTACATATAGGTCTATAAATTACATTTTATATATTTTTGTTGGAAATATTTTCTTTAATTTAAAATATATTTCTTTGAATTAAGAACCCCTTTTTACAAGTGGTATAATGTGTATAGGAAATTACATTTTTTGAATGATGGTTGTTTAGTAAAATCCTTTGTTGGCACTGTCATAGGAAAGAAAAACAAGGTCGTTTTCTCACTGTGGCTGATGTTTAAACCCCAAATGATTGCTTTGTTATAAAGGTGCTCATGCCTCTTCCATTGCCCCTATTGGTACCTGCATACTACTACTACTACTACTACTACTGCTACTGCTGCACCTGTTCCACTGTCCCCAAGAATCCAGAGTTGGCCACAGATAAGCCCCCAAAGCTGCACTGCAGAGGGACACCCCTGGCAACTAAGGCTGCCCCATTGTCATGGATATGGCTGGCAAGAGCTATTGATTGGACCAGGAGATTCAAAGAAGGGGTTGGCTAGTCAACGTGGGCCACCCCTCTTAACCTTTTATTCACTAATCAGGCGAATGGAGACAAGCCAGGATGTGTGCTCGCGTCAAGTCAAGGCTGCGGTTTCCATATGATTTGACATTTTTTTAACCCACTTGCAGAGAAATGTGGGGAGTTATTAACATGCCATCTGATATGCTTGGTGAGCTTTTACATGCCGCACAAAGGACTTTTGGAATGGGATTCTGAATTCTTCAGCAAGTGCCCTTCTTGGATAAGACACACGTTTTCAAAGAGGCAAAGGTTTTTCCTGGACTAAATGGGCTTGACTGTATTTGAACCGAAGAAGGACGTCCGGTTCCATCTCTGGATTTTTGCTTTTGTGACTCTCAGTGTGAACTTGCTGCGCCTCAAATGAACCTGAACATCAGTATTTGGCTTTTTTTTGCTCAGTAACTGTTGACAGCATTCAACATTTGATCTCTCAACTAAATGGACTCAAATGTCGTAAGAGCCTGCCAAATTTTTTTAAAGGACTAATGCCAGAACACCTGAGGATGACTGCTTTGGCCCAAAGCATTTCAAAGGCCCACCCAAATGAACTATTGATACCATCGTGCCAGCCAACAGGCTTTCAGATTTCCATCCAAACATCTGAGCCACCTTTGATTGGACCCTTGTTGCCTAGATACAGTACATGCAGTCGTGATTGGGCCATATCCAAACCAGTAAGGATCAGGTGTCAGTGGTACCAGGGAATAAGTAGACGTTTACTCAATGTCATATTAGCTAGCTGTTCTGAAAATGCTTATTTTATCATCATACCCTGTGTAGTCTTTGCTGGGAGAAGCAGCTCTTTTAAGAAAATTATATTTTTCTTATTTTAGACCACAGCAGTTCAATTTAAACACTATAAATCTTTCTTATAAACTTAGTGGATTTTCACTTTTGTGAAACTAATTAGATATTGTGCCTGTTGGGAAATAATGTTAAAGTTTTTAAAGCAAGAATTCAAACATACTTGTTGTATGATAGCGACTGCAACTACAGTCTACTATTGAGTGATTATGAATGGCACGCCCGTAGTTACCAGTACAGTAAGACGTAGCCCGCTGCCATTTAGTAGACCTTAATTTCAAAAAGACTTTCTATCAGTAACTCTCAGCCCCTGTTTGACCCCTTCCTGTTATTGCTCCACCTTCCCTCCAACCTATCCTTGACCACTTGTTGTCTGCCTCTCACCTCTCCCTTGTATCGGGTTGTTTATCTTTTTGTGTTTCAGACGCCAAAGGCCTTTTCAGCTCGTAAGATCTCTATCAACAGTAAGTCGCCTTTCAACATGCTCTTTACCAGCACTTCCACTATAATGTATGCATGAATGGCTTCATTCATTAGATAAATGCTGGGGAACAGCATATTAATAAATCTGAGATCATATACTTATTGTAAGTCGCTTTGGATAAAAGCGTCAGCTAAATGACATGTAATGTAATGTAATATGGATTGCGTGATTGTGGATTATATGGATTGCGTGATTGAATATATAATATTACATATATAACATATAACATATAACATATATATTCATAAATATGAATATATATATATATATATATATATATATATATATGAGCGAGACAATCACGCAATCCATATGATCTGATTTATTAATGTGCTGTTCCCCAAAAATAAAAGTTGCCAGTGCAGTTTTGTGATGTCATGTACCCTTTTATGATACGTACCTGAGGGTAAACAATTTCTTCCCCATTCTTAGGCAGTAAAATGTCCCCAGGCACTGGCAGTGCAGAGGGCGAGCAGGACCCAGGGGCTGCAGCCGGTCGCAAGAGGAGGTGGGGCTCCAGCACAGCCGTCACTGCCAAGAAACCTTCCATCAGTATCACCACCGATTCACTCAAGGTATTTCCAGCATAGTGAGACTGATGGTAGTTAGTAATGCTTTCGTGGACGTACAGAGGCTCTGTGAGGCACTTGCAGGTCCCATCATCTAATGCACGGTCTGCCCTTATTACCCTCAGTCCCTGATCCCAGACATTCGCCCGAGTCTCGGGCAGGAAGCAGTCGTGGACCTGCACCCAGAGCAAGCAGTCCTCTCCGGGCCAGAGGATGAAGAGAGGGAGCAGTCTGACCAAGACCTTCAGATTCGACGTACTGTCACACAGGTTTGTCTACAGCTGCGTGCCCATGCTTTTCCGTCTCGCAAGCTACTTTACAATCGACCAAGTCATGGTGATTGACTATTGGGGAACTGTCTTAATTGTCATATATACGGTGCTTCTCATTAAAATCTCACTCAAGAATTGCTTGTCGATCGTGGCTTGTAAATTGGGTGCAGGGATGATCAACTGTACACAAATCTCTTACCACTCACTGGTAAGTTACCATGGTGTCACTCGGTTACACCACAGATGCATTTAAGGCCCAAACAAGCTGCCAGTGGTACCATAGCAACATGAGAGCACAGGGAAGGTTCTCACCGCTTCAACCTTATTAAAAGGACATCCAAAATCCTTCCACTAGCTCACGCTCCATTTACATTGTCTGGTGTTAACACTGTCCCTATATTGCAGGTGGTGCACTTGGAGAGTCAGGAGAATGGACAGGAGACAAAGAAGAATGAAGATTCGGAGGAAGAGGACCCGCAGGGAGATGGGGAAAGGACCAGGGTGCACAGCGACAAGATGGATGCCTCGTTCCCTGGAGCCATGGAAACCCAGTCTCCGTCACACACCAGCCATGATGTAGAAAGTAACACTGGTAATGGATCCATCACAGCATGGTCTTCATCTTTACATTCATCACCAACAATTCACAATATTTGATTTAGAAATTGATTTGAGCTTCAAGTTTAATCAATTTCTAAATTTAACAATTGGAATTTCTTTCGAAGTGCACAAACTAGATGAACAGGCGTGATGTTGACTGCGCTTCCTTCTTCATCCTAGTGACCCCCAGCGACACTCTCATCCGTCGCTCCATCAGCCAGCAGAAAACTGGTGTCTCCATCACAATCGATGACCCTGTTCGCTCGGCCCGGAAGCCCTCGCCACCTCGAGGCAAAGTCTCCAACATTGTTCACATCAGCAACCTGGTGAGAACACGTTTTCCTTAATTCAAGTTGTACTTTTAAGTATGAACACTTGATAATGGAGTTGACCGTTGGAATGGAGGTGAAACAAGGTGGTTTACTGGTGGTAACGGAGCTGCAGCCTGTGATTGGAGCAACATAGCGCTCCTATAAAACCTGTGTGTATATCTTTAATGGGCTTAACCACTGTTGTTGCTTATTATAAAAATGTGTTGTTTGCTGGTATGTTTCATGTATGCAGTATATTTTTGAGTTATGTTTTGTGTGTAGGTATTTTGCACACACCATCATAAATAGTTTGATGCAGTGACAATACGTACTGTATGATGTGTTGTTTAGGTGAGACCGTTCACCCTGGGGCAGCTTAAGGAGCTGCTCAGCAGAACCGGCACCCTGGTTGAGGAGGGCTTCTGGATAGACAAAATCAAGTCTCACTGCTTTGTCACCGTAAGTTCCTTAATGCATGTCTTATCTCAACCTGAACCAGGCATTTTTTGGCCTGCTTTTGAGGTTCTTTGCTGTCTAACGGAGCTCCCCTCTGTGTTTAGTACTGTAGCCCAGAGGAGGCCGTTGCCACACGGTCATCTCTTCATGGGGTGAAATGGCCTCAGAGCAACCCAAAAGTCCTTCGCGTTGACTTCTGCCAGAAGGATGAGGTAAGACCTTTCTGTTATCATTATGTTTTTGTCTTTCGCCCACAATTCTTTGGATATTTGTTGCCTGAGCCATATCTCTACTCTGTAGCTGGACTTCCACAAAGGCTTGGCAGACCGTCCCGCGGCAGAGGACCAGGGTCCCGGAGCCACCCGCGGTCGGCCTCCGGGCCTGCCCTCTCTCTTCCCCGAGCGCGACCAGTGGGCCGAGCGCGAGCGAGAGATGGAGCGGCGGGAGAAGGGGAGAGCAGAGCGGGAGTGGGATCGCGACAAGGTCAGAGAATTTGGGAAACCGGGTGAAGAGAAGGAGGGAGGTCCTCCCAGGTCACACTCCAGGGAGAGACGCCGCAAGGAGAGGGGAAAGAGCAAGGACAAGAAGACTGAGAAGAAAGGTAAGAGATCCAGCTGTCACACGATGGTAGCAAATCAATTCAAATAAAAAGTATCCATATTAAATGAAATTGTGAGCAGTTGTCGGAGCTCTAATGTTTTTTGCTATTGGCAGAGAAACCGGCTGAGGATCCCCCTGCAAAGCTGCTTGATGATTTGTTCCGCAAAACTAAAGCGACTCCTTGCATATACTGGCTTCCACTTACAGATGAAGAGGTGAGACAGACCCATCCACACTTTGCGGGCTACTTTTGATGCATCACTTTCAAGTACATAACCAAAATCTTGTTCTCTTCATTTCAGTTTGTTCAACGGGAAGCTGCCCGAGCGGACCGGATGAAGGAGCGTGAGAAACGGAGGAAGGAGCAAGATGAAGAGAAGGAGAAAAAAAGGGAAGAGGAGCGCAAGGAAAGGATGAAAGCTGGAGGTGTGTCAACTGGAGAGCGCAGTGAGGGGGAGAAGGAGAAGGACAGGGACAGAGAGAGGGACAGAGACCGAGGGAGGGACAGGGAGAATGACAAACGCAGGGATGGCTACCGTAGACCAGAGGGCCGCGGGGAAGACGGGGGGCGACGCTCTCGCAGCCGCAGCGACCCGCGAGAAAGGCGACGTTAATGGCCAACCACCCGATGGAACTGTCCTAGAGACCACCCCCTTCCATTGGCCTTTCACTACATGTACTTTCTTACAACTAAGACCCAACAGAGGACCAACTGATGTTGTCGCCATCTCTCAAATTGTCCCCTTTTTTAAGCACATCTACACTTAGACACAGTCTTGCTTAAAGGGGACCATGATTCCTTTGCAACTTTGGTTCCCAGAGTGCTGTACGACGCGCGTCGGTCGAGGTTTGAACTATTTTCTTCATACTTTTGTATTTTTTTTGTCTTGTCGATCTTCGGTGTGGCACGATGTCTTTTTTTTTTTTTTTTTTATAATTTCCCCCGATGTTTCCCCCTTTACCCCAAAGTGTAGGTGCCAATTATGATTTGCTATGATCAGTCGTTGTTGTCACCTCGGCGTGTTAACAGCTCTGGAATCAAGATCAGGAATCTGTTGATGCATGTAGTCCAAGGCTCTCCTTGCCAGTCCTGCCTAAAGAGAAAACTCTGACCTCTGTGCAGAGGCTTGCATAAATCAGAAAATATTGGAAGAGGTGTGTTTGGCATTTTGTACAGACATAACATAACTCAAAATCATGTCTTTAAGTGAGGCAGCTCTGGGGTATTTTGGACAGGTGTGGAATAACTACTAACGCAAAGTGTTCCCCCCTCCCCCTGTCCCCTGTTTAGTAATGAGATGAGACTCTTCTCGGTGGGGTGGGGTGGGGGGGGTCAAGGCCTGTCACATGTGACACAAGTTGTTATGTTCTTGTCATTGATTCTCTTCTTCCTCCTTTCCTGTCCTTCCTCCCCTTCTCTTACCCTGTAGTATCAATACAGGTCCAAGAGGGGGGGGTTGCATTATGAGTTACCAATGGTTTTAATATTGTTTTTTAATCTTTAATTTTATCTTAGTATAAAGGTATGTTTTTCTTTTTAAATTTCTTCTTTGAGTACGCCTATCAGTGGTGAATGTACAAATAATAAAAAATTGACATTTGAAATGACGTTTTCTTTTCTATTCTCCCTGCTGACAGATGTAGTCTTTTAGGTTCTTTTATAGGTTTTGCGGTTGCAAACATGTGACAATAGTCTGTCATGAATATTTTTTTCAAGCTTGTTTGTTTGGCCAACTCATGTCATCTTTGGGTCTGTAGCTGCCTCGATACCGTAATAGGTGTGACGTTGGTACGCTTTAAGAACACAATCTAACGTAGGCTAATGTGCTAATGTCAGACAGTTGCCTGACAGACTCCCCGCAAATCACATCAACCGTTTTTGATGGTACAATAACGGTGTTATCGGATAGTGTCCATTTCTCGGTAACGTTCGGAAAATCTAAACCAGAAAACAACAAAATTTACCTTTTACATAAAAGCCAGAAAACACAACTTTAGCTGCAATTTAAGTTTGCTTTTTATTGGTTATCGGATTAAGAAATTAGTCTTGGGTTCAAAGTGATCACAGACACAGAGCGGGTGCAACTATTTAACACGTCACCATTTTTCTCAGTAAATATTTTTCCAAAGGAGCTATTGACATGAATTTTTCACCAGATGTTGGTAACAACCCAAGTAATACATACATACAACCCAAAACAAAGAAGTTCAGAAATAAAGTTATGTGTAATAATGTGAAATGACACAGGAAAAAGTATTGAACACACAAAGTGAGGTGCAAAAAGGTAAGGAAAGCCAAGACAACAGCTGAAGACTATCTAATATATATTCATTCCTCAAGGAGTATGCCCTGGACCCCCCGAGGGGGTTCCGATTGTTGTCCCCTTTTGCATCCACCCTGCTGTAGAATAGTTCAGATGGAGAAAAGTAGTTCAACTGTGCTATACGCTTAGAATCCACCAGGTGTCAGTCATACTATATTGTGGACCAGGTCAGGCATTTGACACAAGGAGAATGACTTAATGCAGAAGGAGGAGGATGAATTAGTACAGTTACACTGGTCTCTGTATGGCAAATGTCCTTTTCATCCATGCTCGACCACTTTTTATTTATTTTACTTTCATCCTTCTGGTTTCATCCAGATTGGAGGATGTACCCTACACCGCTATTATGGCCACTCAGCTCCCCGACAGTGTGCATCAGGCTGCATCTGCCCTCTGTTCCCTCGTTTCACCCCGCGGAGCAGAGCTCAGCAGTGATCCTATGTAATTACAGCCATGGTCGCTGAGCACAACATTTTTCTGCTCTGATGCAAGACTGCGTCTGGACTTGGGAGGACCAGTGAATCCTTCATTTCCATCTTGTTGCTATGAGAGCACTGCAGAAAGATTTAGTCTGTAATCAGGTCTGTAAAAATGGTGTTTATCCCGTGTGTGTGTGTGTGTGTGTGTGTGTGAGAGAGAGAGACTTTTGAGGTTTGGAACCGCACAGAAGTCAGACAAAGTGAATTTTTGTTGAAGATGTTGCTTCTGTTGAGTTTGTTAAACAAGATTATAAAAACATTAAAATACATAACGGTGTTATGGCAAAACGTTGCCTTTCTGCATTCATTTAACAAGATTAACAACATGACTACAAATGAATTGCAGTTCAGCTGTGTAATGTTACATTTTCTTTCTTTTGTCCTTTTGCTGTTTGGTGCTGTGCAGTTAAAGCACGTTTGATTTATCAGAGCTTGTTTTTGCCAAAAAAACATTTGCATTTTGCAACGGTGGACAAACCACGCACAAAAGTTGTTTACTCCAACTTGCACAGCTAGTTTTTAACTTTGGCGGTCAAGAAGGACTAGACAACGACTGTAGTTGTGCTAGTGGACCTCTCCAAACGTTTTGACCAGCTGTTTGCTGACCATTTGTTATCTGTTTATTTGAAAGCATGGCGCCTGAAGGCAAACTCCAGAAAGTAAGAGTTTTAGATTAGAACACAAAGACGTCTGACTGCACTTTAAACATTTCTCCAGCGCTGTGGAAAGCCAGATTTGGCACTGATCCTTCCTGTAAAACTAAAGTGGAACAGCTGCACAGCCCTGGAGAAGAGGAAAGATTCCAAACCATGTTTTCTTTTTGTTTCTGTGTCCGGTGTGGAGCTCAGGTTTGACGGCCTCCCTGAGCGGCCAGTCAGCTGAGCACAGCCACTCTCACGCTGACGAGTGGGCAGTAAAAAAACAATATGTTTTTGCTCTGTTAGCAGTCCCCCAAACCCCACTGCCTCCCTTCTCCTCCCCTCCTCCGTGTAACCACACGGGCCTTGGTGTGCACGGAGGCCCACCGAGCTCCGCTTTCAAAGGCAGTCTCTGATGTGGCCTCTCTGATCCCGCCATGTCTCACTGACTCTCCACTGACTTTGAATTTTTCTTTCTCTGTCTTAGCAAACACACGCGCACACTTACTTGCGCCCACAGATTTCTTTGTATGCTCTGATTGACAGGAAGCTGGCCTGTGTCTAGGAGGCACGTGCAAGGAGTGGGAGGGGAAATGAAAGACAGCAACATCTTGACCGTCACTCTTACCACTCCTTGAAGTTCATGACTTCCCTTGACTCAAACACACCCTTCCCCCTCCTCTTGCAGTCCTCCTCTCCCTGTCTTTGTGATGGCATGTATGTGCTTACGGAAACCAGATGTGACTTGTAGCGCTGGAAGGGGCGAGAGAAGAAGAAGAAAAAAAAAAACATGCACGAGGTTGTGTGAAACTTAATGAAAAGACTGCAGGAAATCTGTCCGGGGTCGAGGGCGGCTGCTGCCTCTCTTGTGGTCTTCAGAGTTTAGATAGTGACTGTATATGCTTAGTTGCAAGATGAAATGCGACCACAATCCTGACCAGGGCCCTGAGCTAAGCAGGGGGGGGTTCCTCGCATACGGCTGGGTCAGGGCGAGGATAGAGGAGGTTTTTATGCAGGGCTTTGGGAAGCCACACCATATGAGACGGCTGCGAAGAGAAATGCAACCAAAAGACATTGAAATGTTGATTGTTCAACTTCCTTGCACCTGTAGTTTTTGTCGCCCACACAATGCCTTCCAGACATTCTAGAGAGGCCGCTCCCACGGCACCACGCCCCATTCTAAGTGCAGACATTGTGTTGAGTGCAACGAAAGCCGGCACGTCGCAGTTAGACGGAAACAAAAACGGAGATTGGGAAATATCAATGGGGTTTTCCATGCATTGCTCCGAAAGGAGCCAGAAGGAATATTAACATGCAGACACAACGGAATATGTATTATGTATTGATCCCGGTCTTTCACGGGCAGCAAACACCAGTAATAAACTAAGAGGACCTTTTTTTTTTTTTTTGATGTCAAGATTTAGATTCTGTTATAAACTGTTAACACACATTTCCACAGCATTCCGACATGTCCTAGGTTGAGCATAAAGATAACATTAAACATGCTCCTGGCATTGTGCTTGGCCCAATCAATGGAAAAATGGAAATTGTACGTATCCCAGCTTTGCATGAGGTCTTATAAAGATCACTCATTTTCAAAAAAAAAAAAAAATTCTGATGTTAAAAATACAATTTTGAGTTTTGTTTTTTTTGTTAAAAACCTGCATATAAGTACATTTTTATTATCATTTCAAAATTCCGCTAAGATCAGGAATGATAGTCACCTGGGCACTGTGGGCTTTGAGCTTAATGCTAATATTAGCCTGCTAACGGGTTAAAAAATGTTAGCTTTCTTGCATTGGCAATAAGCCTATAGTATGGTTAAGGCTGCTGGGGATGCTGTAGTTTCTGCATTTGCTGGTGTCGTTATACGGAGCAACGTCAAGGAATTTCAATGAAAACTCCCTCAGTCAGGAGATTACTACATTGTCAGTTAACCTGAACGTTTGTACAAGTAATCGCACCAAGCCTTCCAATAGTTTAAATGATATATTTATTGCATGTGTACAGACTGTAAAGCCCTCTGAGGCAAATTTGCGATTTAAACACAGTTAGACCCATATATACGGCGTTAGTACGTAACTAACTACCTAGCTAAACCTGCCGGTGTTGCATGAATTTTAGGACTTAGGAGACATGATATGTCAGTTGGGACACGGCCCGAGCCCAGCTGAGATATGCGCATGGGACGTGCAGAAAGAGCATATATTTTGCGCGGATATCTTAATTTACAAATAATACTGCGAATAGATCACATTTTGACTACTATATGTCGAATATATTTTTAATATAATTTTTGGGGGGCTCAAGGTGGGGCCACGCCCAATTGCCCGCCATGGACCAGCCGTCACTGGTTGTCCCTTTTAAGGGGCGGACTAATTTGCCTGATGGCAGAGCTCGAAAGGATAGGCAGAGAGGCCACTAAACCACTCAGATGAGCACAAACATGCAAACCAAATTTCACATTGGTATTGGAAACATTTTGGACTCTGCTCTCTGGTGGATGAAGTGACCATAAGCTTGTCCACGTGTGTTTGGCTGTGTGTGAGAGTAAGAGACCGATTCCGGGCAGAAAAACCTGTTTCCTGTTTGCTGTATTAGGTCAGGAAGTAGGATAGCTTTAACTGATGCCAATGAAAACCATGTGTAACCTATATAACTACTCTCCGGTTCCCTTAAGAAATGCTCCATGTCCTCCGTGTCACGTCCTTGTTGCCGGGCAGAGTGCAACACTGACCATTGTCGGCTAATCATTTAACAGGAAAGTCTTCTCTCTGTGGTCGGTCCTGCAATTAGAGCATGATATTCGGCTTGGCTATTATGAGACACAATAGCCCGATAATAGGCTTGGCTACCATGAGACACACTAGCCAAGACCAGGACTTCCCCTATTTGGAAGTTTCCGCTCGCTGGCTTTGCAGGCTATACACATGCCAACCCTAAACAGGCACAGGAAGTATCCAGTGCAGAGAGAGAAACATAAAAGGAGCTTGCTAATAATGTCTGCTGAGTAGGATTCAACGCAGATGAATTAGATTAGTGGATTAGATGTGAGGCACAAGGAATTATATCTCTGCTATTGTGGAAGTGAACCGAAATTACCTTTTTCGTTTGTCTGGGTGAAACGTGAGCGCCAGAGTGGAGGCCGCTGTGTGCGCAAGTGTGTGTTGTGCTCTTTTGTTGGACTTTTTTGAAAAAGGAGTGAGTCATTTTCCAGACAGTAAAGAAAAGCTCTCAAGTTACACAGAGAGAAGAGAAGGGAGAGCGCGGTGGGGAAGACTCTTGCTCTGCAGAATCAACTGGGGAAAAGATCAAAATCGGGACCCATTGCTGGATGTCTGACTCGACTTGTGTGAGGGCCACGGAGAGTACAAATAAAGATGCTTACGAAAACCTGTTGAGTAGGAAGAAAACTCACAAATATCAATTTCTGCGTATCCGCTATTGTGACCAGAGTGAAGTAAAAAAAAAAGCGAATTAAACATATCCAAACCAACCCCCATTCCGTGTCCTGTCCTACATGATGCAGTTGGAATTCCAGATGTGGCTCATGGAATTGTGCTCCATCTCTGGCATCCAAATGTGACTTAACCCTCCTCCTCACTTATCTCCTCCCCCCACAAAAAGCCTCGTGACTTCTCTCTCCAGCCCCAAGCTTCACATGACTGCAGCAAAGTGGAGACAAATGGGCGCCCTAACCCTTTTGGGCACAATAGGAAAAATACATACCATTACGTATCACGTTCATTGCACAAAGCCTCGTTGCTGTAATCATAACGTGTCATAGAGGCGACGACCCACTCTTTCTCTTGCAGTCAGTCATCTTTGCAGCGGGTCTAATGTTTGTTTGGTATTTGTTCATTAGTGGGATCATTAAAGAGTGTGGAGACGCCCAAGTTGGGATTTTATTAGCCCATGGTTGATGGGACTGTACATTTACAAAGTGCAAAATGCAAAAGAACAGGCATTTATAACACATGCATGAGGGCATGCTGGAAATGCTGCACTTGTGGGGACCTGCATTGAAAACATGCAAAGCCTGTCATGTAATATGAAACCTTGCCTACGCCTATCAAACCCTAGATCTAAACATTTAGCAGGACATGTGGTCCACTAATCTCATCTGCCTTCTTTGGTCCTCGTAAGTAAGGACAATGGTTAGACCCCCCCCCCCCCCACACACACACACACACTCTTTAACTGTATAGCTGAGATAGGTTTTCCTGCTGTGCAGCAACGACTTTACACAGTCCTCATCATCACTGTTTCTACTTAAGCTTTGGATCCAGGCCGAGTTTTCCGACCCAGATTCAGGCCTGCCAGTTTCCGAGCCCCAGTCAATACGAGTGATGCAATCGGGGATCAAGAAACCTGGAGGTCCAGGAAGACATGGTGAAGACCAGACGGGTGAGATCAATATGAGAGCATACGGCAAAGAGTACAGGCAAGATCGGGATTATGTAAAGCAGTTGACACATAGGTGGACATCTTACTGCATTAATGGGAGTGAGTGGCTTCTATTCTGCAGAACGCAGATAACAGAAAGATGACAAGAAGACCGAAATATGCACTGAATGGTTTACTTATTGAAAATCAAAGCACAGAAAGCCTTTGGAAATTGTTTTATTTCATAAGAGAGGCTTAAAAGTATTAGTAAGGACACACACACACAATATCATTGAAAAAGCTAGATCGTTATCAGTATCAGTATAACTAGTATAATTATGGTTGTTGACTACTTATAACCGTTGACTGGTAATGTAGCACAATGATTTCAAAAATGTACACAGGTACAATGACAAAAGGGAATCATTTTTAGATCTGAATTTATTTCATTTAAGATTTACTCAAGGTGAAAAAAAAAAAATCAAGTTTCAAGAATACATAAACCTCTTCAGCATTCACGGTCTCCACACATTTATAAAATTAAGGCCACTTTAAAAACTGTATGTCACTGTCCAGCAGGACTTTTTAATGACAATGTACAAAAACACATTCTTTACACGTAGAACAACAATAAGAATAGTATTAGTCATAATGATAATGACAGCATCATTTCATAATATTAATCAGCACTTAAAGACATAAAAAGGAGAAGTCATTTTTATTACTTTACTCAGAAATGAGAGCATGTTTTGATTTTCCTTTTATGGTCCTTACTGGCTCTGACATGTTGCTCTACTGGGAGACTAGAAAACAAAATGAGAGTGCCGCTGTGGTTTCCAGATGAGTGTGCTGAGGGGAAGGAATAAACGATCAAACACGCTCTTTGCTTACTCGTAAGAACATGTAAAAAATGTGCGTCATGAAGATGCAGGTTCGAAGCAGAAATTCACAAGGACAGAAACACTGACCACAGACAAAAACCTAATGGGACGGGAAAAACGCTAAAACAAACAGCAATATGCTGGCGTCAGTAACCACAAGGAGACAGGTCGAGATAGAAGTTTGGAAGAAAAAATATGGAAGGATGGAGTGATTGAGCAAAAGAGCTAAAGGAATCTGGCAGTGGTATGATTATTTAAAAAAATCCTAGTGCTTTTCCTCCCATTTTCATCTCTTCTACTCTCATTATCTGTATCTTATAGATTTCCTTTCACGGCTTTTTCCTCTTTCTCTCCCTGTCTTCCCCTCCTCTCTCACTCCCGTGCTCCTCCGTCTACACCTTGTCCAGTAGAGATCGTTGGCAGTAGAGGAGTCGGCGGGGGGTACCGTACCGACGGAAAAACACCAGGGCAGCCAGAGTCACGATCACACACACTAACAGGAACAGAGGCACCACCACAGCCGCGGCTCCACTGCCGCCCCCGACCGTTTCCTTCTCCACTTCAACAATGACCACCTCCCTGTCCTCCTCCTTCTCCCTCTTCCTGTCCCTCTCTCTGTCCCTCTCTCTCTCCCTCTCTCTATCTCTGGTTCTGTCCTTATCCTCTCGCTCCTTGTCCTTCTCCCGCTCCTTGTCCTTGTCATGTCCGCCGCCGCCTCTTCCTCCGTCGGTCTTGGGGTCTTCGTTGGGGCAGCCCATCCAGTTGGTGAGTGCTGATTTGGGGTATCCCGGCTCCACGCGCATCATCTGGTTGTTGAACTTCCAGTACTTGTTGGCTTTGTAGAAGTAGGTGTGCACTGGGGGAGTTGGATAAATGCATGTGAGAAGCAGACCTGAAACTCAACAGAAAAGCTACTTCTAGAAGTAGTAGTTCACAACAAGGTGTAGGTGATGTCACACACGTCCCCCTCACCTGAATCTTTGCTCATGAAGGCTGACTTGATGTTGTCAGGCACTCCTTTCCACACACTAACAGCCTTTGGATAGCCATTGTCAACGCTGCGTTGTTCTTCGTTGAAACGGTAGTATCTAAACAAGGAATGAGAGGGGAAAGGTAAAGAGAGGAACGGCTGCAGGGAGTCTGAGTCTGATTCATCGCCCGGAGAGACGTATGTCTTGAGTTCCACTCGTCAATGAAGGACCTTACTCTACGACTTAACATTTTACTTGGAGCCAAATGGAAGTGAAACTTAACTTCAGACAAGCGACAGATTTGAATTGGACTTTCCCTGAAAATGATTTGAGACCTGACTTGGACTTCAACTTTAACCATAAAAGATGAAAGACTTGGATTGTTAAGAAACTCAGACTTGATTATATGGCAACCTACAGGACTTGGGACTTGACTTCGTCATTGGCCCAAAGAATTTGGGACTTGACCTGAGCCTTGTTCTGACAGAGAGTCTTGATTTCTAGTAGTTTTGCTAACTAATTTCCTGTAGAGATTTGGTAGATACATTGTTATAAAGTCTTTAAACAGCCAAACAAGCTTTCTATTTACGTGGGTGGCTATTTGCAGCGTAATCACTTGAATCACCACATTTCACCGAGAAAATTCAAAGCAATGAGTATACTGTAAACAGGAGGTGGGCTTCGTCAGCTTTAAAGTTCCCCAAGGTTTATTTCAATGTAAAAACTGATATGCAGTTTTGTATTTCAAAGTTTTTGGCCTTATATGGTCATTATTCAAACATATCATTTGGTGTTGTGGACACAAATAGATGCTCTTTGGAATCACCGGTTTATAACTTCAGCACAGTCTCATTTGTGGATTTTACAAACATACACACACACACACACACACACACAAGGACAATGACTAACTCGTTTGCTCTGAAGTAAAATGTCTGTCCAGTTGGGGTGTAGTAGAGAGCAGCGTCTATTCGATCTTTGGGAAGTCCGGTGCCCATTTCTTTTAGATTCTTAGGAAAACCCGGATCCAGATGGGATTCAGTGAACACCCAATACCTGTCCCCTGGAGAGAGAGAGAGAGAGAGAGAAATGCAAGATGAGGACTCCATTTAGGGAATGTTTAATCACATTTTATGTTACCATACTTAAGTAAGACTTGCCTTTAAAGAAAACAAATTTCCCATCTTCCCTTTCAAAAGCGGCAGTGATATGGGTCGACAATCCCCTCCAAAAGTGACCAATCGGCAATGGATATCCATCCAGAACTTGGTTGTTACGTACCCTCCAGAACCATTTATCCTGAAAGTTGCATTTATTAGACTACGTGACAAACTGTCAAAATAATGCCAGTCCGACAAGGTTGTACGTGTTTACCTTGAACACAAACATTTCTTCTCTGAGCATGGCAATGGTGTCAAAGTGTCCGTCACAGATGTCGGGGCCATAGCTAGGCTTGTCTGGTGAATATGTGGGTTCTGGGTTGTGGTTGGGTGTGCGGGGTGATTCATCTGGGGGTTGAGGCACTGATCCAGACCCTACGTGGGAAAAGAAAAAATGTAAAGGGTTTTTGTAAACTCCATCTACTGCTGTTTCTGTTGGAACCATTGACTCTTAATGATCCTCCATGGAGAAAAGAGATCAATACAGCAGCAGACAACAGAGAGGAAATAAGAGTACCGAAGATTACACTAACAAGACATTCAACAAAAATAGAATGGGTTATATCCCTTGAAAGGAAAAATGTTTCTACCCCCTTTACTCAGATTTCTGGTTAAATATAATTTCAGTTAGGAAAAGAAAGATAGTGATTAGCTGATTACCATAAATTTGCTGTATGCCTTTACGATCGTCATCAGGAAGTTCAAACGTTTCGGTCTCCATCCACTGGTAGAAGGGAGCCATGATGGCGGAAGGGTCCCCGGAGTGCTCCAGACCCAGAGCATGGCCCAGTTCATGGACCGCAACCAGGAATAAATCATTACCTGTAACAGTGTCAACACCGGAACACCAATTAATAGAAATAAATTGGACTTTTGAAGTTTGAAGAGAAGGTTTATGATCATAGAATAATATGAAGGAGTGTTGCCATTTCCCTTATTATTTGGTGACTCAAATGCACACAAATACTTTTCACGTCAGCAAGTCGAAGATTAAATTGGCCTCATATCATGAGACGATGGGTCACTGGGACAGCTGACCAAGCGGCTTGTCAGCTGTGCTCCAGAAATAAACACTTCTTCATTTCTGCAGTATCAACATAGCACAGTGTATTATCTCCCTCGGTTGTACTGGCGCACGACTGGACATGTTGCTGCGTGTGTTTCGCCAGCAACAACAGACAGTCCTGCTGACTCCTAACATACAGAGAGAGTACCTCCCAACATTGAGACATCGTCGGTTTTAGGGAAATCACCATAGAAAAAAGTTACCCTGTCTATGTGTGTATTGCACATTCAACAAAGCCTCACCAGACAAATCATCGCTCCCAGTTGTCCATGGCTCAGCCGCATCAAAGTGGGTGTCCCCACCGATACCATTGCCGGGGAAATAGGCATGTGCTAGGAAGCCCCCCTCTCCATCGAATGGGCTGCTGTCCCCATGGAAACCCTCGGCGAAGAAGAGCATGATGTCGGCAAACTCCTCAACCTTGTCTCGTATGTAACTGTAGGGGATTTCCCGGAAACGAAGCGGGGTGACGCTCTCCCACACCTTGAAGGCCTTCCTGATGGCCTCTTGGGTCTCGTACTCACCCACCTTGGGGCTGTAGTTCTGTATACTAAGGGCATAGGGGGGGGGAGGGGGGGGAGATTCTGATTTTGGTTAACTTGTTACAAACAATTTCGGCACAAATTAGGCACTGTTGCATCGTGCCTCTGGAGAGGCAGCACATTGCTGACATACGAGAAAGAGATGTCCGTCTTGTGCCACTTTAGGCCCTGGGCGGCAAATCTCTTCCTCCTCAGGTTGCTCTTCAGCTCGGCACCAAACTTATCTGGCACTCCACAGCGCGGTCGCTTCATGGCCCTGCCGAAGACAAGACGTAGTCCGCTCAAGACATGGCAAGAGATATTTTGAGCCTGAAATACTGTCGAAACATGTCGATTACAAATGTTTGAGATTGCTCACTCAATGGTGTTGGAATCAAAGGTGCCAGTGACACTGAGGCCGTAGAACTTCTGCATGGCGCCGATAGCCGAGGAGATGGACTGAGGAGAGCGCAGGGCGTGGGTCCTCATGTCCCCCGGGGGAAGGTAACCATACTGCTGCAGCCATGACTTTAAAGCAAAACCAAAAAGGACAGAGAAGTCTTAGTCATGCAAAATATTGCTAAATAAAACCAAGGAAACCCCAGTGTCTGTACGGAGAAAGAGAAAAATGACCAAACAGACCCATAAACAAGTCCTTGTTGTTGAACACAGCTGAACCAGGGTAAAATCACTACTCCGTATGATGTTGATTATGAGTTAAAGGGACTACACGTTCAGGTCGTCTCCGTGCTACTGCAGCAACAACAACACATTCCTCACTGACAGACACATTTTTTCTTTCTGTGTTGTGATATCTGGGAATTTGGTCAGAGCAGCATCACCTCAAGCACCTGGCATGAAGCCGTTTAATGACTTCACACAAAATCTATTCAAGCATCAACATTTGGCTCACTGAAAGCCATAGTTAATGAATAAATCCTAAAGTAACCATGAAAGAAGCATTCCAAGCTTAAGCCAACATCAAAAAAACATTGAACAAAGAGAGTTCTGGTTTCAACAAAACTCTGCGAGACAGAAACTGGACGAGGACACCCCACCTCCAAGAGTTAAAGATTAACTTCAAGCTACATTGAAGTTATTGTGTAGCCACTTGTTTGTGTTTCTGAACAGATTCCTAAACACTTCCCGTCAGTGGAGTTTGAAGAAAATACCAGTTTGAAGCCCTTTAAGCACATATTCTGATGGTCAAGGAGTTCTTCAGGCCTACAGATCTTTGTGTCTCAGCTTAGCTTGACCTTACTTTCCGCTGGAAACCTATTTCACCGCGGTGCTGGTTTGATATCTGGACCTGGGCCAGCAGATTTTCTCCACACCTCTCCCACATTTCTTCTCTTAAACTCTTCCACTCTCGAGCTGGCGCTGCCGAGTAACACTGAGGCTATTGTGAGCGCACAGACAACCGAGACCACTTTGATATTCTGCTGCACACACTCACTTTGTGAGCTTGTCACGAGCTTGATTTGACTTAACTTAACTGGAAATTTGATTTGACATCGTTCTGATGAAAAACCAAAGGCATAGCGGTTGTTTGGGGATTGGAGAGGATTGAAAAGAGAGACGGGAGTAAGATAGGGAGTGTCCCAGTGTGAGAGTCAGGCCTTGGGCAACCTCAACCGATGTCTCCAGTCAAGCAGCAGCGTCAGTCAGTAATTTAACTGGGAATTTCTCCCTCTCGGCATCCAAACCTCAAAGTCAGACTCTTTCCCCGACGTCCATGTCCCTGTCTTCGTCTCATCACTCCACCCGCTTCTCCTTTTCTCTCCCTCATAGCTTTCTTATGGAAACCCATATGAACGACCACACCCGAAGCCATGCAATTGTTGCTGTATGGACCATTTCATAACCATTATGTTGACATTAACAGCTGGGATCCCTGTTCTCGTCCTGCCAGATACTAACATCACAAAAGAAATGCCACAGGAAAAATAATTCCATTTAGATTGAAGTTATTCCATTTGAAACTACCCATAGCCTATGGAGGCATGTTAAAATGGCGTCTTTCAGCATTTCCCCCATTGATACTGTACCGTACTGTACAAAGCAGTGCTGACAGATTATCTGAATATGTGTTCACATGTTTCTATTTACACAACGCTGTACTTGGGTGCGTGTGGGCAGCATTCAATGGCAGAATGTCCTTTTGGAGGCCCTGAGGGTCTAATCTCTCCCTCTCTGACTGTCCTTGGGAGACATGGAGGTCTCAGTGTTTAGACTCACTCCTGAATGAGCCCTTTCTGGTTCTGACTTACCCATGAAGCTCCAGTGGACACAAAAAGCCTCACTGTTTTCAACTGTTCCAGCACAGCCACATTTGCGTGAAAGTTAAACACAAACTTTAGGATCTCAAAAGGAATTTCAGCGTGATTATTAAGAGAAGGTTGTTTGAAACCTTACTCTTCTCTTTTAGCCACTCGCTTTGTTTTTCAGGGAAAACATGGTCAAAAGACTGCTGTTCTGTGACACAGAACACTTGTTTAAACGTTAATGCTTCCACAACTTTCATGTGTAGGTCCCTATGGGCACTTGACAAAGTCTTATTCACTGTTGCACTCTGCTATTTTTGACCGGACTAATGGGCCGAGTAACTAAATCAGTAGCAGGAAGAGGGAACGGTCATTATTTGCAGTGGCGTAGGAGACGACAGCCCGAGCTAATACAGTCTTTTGATGTAGAGCAGTGGTTCTGAACCACTCGTACACTCCCGGCCTTGTCTAATGAACTCAAATACCCTTCCATTGAAAACCTGACATTTCCATTATTTATTTCATTTTATTAGTAAACCATTTTAACTGCATGTTTATTAATTTCATCGCCAACTTCAACCATTCATCCAATACTTTAAGCTACCTATTTCACCATTTCTACTGTATATTGCTCATGCTAATTATTTTAACATCACTTTTTGAAATTCTCTGCTGCCGTTTTATAAGATTGTGTTTTCTTTTATTCAAACCACAGATAAAATATGTTAAAGTAAAGCTAGCTTTCCACATTCACCCTGATGCTGACCTACTGTAGAACACTTCTGACATAAAAACACGCATAATACACTTTAGTGTCAAATTCACTCTTGATCCATGGACCTCCAGGCTTACAGGCAGAAGGCACTTCTAGGCAGCCAAATCCAGGATCTGGGCTTAAGGGTCCAGCTCGTAGCAGTGTGAGTTCATTAATGGAAGATCCACATGAATCAAACAACGGTTGCTATGGATGTCAGGAGGCAGAGTGCTCGTTTTGTATAGGATGACAAGAGGGAGGACGGAGGGATTGCATTTCAGAAAAGAAAGAGTCAGTTGTTCCGTTTGGTGTGGGCCAATGGAAAGAAACTTTGGTCAACAGCAATGGGAGTCCAACTGAGGCATGCTGGGTATACAGCACACACACACACACACACACACACACACAGCTGACACGTTCACTCACTCCGTCCAGAGGGCTGCAGTAACATATGTGTGCTCCCACTACACTTGCTGCTTGTTACTGCTTGCTATTGTGTGAGGGAGTAGTTATCTTAAACAACATGTTAAAGTCAGACTTCATTTGTCTTGTTCTCTTAATATTTGTTTAATTCTATTTCTTAAGGATAACACGTACCATGTTGCTGAGCCCTGTGGCCAGACGATCCTCAATATGTAACATGTAAAGCAGTTTTTAAATATATGTGTGTGTGTAAATCCACCAGCTGCTGTCTATTAAAATAAAATCATTCCCCAGCCAACAATTATAAGACCCAGTGACACAAGAGTGGAAAAACACTCATCTTTGCCAATGTCATCTTAGCATTAAGAAGAATCCTATATGCAAATCTCAAAGGCAGGAAAATGCTTCCCTGAAACTTGGCTCACTTCCTTTATGAACAGGAAATGAGGTAAGGACTTTTGCGTATTACCTTATTTCCTGTAACACCTCCTCTTTGACCAGGAAGGCTGCCCTCAGGCCACCCACTGGGGACCTTAAGGATGTGGCTTTGTCTAAAACCTACACACCCTTCCTTCCTTCCTTCCATCCGCTGAAAGACTAGTAAGACATCAAGATGAGACTGGTTCAAACTTACCAGTTTAACCAATTGGAATTCTCTGAATTCACCATTTGCTCTCGTAAGCAGCACTCGGGAAAATACATACATACATACATTCATTCAAGATGTGTGTGCATGACAGCTATGATCTACATCCTGCCCAATTTAACTGGATAATTGCTCTATTTCCAACTGTCCCATTTCCCAGATTGCATCACTCCCATCACCACAATGCCCTCCTTTCTAGTCACCAACAGCCTCCTTGTTGTCTTCTTGGCTTTGCTTTCATCATCTCATCTCATGTACATGTATCTTCCTGTGCAGTGAATGACCTCAGCATGTAGCCATTCCTGTGTGAATGTGCAGAACAAAAGATCTGTTCCCAAATGAGATTATGTGTGTGTGTGTGTGCCTGTGAGACTCACACACACATGGTTGCTGACACACCATGGCGTGTCAGCTGCGACTGAAAACCCACTACCCACTTCCTGTCTCTACCACAGACCACAGGATATGACCTCTGCATCCTCACAACCCCGGATTGTTAAAACTCAGGCCGACGGAAACAAGACTCCACGACGTAAAAATCAAATGAGGTGAATCACTAAATAATAAACTAGATAAACTTATTGAAAAAACACTTTCATGGAGACTTCAGGTGATGCAGCTACTGCACTTTGGTGCAATTTTAGACAGAAACTTGATAGCCTTGCTGATATCCCTCTGCTGTTCCGTTGTGATGTAGCTAAACGTTCCTTTATGAGGACATTAAACAAAGTTTTCCAAAGTGGCAAATAACTCACATTCTAGCTGTCTTCCTCTTGGATCAATTACCGTCAAACATTGTGCGTGTGTACCTTCATTTATTTTGAGACATTTCCTGCATCTTCTTTTGCTGACGCAAGACAAATCGCTGAAAGTTTGTTCTCAGTGCTAAATCTGTCTAGCATCTTTTCGATCATTATGATCGCCCTTGATCATCGCATCAAGAGCCGGAGCAGGGTTGCAACATTTCTAACAATTAATATTCATTGTTAAGTCATCAAATTACTGCATAAATGAATTCTTTGAAAATCCCATCCCCAATCAAGCTATTCGGTTAGCCACTGGCTAAGCATATGCTCATTTGAACACTTTACAAGCATCTCATAAATAAGTAATTCCATTCATAGAGTATATTGTTGCGTATTTCTTTGTTGATCCATTAAAATCCTACGAAAATGTGAAAGACGTGAAATAAATTTGTTTTTTTGCAAAAATACCAACATTCAAAACTAAAAGCATGTTCCAATCCTCGATTTGTTTTAATTGTTGTAGTGGACCAGGTCCCTTGCTTACATTTAGGTGTTGCATTGTGGCTGAGCGAAGAGTCTAGTATAATGTCTTATTTTAAGTAAATGGAGTTGTCTTCCACTGTCACAACAGAGGGATGTTTGACCTCACTATATGGCCTACCATCATTATTTACCTCTCACCATCATCTTTCTGCTTTAACACATTTACACCCACACACACAGTATAATCGCACTAAGGTGCGTAATGCCGGTGTGTAGAGGCATCACCATCATCAACTCACTTTCTGCAAGACAGATACAGAACTTTCTGATGCTACGCTGGCTGTGGGGTTGGATGATACTGATACTGCAGACAGAACAGATCAGATCTGAGTAAACGGAAAATAACAGAGAAGAATAGAACACTCTCAAAAGATTGGATGTCTTAAATGTGTTTTTTAATGCTTAAGTTTTTCCACAACTGACCATGTCTCAAATGCTGAAGAACCTGTCATATTGTAAAACCCACCTCTCTGGGGTCCGCTCACCCATTGCAGATGTCATCAATTACATCTCCACATCTCTCTGAAAATGACTGCGCCCACAACTTTCAAACATCCCCCCCCCCCCCCCCGCCCCCCCCCCACCCTCCATTCCGTCTCTGCCCGACCACAATACAAGATCATGGGTTTCTTCTCATTTGAGAACACCAGCATTTTTGCCTTCTCAGCTTTTTTGTGTTTTTACGAGCGCTGTCATCATTATGGGCTGCTCCCTCTATAGCCCAGGGTCAGTGAGCCTACTACAGAAAGCTGTTGTAATGATTGTCCATCAGGATACAAAGGTTTAACAAAGCCGTCCTGATGGTATAGTGTTATATGCAGCCCTGTGAAATCAAAGTTGTCAAATCAGGAAATTATTGAAATCAGCAGCAAAGACCCTTTGCTCCTATAAGTAGTTACAGTATATTTCTTGGTCACACACACCAACATTTGTTTATCCTTCCTTGAGTTTTAATGTCTACTTTCGATGTGCGTGTCTGTCTTATTCCTCATTCATTGATCCGCATTTCTCTCTAGATATATTTATCTGGATGTTTTTATGGGCTCTATTCCTTGATGTTGACTCTAGATTTAGTCATGGGTTTAGGTACCGGTATATAACGCTTTTATATAATGCTTTTATTTTTACGGTGTCATTCCTTGGTACTTTACTCGTCAGCCCTTATACCTTACTGAAGTTATTTATCTGGCTTTATTTTCTTAATTTTGTATTTGTCTTTCTGGTTTTATTTCCTCAGTTCTGAATTCATCTGGCTTTATTCCTTGATTCTGGTTTAATTTTCCTGGCTTTAAATGTATTTTTCTGGCTTTATTGCTCTATTATGACTGGACGTATTAATCTAGATTCATGCATTCTGGATGCATGGCTTATTGATTCTGGGTTTATTTATCCGGCTTTGTTCTAACAATGGTTATATACCATTCTGGATTCAAGCCATTCTGGATTCATGCTCTCCTTTATTTGGCTTGTTGTTTACCTCTGGCTTGTTGTTACCTCTGGATTTATTCCTCACCTCTGGATTTATTTGTCGCTCCGTTGCTCCGTGTGCGCTGATCTCCCAAACCACGGCCAGCAGCAGCAGTCGCACAAGTGATTTGAGCTCTGGTGCCATCACTTGATTCTCCAAAAAGCAATACAAAATCGACGGAACTTCCTGTAACAGTACGCCTAATCTTCACTTTGCTATTCGTCAAAACATTGTCAGCGAAAAAACGAATCCAATAAAGGAAAACGGCCCGACCGAGATCAACTCGGCGCAGAGCACAAACCGAGTTTCCAAAAGATATGCGCCTTTGCAAGTTACGACTCGAGTTACCTAAACCACCAGACGTATTTGTCCAGTGTGCATTCTGCTTGCGTTCTGGTGAATTTGAAGCAGGAAGTCTGGCTGCGCGTATTTATGTGAAAAATCAGTTTGCGCTCTGCTCCAGATGTTGCAGCCGTCTTCGTTTTCGCGTAGCAGTCCTGACGCCGGACGCTGCTCTATCTTCTCTATTGTCGCGTTTGCTTATTTGGATCCCCTCTCCTCGCCCCCCTCTCTCCCCGCTGCAGACGTGGTAGTTTGATGCTCCCAGGAGACCGTTAGCAGGAAAGCAGGAGAGTTGTAAACCTCCCCTCTCAAATCAGCACGCTCCTCCTACATGGAGGGCTGGAACCAACTGCGCGACCTTCCCATTAGACTTGGCACGGTTTTACTATTAGTCTGTTATAAAATACCTTAATGCTCCATAAAATGGATAAAGCTTTTTTTTTTAAATCATTGACACGAGAAGAGTGCGCAAACAAGTCTAATGACCATAAATTGCCCACATTTTGGGACAGAGTGAACTAATTTAAAAGCTGTGCTATTTTTCAGGATACCATGAATACAAATATTATTTAAACCTTGATAAAAGAATATGTGACCTAAAATAGTTTTTTGCCAAGACAATAAACAAAAATTCGTAAACTCTTTTCTTGGTGGTACTGTTTTCAGTTTTAGACACGTACGACTCATCAATCAATTATATTAATGCACATTAGACATTTTACACATTAATACAGTGTAATCGTTTTTTTTTAGTTCTGTTCAAAAAATCCCAAACAAACCACATATAGTACCAAATTGTGTTTGGAAGGGGTAATTGCGCCCTCTAATGCACACATTGCACACACATTTTAGCACGTCACGTGTCAGATAAGGTATAAGGCATCCATGCATCACACTGACCATGGGTTATTTTGTCCTGCATGCTACTTTGCTTTCATACAAATAGAAATATTTGTTGTCTAACCTCTATAGACACAGTGTTGGTTTGGTTCCATATTATAATTGCAGGCGGTGTGCTCACTTACAAGCATGTGCTAATACTTTGTCGGATATCACATGACAAGGTAGTTTCCGAAAATGTGTCAATACTTTACGACAAAACATTTAAGAATTAAAACATGTATTTCCTATTAACAACCGTATGTGCAACCATAACGTAGCTCAGCTGCTTTGTTGGCCTTAGCTGAGGAAAGACAGCTTGCCTCCTCCACTCCCCTCGGTTGATGACACGAGAGAGGGCCGCTTAGATTGCCTTGGCAGAGACAAATGACATGTGACTGTTAGGGATTATGGACATTATACATGGACACACAAACGTCTGCAAGCATGTGTTCATGCTGCGTTTAGTGAAAATAAGTCCGTACACCAGCTACAACATTTTTTTATGTAAAAGAAGCGCAAACAAGATGCAGCTATATTTCCTTTTTCAAAATTCCTTTTTAATATGGAGCACTGAACGTACAGTTTACAACAAACAGACAGACTGATATATTTATAGCCATTTGAAACTTTAGTAACTGAAAGGTTACAGATATTACTTTTGGACCAAACAACAATCATAATATTCACAAAGCAGAAGGTCACACACAAGACCCTGTCCCCACTCGGTTCACAAACACTGCAGCTGTGCTTCTGGTTTGACAGGACAATATAGTGAAAACTAAATCACAACAACATGAGCGAGGAGTTTATCCAAACCACCAACAAGACACTAAAAACATAATAGTCCCCACAAAAACATTTACATTTGTAGGTCTTGTGTGCTCACGCAAAGCATTAGAATGAATCAGTTCCTTCTGACTAAAAGAAAACCTTTTAAACCCTAGACACAAAACAGACCTTGAATTGCAAAGCATTCACAAAGAAATAACATTTTGGTTAGTTTGAACCTGCTTTGGTGCCAGTTGAATCAGATTTGGTAAACACTACAAGTACCAACATTTTAACATACTGACATCAACTTAGTTAAAACTATTTTTTAGTGCACCATCTTATGACTAACTAATGTCAAAATATATTTTTTTAAATGAATCCAGGTCTGACGTGAAACATTGATACATAAGGGATACTTTTTATTAGAATGTGAATCAAACTATTAATGAATTCAGCCAGACAAGGTTGTCACTTTTCAAATCTAGCAAAAACTATTGTTACTTTGTTACTTCTCAAATATTTTCATCTTTATTTGTACATTAGCTGTCTCTTTTTTTTCTTTTCTTCTTTCGTAAACACTACAAGACCAAGCTGATTAACTCACAACTTTGACGTACAAACAAATTACTCTGACTATCAGATCGACGGGGTACTTGAATTGGATTAAGGAAGCAGGTACTATGCAAATGTACAGATTCACCAAAAGGTGAACATTGATTGAAAACACCAAAACATATTCCAGCCAATCCCACTGACTCGAGTTATGACCCTTCACTAGACCCTTGCTCAGCTTCCTCGGGGGCTCTTGGATCGATCTGAGATCCATTATCTCCTTGTACGCCAGGAGTTGGCTCATCGGTTGGCTCGTTACTGGTGTTGAGGAAGGCTTGGTATTGGTTCCAGAAGCCAGCTGAGCTCCTGGTAGCTGGAATATTTAAGGAAGTCATAGATGTAGAAGAAGGAAGTTGGTCAGCAGAGGAACGACTACTCCTGGCTGGTGGACGTATTGTTTTAGTTACCACACCATGGTGCTTCATGTGCCCCTGGGAAGATAAAGCAATTCTTTTAGGAACTTTTAACAAATATTATTGTTTTTTATACAGGTTTATTTCTATACTAAAGCTCCACAATGCTGTTTTGCAAAACAAAACATTTTAACACAGGTACTCTTTTACCACATGCATAGATCTTTGTCATTTCTATATCATGCAATTTTGTGTCATCACCTTCAGGCCACTGCGACTGGCATACTCTTTTCCACACTCCGCACAGCAATAGGTCTTCTTCTCAGGGCGAGACATCGGAGATGGGAGGGTTGGGGTAAGGTGGATGGGGACAGAACCATCCAGTGCTTCGGTTGGAGCCAATCCACTAATCTTGACCTCTTCTAACCGGTCTTCCCTCCCATAGGAACCAAAATGGAAGCTCTGACGAGTCTCCCTCACAAAAGATGCAGGTCTCTGTGATACAGCCATTACCCCAGCAGCAATAGTGTCTGCAATCTCCAAAGTGGATGTCACATTGGGGTCTCCGTCTGTCACAGTTGCTTGGTTTTGCTTTGGTGTTGCTGGTGAAGAAGACTGATCTTTGTCTTCTTCCATGGGTTCTGGCGATGTGGGTCTTGGGGAGATTGACTCGGTTTCTAAGGTTGGTTTTGCAATTACATTGGAAACATCTTGACTCAGTAGAAGGTCTGAGGATGTACCGGGATTAGTGTAAGCAAAGGGGTCACCAAGGACAGGTGTGCTTTGTAAATCCTCAAGGTTGGTTCTGGAGCCATGAAAGGCTTCAGAGGAGGTAGACGCTTTATCCTCTACACAGTCCACTACCATAGCATTAGCTGACAGTGTGGTTTTGGTAACAGTGGGGGAAATTGGAGAGGGGCTGCATTTAAGAAGATGAAGATCAGAAGTAGTTTGTTTTTCTACTTGGCTCTCTTTACCAACTGAAGAAGCCTGATCGCCCTGCTTTGATGCTGGCAAGGGAGCACTGACACAAAGGAGAGGGGGTTCTACACTACCTGGTGGGGGAGTTTTTGTGGTGGGATTTGTGAATGGGTCAGGGCTAAGGTCAGACAGGGGAATGAGGTCTGGGCTGGAGGAACCAGACTTGCTCGGATTTTTGGTATTCTCAACTGATTTTATACTGTCAAATGCAGGGACTGCACCTACTGCTGGAGTTGGAAATTCTGAGCTTGGGGCTGGGCTCTTAGAGTGGCTTTCTAGGGGAGGGGTTCCACTACAGACAGTATTTGAGTCAATGGACTGGGATTGAGATTGTGTCAAGGGTTTGGCATTTGATTCAGCTGGCATCTCATGTGCAGAATCATCTGTGCCATCTGTAGGCAACTGTCCACCAAGGTGCATACGAATGTGGTGCTGAAGCACTAGGGCATTAGTGAACTTGCGCTGACACAGTGGGCAAGAATTTTGGGCACGTGCATTATGTGGTCGGGCATGATGGGTGGCCAGGTGGGACCGCAGGCTGCCTTTAGTAGAGAAGGATCTACCACATATCTTACAAGGGAAAGGGCGTTCTCCAAGGTGTGTAGCCTGGTGCAGACGCAGTGCTCTGGGACAACTCAGCACCCTTAGACACACCCCACACTGATTGGTTGTTAGGTTACCAGCTGGACTGATGCTTAGTGATGGTAAAAAGCCCCCTGCAATGGCACTTGCTCCATTGGAAGTGGCACTCATTCCTAGGGCAGCAATCATCTCATGTGTGAAGTTAGAAACTGATGTGGAAGCACGAGTAGTTGATGGTGGGGAGGCCATGACATATGTAGTCGAAGTGCTGGCATTTGTGAAACGGCCGTTGCCTGAACTTGAAGAGGAAGTAGCACTGCTAGATAACATCTCCAGCATGGAGGACGAAATAGAGGAGGAAGTCCATGGAGAAGAAGGGCGGGGCGCTTTCTCTAGCTTTTCCACTAGCCTCTGCAGCTTGGAGGTTTCAGAGGACGGAGTGGAGGTAACCATTGAGGAGGGCAGGGAGGATGGATTGGTGGTGGGTTGACCCGGGACTTTAGAAAACGAAGAGAAAGGGAAAGAAAGCGGAGTATGGCTTGAAGAAGCAAGTTGATGGGAGCCTGGAGTAGAGGGTAGTTGAGTGCGTAGCAAGCCTAAGGCAGGATGGTTGTAGAGGGATGTGTGTGCAGCAGGAGTAGAGGAAGAAGTGGAGACGGATGGGAAAAGGAGCTTCGGCAGGTGGGCTAGCTGGGAGTAGGCAGCAGGAGATAGCATTGGTACATGAGGGGGAGTGTTCTCATCAAAGTGCTGCTGTTTAGCACCCTTGAATAATCCTGTGATGGTGGAAGACGATGACAGGGCGGGATTGTTGAGGAGGGAGGTAGCCAGAGATGAGGTGGAAGTGGATGAGTGGGATGAGCCGGAAGTGATAGAGGCTGCAGCTGCTACAGCTGCTGCCCTATTGAGTTGCAGGAGGGAGTGGGAAATCAATGCCAAGTCTACACTAGGGGGCAAGGGTAGGGTAGAAGGGGTGGATCCTCCAGAGGCTCCTAGAGAAAAGCCAGTGTGCGTACCAGTGACCTCCATATTATCTTCACATGTCTCATCTTCAGTCCTGGTTTTTGGCTTCTTTTGCATCATATTCATGCCACTAGTACTGCTGCCACTGCTCATAGTCTGTCCCATTTCAGTCCCCCCAGTGGCCCCCAATGCTACCCCAAACAAAGAAGGTGGCAAGAGTGAAAGTGAGAGCTCTGGGTTTTGCTCACGATGACGTAGGAAATGCACCTTGAGATTCCCTCGTGTGGTGAAGCGGCTGAGGCATACTGGACACTGGTAGGGTCGTTCCCCAGTGTGTGACCGTAGATGTATCTGTAGGGAAGAGTCACTGCTAAACATTTTCCCACAAAAGCGGCAGGCATGTTGGAGGCGGCCAGTATTGTTGGAGCTGGATGCAGAGGAAGAGTCTGCTCCTCCAGAGAAAGCATGCATAGCATTTTGAGAGTTTGTGACCATGGATACTGATGAGGGGAGCGAGGAGTTTAGAAAGGACAGGCCACTGTGCCCACTCAGTGAAGTGGTGTTTGAAGATTTTTCATGGAGATAGCGGTTGGGCAGAGCTAAAGATAAGCCTAGTGGGTAGTTGGATGAAGCCATGGGGATGGCAGCCGAGGAAGAGGTGGAGGGAGCTGAGGGGCGAGAACTCACTCTCAGATAACCTTGACTCCCTGCACTTCCTCCCGCTCCTTCCATCTGGTGCTTCTGGGGCTGCAGGATTTGAGACAATGAACTGCTTGGCTTTGTGGGTTTATTGGCTGCCTGAGAAGGTAGCAGGGAGGAGAAACATGCAAGGAGAGGAGCAACAGAGGTAGAAGGCTGAGATGCAATTGCCTGGGTGGTTGGACTTGCTGCCCCTTTGCTGCCTTCTAGACAGAGCTGGGGCAGGGGAGGGATAAGATGCTGTGAGGGTGTGTCCACAGCATAGGATGCTCCACCGAGGCGTAGCACCTGTCTACAGATCTCCTCTGTTATCTGCATTTGATGGATCTGCCTTTGTTGAAGCACCCTGAGCTCTTCCAGGATCAGGGCAATGCTCAGTTGGGCCCTGGAAGGTGCAGCTGAGGCAGAGGTCACTCCTGGGCTTGGAGTTGGAGTCACTGGACTGGGGGGGCCCTCTGGCACACGGCTGGGGCTTCCAGGATGGGGTGGGGGACATAGGGAGGCCGACGAAGAGGACGAGGAAGAAGAATTGGTGGTGGCTGACAGCCCCAACTTTGGAGAAGCCATGTGTTTGTTTCGTGAGGGGTCTATGAGGGCCCTAGCAGATGATGTAGATTTACAACCCAATAGTTGAAGGGCAGGTGAATGTTGAGTTTTTGAAGAGAGAGAGCAGTAAGGGAAGTCAGGAGAGAATGAGGGCTGTGGGTCTTTGAGGGACTGGTGGGGGGACTGGCTTAGTGGGCAGGATATCACTGGATCTTCAATGGGTAAAGAGGGGGTCTGAGAGCCCTTAATAGATGAAAGGAAAGCAAGGGGCAGCTGTGAGCTTTGAAGAGAGGACGATGGAGAGCAAGAAGGAGAATCCGGGATAAACAGAGAGGAGTTTGAGTTCACTGCCAAGTTGTCATCTAAGGAAATTGAAAGAAGAAATAACAAAAAAATTATGATTTGCATAATGGTCCACAATCTTTTTTTATACCATAGCTTTCAAAAAAAACATATGCCTACTTCTCAGGGCACTTTTGAACAACTTAAGAAAAGCAGTGGTGAAAAATAAAGTATATTATTGGGTGGCTAGTTGGGGTACGCAGACGTGCACTAAAACAACACTGCTCTCCAAAAACTAGTTTTTTGCATTGTTGGAGGGACACCCCTTTCTCCTTGTTTCACAAAGATGTGTTGAATCTCAAAACAATATTTTTTTCTCCCTCGAAATCTTGAAAACAACAAAATATAACTCAAAATACAACTTGAAATCATGTATCATTAAATGGACAGTAGATAATCGGGAGCATAAACCCAGCCCATGACGCAAATGTAAATTGTCAGGACTAATTTGGAGATACACACACACACACACACGACAATGGAACCCCCAATAAAAAGAAGCCACATACACACTTCCATCCCTGCCGTCCTTCTCTTTCTTCTGTCCTTCATTGAATCTGTCTTTCTTTCATCTTCTAAAGAGCCCTTCCCCCAGTAGCCCAATGGGAAGCTAAGGGTTAGGTGCTGGCAAGTTGCTGGACACTGTACTGGGTGCCTGATTGGCTGGCAGTCTTGACCTTAAACACTCTGAGGTAGCATGCCTGATAAGGTTTAGGGCCAGGCAAAGGAAGAGCAAAGAAAAACAAACAGCCCCGTGGACATACACCGATGACTCACAGCCTATCAACAAGCTAAGTTAGCCCAAAAATGTGAAAGCACATAGGCGAACACACAACTTGTCAATTTGCAATGCACATAGACAAAATAGAGAGCATTTTGTTTGCACAGGACTTCTCGTTCTCACACTAACACAAACATAACTTACTTCAGTTTGCCTGAAAGCTACAATTTTATGACACAATGTGGGCCCTACTCCTGTAACTGGAGTAAACAGACACACACACACACACACACACACACACACACACACACACTTCTTCATGGGTATGCTCATGCTTCAGTGCCCAGCAACAAAGCTGAAAGGGGACAATGGGGTCTAATGCTATTGCATTAAGAACACCTTATACAGTGTCTCACAAAGTTTCATTTTCCTTGACCTTCTCATGCACATTTCTTAGCTCATAAAAACCTGTATCTTGATATATTTTGTTTTTCACCAATTATTTTCCTGGGTATTTACTGTATAGCCTCCCGTTCTGGGTGGTCTGTGTCTTTGAACCTGGCAACGATGAGGAGTGAAGACATTTGGGGTTTTACTGGGCATTGAAAGCAGTTAATGGCTGCAACAGCAGAGAATGAATTAAACACTGCGGGCCTCTATTTCGAAGCGTTTAACAGAATACAAATGAAATGATTACATTGTTTAATAGTTATTTGGAGAAACCCATTTAGAAATAAGAACAGAGATTAAATTAAAAAACAGGTCTCTACTGCCCTTGTTTAAATTCAAAATCTGCGTTCATATGCGTTTCAACATGTCTTATTAGAGCCTAAATAAGAATCCTACAATAGATTTACCATGAATGAATATACCATCGCTATAAGCTACTTAATGGAACAGTCTCTGCATGTTGAAAAAAAATGTTAAGCTACATTTGAACAGTTTTTTTTTTACTTTAAAACAAATCCAATCCCACTTATACACCAATATTCTTTTGTCTGAGTACATTTCTCACCATGCTCAAGTATCCGACAGGCACCAAGGGTCAGGTTCATAAGCTGCTGGGGTCGTTTCTGTTTCCGACGGGACATGCTTCTGCAGGATGGGAACGACGCAGGGACGCATTGGCCAACACACAACTTTTATTCTGTCTCCCTGCGCACTGAAAAAAGTAGGTATCTAAATTACTTACAGGGGATAAAATGAAGAAAAACGTTCCAAAATTGTGACAACGGATGCTCCGGATTGATTAGTCGAAAAGCGTGTCCACCATGGTAGCATTGTGGTGCAGAGAAAGAAAGACAAAACTAAAGTGCCAAAGAGGCATGTGTGACTGTTTCTCTCAACAAGTCTCCCTTTTCTCAAAACTCACCGTTGGCCCTCCTTTCTCTCTCTCTCTCACACACACACACACACACACACACACACACACACACACACACACACACACACACACACACACAGCTCACTTGTTCATCCACTACTTTGCATTCAAATGGCAGAGTGAACACCCCTTCTTTTGAGCCAAGAATCCACTGCCTCTCTTTAGTCAACCTTCATACATTTGGTGCTGAAGTTCATCCCAGACAGGCCTGAGCTTTCCACGTCTGATACCAGCCTATAAACTCGTCACCGTGCGTCTTCCTCTGCGCGTAACCCAAGGAAACTCTACCCACGGGCGAGCGTTAAACCCAACACCAGCTCCGCTAAATTAATTCCGCTTTTTTTGTTTTACGTTTAAACAAACACTTAGTGTCAGAGGCCACCTCGTCACACACGCTGATATCCAGGTCAATTCGAGGTGAGGGATCCGTGTGTGTGTGTGTGTGTATGTGTTTGTGTGTGAGAGGTTTCACGGTGCTGAAAGAAACAGGCTCCTCTGCGAGCTCTCGGTAAACAGCGCAGCTGAAATGAGGTGGAATTTGCAACAATGGCGCGTAGGGAGCACAGCTGAGTGAACATCACCCTCTAAGAGCCTCTCTAACACATAAGGCCACTGACTGGAGGCACAATGCTCGCTTTTTCTTTCACCCTCATCCCGACTGCTGACCACGTGGAGAAAGGTATTGAGAGAACGACACGGCCGGGGAGGAATATCATTTTTCACCCACCCTTCTTCGAAGTGTTTTACTGAGGCTCAGACAGAATAATAAAATGCAATCGAGATTTGACATTAAGTCTGGATGTCGGGTCGCCACAACGAAGCAGTCAAATGTGTATGTCTGAGTTCATTATTGGAAAATAGCTCAGGTATTCCGTTTTAGGACAGTGGAAGTCGAATCATTTAATAAAGAGTTGTCATTGCAAACAGCAGTGATTCCCGCACAATATACAATGATTAAAATAAAAGGAAAAAAAATCGTCTGTAAACGTGCACATTGTTGCGTAGGCTGATCCACAATATGTTGTCAAAAACAGAGAAGGCATAACTGTCATAGTTACCAAACATTTCAAAAGAGAGAATATCGTGGTTTTTTAACCAGAACTCTATTGTGCCAACAACGCATTTATCGTGCCATCTCGCCATTATGTTCGCGTGTACGACGCTCACACGGTGTTTTTACACCAATGTTTCCATACAAGCGCAAAATACGGCGCCGGAATGCGCGTCCCCGCTACTGTACGGCGACCTGTTGCACGCCACGCGCGCTCCCACATCATAACAAGTTATGATTCATAAAATATTATGACTTCTCGAAAAAAATACATTCCCGGATGTGCATTTCCCCCACAGGCCGCTCGTCGCCGACACAACCGCTTTGAATATGACAAAAAAAACCAACTTACCATGTTTGAAACGATGATTTTTGGCAGCGATATTGTGTAATGACACGAGGGGGGGGGGGCTCAGAAGCTTAGGCTGGGTGAGATCTGCTCCGTCTCTCAGCCGGGACACTGGCGCAGCAATTCCCTATTCACTCCCAGGGATGCGCAGTCGGACAGACGCATTTTTTTTTCTTCAATTATTTATCCCCCCGTCGCAAATCGCGTTTGTTTCTCTTGTGACAAAGGGTCATTGTGCCCGAATGTGTTTACTCGTAGTCCACTGAGAAGCGGGGCGGTGCTGCTCGCCGCACGGGGAGGATTAGGTCCTTTCTTGGCCGTGCGTGCTGCTCTTCCTCCTTTCTTTGTATGTGTCGGGGCCTGCGCCCGTCGGGCCTGTCTACGCTCTCTGCGGAACTGTCTGTCCGTCTGGTTAGCAGGCAGGCTGGCTGTCTGTCTGTCTCGCTGTCTCCTATAATTAATGGCCCTCGTCGCCAGACGGTCCTCTGGGGGAACAGCGCCCGCGGTTCTACCTCCACATTGGCTCTCAGTGTGCGTCTCACGGAGAGGTGCAGGGCCCCGGCACACACCGATCTGACCTGAGGGGATTCAACAAAGACGGGTGCGTGACATGTGCCACGTGTGGATGTCATCAAGCAATCATAATTCATATTTTTTATATAAATTCATAAATTGGGGTCTCAATCAGTGACTTGATTTACTGTCTCAAATGAGACTGAGTCATAAAGGATATAACAGGCAGAATTACCTGAACACAAGCTTTTAGACAAATGCAGGTACTTCTTCACCATCGTCAATGATTTGTTAGGGTATAGAGACTGAAAAGATATGGACGAAAATTGGTCTGGATGCTGTTTACACACCCATGAAGAGCTATAGCCTTCCTCTTGAATGGCGTCTTGACTTTCTTCAAAACACACAGGCCAATGCAAATTCATATATATTTTTCAAAGCAAAATTATTATATCTAGCTATTAAATCTATTAAACCTCATGACTTCGTTTGAAGAAATAATTGAATTAACCTAATTCAAGCAACTTAGATCTCATTTGGGGTTATATTTAACTATACATATTGCTGGACCTCAAGAATGACATCAACATTTTAAACTCTGAAGTTGTAAGACAATCGAAACGTTTTGCCAGTATTAGTCTTTTGGCTTGCATGACGGTGTATTGTCAATTTCATCTTGGGAGAATTACTGTAGACTTTTGTTTGCACAAGGTAATTTTTTTTCAAGCTGTCATGTTATACTGATAACATCTGCTTCACAGCTCATTCATTAAAATACCAACCTATCGGAGAATATACATTTAACCCATTAACACCTTTTCTGACAATGACATAATGATTCCAATCAGAACAGCCCATATCACACATCTACAGCAATTCTAATGGCCCAGGCACGGCATCAGGAATGTTGGACATACATGGAATTTGACGTGGCGGTTGGTGCATGACGGGAGACAGTACGGCAATGGACAACAAACAACGTAGTGCAGGAATAAGATTAAAATATAATGAAATATATGCTGTGGGTTAGAAATCTAAAGCCATGGGTTACATTAAACATTACAAATAGAAATAAAGTGCACCAGCCAACAGAAGCCTACATGCTATAGACACTTCATGAAAAAGAACTTTGAAGAAACTACATCACAGCTCAAATAGTAGATGTTTAACCAGCACACCTGTAAGGAATTGTGAGTGTTTTCACAAAATCCATTAGGTAGGCCTGCATACTGTATTGGTTGCTCAATGGTTGGTAACTGTCAGGGCATTTTGATATTTGCACAAGACAATTCCTCCACCTCCTATTGGGAAGTTCTGCTAAACTGCGTGCGAGGACACTGTGTGCGCTGTGTGCTCCAGTGTTTACTAGGGCAGAAGAAGAGGCCTGATACTTAATTTATCATGTGATCTTGTTGCCTGGACAATTCTCTAACTTTTACACATTTATTTTCATATTCATTATAATGATGGGACGTGTAATCACATCAATTGAGCATGTCTCCCCATGTGGCCGACAGAGGCTGTGATCTTTGTGTCAGTAAAGCCACTAGGTGTCTCTCAAATACATCTGTAAAGACAGTTTCTCCAGCCTATGCTCAGAGCCATCTTTAATCATTTCAATTAACTTATGGGTGTGTCAGTGTGAACACAGAGATCTTGGTAGACTGGGATTGATGTTGAAGGGTACAGCACCCCTAAGAAGCCTGTGCAGCATTATTACAGTGATTTTCCAGAGACCTGCAATTGTCCTACTTTGTGTGATGGCCAACGATTTTTGAATTGACACCTCTTGTTTCTAAGCAGTTACACATATCATGTGAAAAAAAGATGGTTCAAAGCTAAGCCACATCACAAGATATATGAGGAAAAACTCCCTATTCGATGCAGTTATGTCTTTAGAACACAGACAGAAAGCTGTCTCTGTCTGGGAAATGTCTAATAGCCCGTCCTGAAAGTCTCATAGGCTCGTCAGAGGTGTTTCACAGCAGGGAAATGCTTCCACTATGTCCCTTATGCTCATCCTAATAGGGTCTATCAAGGGGCTAAGATAGACCATGGCATTAGTAAAAAAAAACTGAGAAATCCCAGCGAAATCCCCTTGTGACCTCCCTGAAACAACAGAGGAAGAAAGGTACTTGTGTCCCCACCACCGGGCCCCCAAATGCTCAACCTGTTCTTTGTGCCATGTCACAGTAATGGGGAAGGGAGGAGGCAGACAATGGGGAATGGCAACATGAAGAATGTGGTGAGGATCAGGTTGACATTGTCCAAAGAGGAGTAAGACAGTGAGAAGGTCTGTGTGCTGTAACCCACGGGACAGATGGAGATCCCTCCTTCTTGAGTTGACACAGGAGAGTGTAGCAGGCCAGCAGACTTTAGGAAGTACAAGGAATTACATTACATGTCGTTTAGCTGACGCTTTTATCCAAAGAGACTTAAGTGCATTTCAACCATAGAGATACAAACTTAGAAGAACAAGAAACAAGAAAGTGCAATTTCCTCAAATAAGCCGTTTTACAACTTGTTATAGATAAGAGCCATTATAAGTACAATTTAAGTGATAGAATTTGTTAGTATTTTTATTCGAGGTATAGTCAGAAGAGGGGTGTCTTTAGTTTGCGGCGGAAGATGTGATGGCTCTCTGCGGTCCTGATGTCATCAGAAAGCTCATTCCACCATTTAGGAGCCAGGACAGAAAAGAGTCGCGATCGTGCCGAGTGTTTTGCTCTCAGAGAGGGAGGAACGAGCAGCTTGGCAGAGCGGCGTGTGCAGGTTGGGGCTCATCACATACTGTCCCTTCCTGCTAGGCAACAAAAAACATATAAACTGTGAAGTTATTCACTGTCATCTGGTCGTGTAGTGAGAAGGTTTAGGCAACCTTTTTATAAGAAAGAGGGAAGTTTATATTTAGTTATATTTTAAGCAAGCAGTGCATTTATGACACAGAAAAAACAGTAACATTTTATCTTGCCCAACAGGCAAGGATTAAATCTACCATACAAACACTATACATACAATTAACGTTTTTGGCTTAATGTCATGTTTATTAGTACATTTTTTGTAAAACAAGTATTGCAAATGTACACATCCAGATGGCTCGCTTAGCATAAACACAAAGTTGCGGTTGTTTGTACAACATTTCATGACAATCATCCAACAGCTGTTGAAATGGATCACTCAAAACTTTATAAGAGGGAAATTGAAGTAATCTGTACAGCAGTCGCAAATAAGTGAACTTCAAGCTCTCTACATGCAGTGGATTCCCTGCAGCTTCCATGATTACTGTGTTGCTTTTTACCTGTAGCGTTTGATAATTACTTACTCACAAAATCAGCCTGAAGTTGTGTTTGTGATTTTCAAAGGCTCTGAAAAAAATACGAGCCTCTCAGATATGTGAAATTGTACATTCAATGGTTTTGGTCACATCAGTTACATTGCAAAGAAAGTAAAAGCAAACTGTCACGGTTTGGGTTCTGAGAGTTATCGTGCCCTTGGAGGGGGGAGGGGGGGTCGGTCCCTTGAGCGTTTTTTGATTTTTGGACTTCTGGATTTTGGCTTTATTAAAAGTTACTTTTGTTGGAACCAGTCGTGACACAAACCAGCGTGTGGTGGTGGTACGTGTCCCAATAGAGCAAGAGTCTGAAGAGCAAGAGACATTTACCACAGACTGAACAAACATTTTGGTTTCCTTCCTCTCCCAATGTAATATGGTATGCGATAAATGGGAGCATTGCTATACAGTTTAAAAGATGAGCATAAAACTGCATAAAAAATGAACTGATGTTGGGTTTGAATGGTGAAGTCTCCTGAGAAGACAGTTAACCTAATAATCCACACCCTGACCCCTTCTCAGGGTCATGTGATCTCTCTGAGTCCCGCACCGCCAGGGGGGAGGTGGATCTGTTGGGATTAGCCTCCACAGTCAACAAACCGGTCACACACACACACACACACACACACACACAACACTCACTGATGGCTACAGGCTGCAAACACCAGACCACCAGCAGGTAAGAAATCCTACTTCTGTTTTTATTGAGATTCTCAGTTGATATGAACACGCACTTGAGCTGGCGGTTAAAGCAAAAGAGGAGCACGTGTGCAGTGTCATTCAGAGCAGCAAGCTGTCAAGGATGATCTCCTGATCCCCTTTGAATGGGTTTGACTCAAGTCAATCTAGAGTCAGTGTTGCAGCCCTTTACCCTCAGTGTGATAATCAGCAAGGCATATTTTTCCACAAACTGTTCACATCCTTCCCTCTCTCAGGTAGAGAGGTGTTACTTTTGGCCAACCGCTGTTCATTTTCCCCATTACTATTCTATTCATAGATCAGGCTAAGAAAAAGCCCATGGGATAGGATTACTTCTCAGAGTGCACGCTTGGTGTGGAGAAGGGACTTGCCACCAGCTGATTTCCTGCATCATGTAACTTGGTCAAATGCTGTCTCTCATTTGGTGTGTGATGGTGGCACATAGAGTAGTGTGATGTGCTGGGAGCTGCAAGGTTGGTGGTTTGAATCCCAACTGCCCCATGTGCCGTGTCGAAGTGTCCCTGAGCAAGTCACCCAACCCCTAACTGCTCCCCAGGCAAAAATGTAACGCATGGGTTATAATGCAATGTAAGTCGCTTTGGATAAAAGCGTCAGCTTAATGATGTAATTGAATGTGTTGATATGGTTACATCTCCTCCATGTACAGCTACTGACTGCCATGCAATGTGTTTTGATACCTCTCTTACCTGCTGTTTATTTAAAAGCATTGCGTGACACATACATCAGAGACCCTTCATCGGCTCACCATGGCATCCATGGAGGAGGAGCTCACCTGCTCTGTGTGCCGGGACTCCTTCAGCCAAGCCCACCCCCTGCCCTGCGGACACAGCTTCTGTCCCGCCTGCATCCGCGAGGCCTGGGGCGGCAAGGGCAAGGGCAAAGGTCGCTTTACCTGCCCCCAGTGTCAGGAGGAGCACGGCGAGGTGCTGTGTGACTGCTGCCCTCCCGCCGCCGATAACGGACAACCCCCGTCGGCTGTCAAGACCTGCCTGAGGTGTGAGGTGTCCTTGTGTGCCGCGCACCTCCGGCCCCACCTGGAGAGGCCGGCGTTCAGCAATCACCTGTTGGTGGACCCGCTCGGGGACCTCTCCCAGCGAAGGTGCCCGACACACACAGAGATACTGCGTTACTACTGCGCCGACGACAGGATGTATGTGTGCGGTGACTGTCTGCTGGACGGAGCCCATGCTGAGCACAAAGTTAAGGCGCTGAGGCAGGTGGAGGAGGACCTGAAGGTCAGCTGGAGCACTAGAGGTGTTTGTTGACGTGTGTTTGTGGCACGAGTGTGTGTTCTCATATATGCGTGTGTGAATGCGCAGGTCATACTCCAGACCCTGCTCAGCAAAGCAAAGGAGAAGCTGAAAGATGGAGAGCGAATCCTCCAAGAGCACGAGAGTTTCGATTCCAACATGGCTGTGAGTAAGAGCATCAAACCTGCATGGACAGTGCAACATAATGACCCCCTCAGTAGATGGGTTTTCCAATGGATCAGCTGTTCCGATTATGTCTCAACCACTCACTGATCCGGCACCAAAGCGACTACTTCTCTTAAATGTTTTCAGGACGCGCTGAAGCAGGACAACACCCAGGTGGAGCGGCTGGGCTTGGACCTGCAGGTCCAGGTGATGAGGCTGGTGATCGCCCTGAGGGAGATCACCAGGAGGGAGAGACAGCAGGTCGTAGAGCGCGTGCACGAAGACTGCTCCAAGGTGCGAAGCGAGATGAGCCAGGCGCTGAGCATCCAGCACTACCTGGCCTCGCTGCTGGCAGAGACGGACCCTTTCCTGCTCATCTGGGTGAGAGTAAAATTAGAATGGAATGAACCCCCACATTTGGCTTAGGGTGTGCTTAGCAGAATCATTTAACGCCTCTGGATCAGTTCTCTTTTAGCAGAGGAAGGCGTTGGTGGAGACCGAAAAGATATTCAAGGCTTTGGTACTAAAGGGCACATAGTCAATTTTTGTTTTTCAAAAAGAGGTCCACTGTCCAGTTTCTAACCCACAGACTACATTGTCGTGAAACAGCTCCTTGTTGTAGTACTTTTAGAGTCCAAGCTATACTGCAGAGCAATAAGAAGACATATTGTTGAAAACGTTGTATAAGCTCAGTCCCCAGATGGACCTAGTTATTTGTTAAATAATACAAAGTGAGATTGGAAATTCTTTCATTCCTCAAGTCATGTTTTTCTCAGCTATCCTTGACTCTTCTTTCCACAGGCCTTTCAATCCGATGACACAAAGTAAGTCTAAAACACATCAATGTGTGGGTGGGTGTGGTTGTGCGTGGTTGTGTGTGCACAGCCTTTATACAAATAAGACAATGGGCCACAGAGGGAGAACATATTGAACCAATGAATATAATTATTTCACTTCACAAGAAGCCTCTCACCTGTAGGTGCCTTCCTCCTGCAGCATGTGTCGTGCTCTTGTATTCTAGGTTAGTAGCCGATCTGAACAACCCACCCTTCATCCCCGACCCCGTCAGTCTGGACAGGAAACACATCTTGGAGGACATAGAGAGCAAGTATCGAGATTTCATCACCGGCACCCTGCGTTGCCTCAGTGAACTCAAGAGGGAGCTCTGTGAGTGGCAAATGGGGGACACACACCCAACCCGTTCATTTAACTAAACTGTTTAAGAGTTAGATAATAACACTACATTATTCAGATCGAAATAACCTGTTTTGGTTCCCCGTCACGCAGTAAGCAGTCCCCTGACCCTGGACACTAACACAGCCCATCCTCTGGTGAGCATCTCTGAGGACCTTCGCTCGGCGGCGCGGGTCAAAAGCCGCCTGCCCTACGGCGCCCACCCCGAACGGTTTGACCATTGGCCGCAGGTCCTCACCGCCCAGACCATCACCTCTGGGACTCACTACTGGGAGCTGGAGGCTCAGGGGTTCTGGGATATTGGCATCTGCTATCGAAGTATTGGACGGAAGGGGAAAGAGGGCAATGCTTTTGGGAACAACAAGGTATTCCTTTCAAGAAAATGAAAAGAGGATAAGAACCTTTGCATTAGGGAAGCAATATTGAATAATCCCACACGGTGGCAGTAGACTTATCCATTGATTCAGCTGTACCTTCAAAAGGAAAAAAAAACATGTGGCTTGATTAAAATACTTTTGAATCTCCAGGTGTCATGGAGCTTGACGCAGCAGCATGACAGGAGGCTGGCCGCCTGGCACAACCGCAGGAAGACCCGCCTCGCGTGCCAAATGACTGGCAACCGAGTTGGCGTCGCCGTGGACTACGCCGCAGGTACCATCACCTTCTCCGAGGTGGGGCCGTCGAACAACCTGAGCCACCTCCACACTTTCTCCGCCACGTTCACTCAGCCGCTGTGCTTGGGCTTCGGACTCTACAAAGCTGAGCTCAACAGTCACATCTCTATCGCCAAAGTCTGAGGAAGAGAAAAGGACCCTGACAAGCGCTGTGCTGGTTTAACTTAGATTAAGCAGTGTCAAGACAAAGTGCTGTCGATTGGTTACTCGACTCGAAATCACACAACCTGCAACTTTGAGCCTCTGACGTTTTTCTCCTCTTACATCTCCTCATCTTCCTCCATAAAGTGACAAAACCATATTTCCTAAAACTGTAATCAAGTCATATTGGCATGGAGATATGGAGATATCCGAGAATAGCACATTCACTGAGCAAATATGACTCGATCCTAGCTGGACAGCCAATGAAAAAGCTCCTTTGAAAAAGAACAAAAATATGTTTTGGTAACACAATTGCTAGATTGTTGTTCATGTGCTTTTCATTCCACAAAACTGCAGATGATTGTTGTGATAACAATGCTGAAGAAAGGAGTAATAAACTGTGTGGGTTACTGGACACTAACTCTTCCCATCCTTTGCTTAAGCATCTCACACCTGATGATAGAGATCAGGTGTCCCTTCATGTGTATATGCTATTAATTAAGCAACTTAAGTCAACAGCGATGTACACGGGGCAGTGCAACAAAAAGGTGTCACTGATTTGATTTTATAGGGAAAACAAGGAAAACAGCTGCCAATCATGTACTATCTTTGCTATTTGATGCAGCTCAAAGAGCCAATTATTACACCATTTTCTTTATTTCTCTGTAAAGGTGAGTGGGTGGATGTAACATAGCGGGTGAGAAAGAAGCAGAGGGAAAGGGTGTGAGGGGGGGGGGGGGGCGGAGGAGAGAGAGAGAGAGAGAGAGAGAGACAAGGGGAGAGAGACTGAGCGATATGAGCATACTCCGGTTTGGTTGCGATCACACTGACTCCCAGACTGCTGTGCCGGGAAATAATGTGATGTGGGATTTTTGACCGTACATTGCAACTCCATCTGGGACATGGAATACAGGATTCATCAGAAGGAAACAGGTGATCATCTTATTTGTTTTCACTTAAAATGCTAGCATTGCACTGCAGTGCATGTGTAGTTTATCCTAGAGCACTTGATTAAAGGTGAACTGCTGATTATTTTCAAATTTGACGCCTTCCCTAACAAAATAGCAGGTAAGTTTGTGCGTGATGAGTTTAGGTAGTATTCAAGTCAACACCTGCTGTCGCTCATCTTGGTAAACAAGAAATGGTTGGAAATTCAATAAAAGAGTCAGTTTAGTATATGTATATATATACACACACACACTTAATGGCATCTACTGAGCTAAATATTTCCAAGCTGATTTAATATTTAATTATTTTGAGTAAAACAGAGTGGCTGCTACATTCAGAAATGGAATAAAGAAACATACTAAACATGGATGTTGTTTTTTATGTGTACTTACTATAATTTTTTCCCATGTGAGAAACAAAAGCACAAGTGAGAGGAAGAGAGTGTGTGAGTGTGTGTGTGTGTGTGTGTGTGTGTGTGTGTGTGTGTGTGTGTGTGTGTGGTGTCTACGGGAATTTGTGTTGATCAGGGGGGGGGGGGGGTTGTGTAAAAGGCAGATGGTCACTCAGTGGAGTTGTTCCCCCTCACACTCTCTTTCTTGCTCCCTCCTGGGTCCTGCATCCTTTCCCTGTCATCTCTCCAGAATCTTACCTCATCTGTTTTGTTTTTTTTGTCCCTCGCCTCTCATCAGCATCTTTCACCGCCCCGTCCTTGCCCCCATCTCCATCTCCATCTGCCAAAGTCTGAACTCTGGATCTTTGCTCACTTTGCAAAGCTTTTCTGCTCTTTTGACAGCTACTTCTCTTCTGCCTCCTTGTCAGGTTTTTTGCTGAAGAAATCAACTTGAAAATACCCAGAGACTTTCTTTTTTTGTATTTGTGATTGTCATTCTGGCTCCAGCTGACACAGCACGTAGGACGCTCGAGAGCATTGGGACTTGTCGGGGGCAAAAAAGAAAACTAGAAGGACAGAAGGAAAGGGAATGATTGACAGCCACAGCAAATGAAAAATTTTGAATATACTTTGTGAATATTTTTTGGAGATACATCAGTTGGTTGGGTGCATATTATTGTACTTTGGCTTCTACCAGTCAAAACTGCCCAGAGGGTTTAAATTTAGAACATTTGACAATTAGTTTCACTGTAGCATGCTTTTTTTCATGTCAAGTTGTCCAAAGTGACGCTTCGCCACTGTAGAATCGATCCCAGATATTTGACCACACATCCCACGTTCAGCCATGCACCCTAGTTCAGCGACCTTTCACCTCCCCATGCTGTTGGCTGTGCTCTTGTTGTGGGGGCCGATGGAGTCTAGGGGCCAGAATGACACCGAGCCCATCATCCTGGAAGGGAAATGCTTGGTCGTGTGCGACTCCACTCCTTCGTCAGAACCCGGCGGTAACGCCCTGGGCATGTCGGTCCGCTCCGGCTCCGGCCGGGTGGCCTTCTCCGCCAGCCGCCAGACCAACCACGAGCCCACTGACATGAGCAACCGCACCATGATCATCTACTTCGACAATGTGAGCATGCCACTGCTTTATGCGTCTCTTTTCATTTGAGTCCATGTTTGACCCGAGACTCTCTCCGGCCAATGAGATGCGCTTGCCCATGAGGCCCATGAGGCCAACACTTGACATTTAGGTGGCTTGTGCAGATATATTGGGCTGCACATGTTTTGGCTTTTTTTGCAATATGTAACTGTAAAATAATAGACATAAAAGATTCCGTATATTAGGAGGATTCCGAGCTGAAAATGCAAGGAGGAAAAGAATGACCCAAGAGCTTCCCTCTTGTGTTCTCCCTCTCTTTCCGCGGCATCAGATCCTGGTGAACGTGGGCACTCATTTTGACCAAGAGAGCAGCGTGTTCCTGGCGCCGAGAAGAGGAGTGTACAGCTTCAACTTTCACGTGGTGAAGGCCTACAACAGGCAAACTATTCAGGTGCGATAGCTCAACTCTGACACTTCTCACAGCGGAGCGACATGCCCCCTCTAACCCCATTGTTGGCTCCCTTTCACTGTAGGTCAGCTTGATGTTGAACGGCTGGCCGATGATTTCGGCGTTTGCAGGGGACCAGGACGTGACCAGAGAGGCCGCCACCAACGCCGGCCTGGTGATTATGGAGAAGGGGGACAAGGCCTACCTCAGGCTGGAGAGAGGCAACCTGATGGGAGGCTGGAAGTACTCCACCTTCTCCGGGTTCCTGGTATTTCCCCTGTGAGGAAGGTGGTTAAGGTGTTGGATAGAGAAGAGCAAGAGTGAGGCGGAGGTAAAAAAAAAAAAAAAAAGTAAAAAGGTGGCACTAGTCTGTTATTCTCTATCCATCGCACAAAGAGAGGTGTATTATGCAAAAAAAGGGGTGAAGACTGAAGATAATTCTCACTTGAGACCTAAAGGATGAAAGTACAGTAAACATGATTTCCCTGTGTATTTAATTTGCTCTGTTTCTGTGAACTATTTAATGGGTTTATTGTGGGGAAAAACATGAAGTAACCGTGTGCAATATAGACCTCTGTGCTAAGATTATTTTTTTCAAAGTGTTTGATACACTGCTGTGCTCAATGACAAACTTCCCCTTTACTCTGCTGTGCTGCATCACAGACAGTCCTCTATCTGCAACAAATGTTTATTTACACAGAAATTTCTATGGAGGGGGAAATATTGAAATAAAATTCCATAACATTGTCCCGGTGTTTTTTTTTTTATATGTTCAGTTCCCACAAACAATTTCAGACAAACATAAACTCATAAATGGCAATAATTGAGTTGAGGCGTGCTAGTTTAATCTGCTCAGGCAAAACAGTATTCCTCCCTCTCATTGTACTCTCACTGATGCCACGGCAGCTGTTTGTAAATATAGCTCTCACCAGCAGAGTTAGCGTTGGCGTGGACCAAGCAGAGCAGCATGGGGCAGAGTGTAAGTGCGGTGAATAGCGGATACTCCTTGCAGGGCCACAGACAGATGGAGGCCTTGGCAACCAGGCATGCTCTTCTCTACAGTGCTGCCATGGATGAAGTGTGGTGTGCGCTGTCACATGCGCTCGCTTTCGCTTCCCTCGTTCACGACCATGTCGCTCTCTCTCTTTCGCTTTTGGCCTTCTATCTCAAAAGCACGTCACCTTTAATCCCTGTGCAGATAATTAGGGCCTGTTGTAATCCTTTTCGCTTTTTTTGGTAGCATCATAGCTCTAACATATTTGGCTGAAGAACAGAAATGGTGATATAAAAAGGAAGGCCAGATTAAGCTACCATTGTGCAAAGCTGGCAACTTGCTGAAAGTGCCTGCAGCCCGTTTGGCATGAAAAAGCTGTAGGTTCCCTGTGCAACATTAGGTTTCTGGTAACATTGTTTGCTTCTTGTTTTTGTAAATAAAATAAAAACAGCACTACTAAAATACAATCTCATGTTACATGCTAAAGACCTTCACGTTGGCATTATCACCCAATCTCAAGGGATTGTCCTTAAAAGGGGATTAAAGGTGGGGAGTTTGATAGGGGCCGCTTTCTGCACAGGTGCACTCTTATCAGCAGAATAATTTGGCCCACAGCCGCAACAGCTAATAATCCTATTTCCGTCTGCCGGCACTAGAGGGCACCAAAGCCCCAGTCACAGAACTGAATTACTAATTGAAGCACATAAATGACATTGGTACCTGGCAAAAAGCTGTTGTTTATAGTTCAAAATGTAATAATAGTCAATAGCAACCCGTGAATGTGCCTACGGAATTTCGAGGTATGTCTTTAGCTACCAAAGCAAGATCCCAGGGTGAGTGTAATATCTGAACGGATGTCAATGTAATGAAGCCTGAAGGAAAAAAAATGATATTGTAATTTACAAACGGACCTCTGGGGTAATTCAGTCCATTAACCAATGATTATAACACCGTCTATTTTTCTCCAGTCAGCTCTGAAGGGCCCGAGCTTTCTAATATGGCCATTTATGATAGTAAAACGGCAACGTTGGAGATCACCTAGTCAAATCATTCCAGCTAGGCCGCATTTATTTCTTTGCAACCTAACTATGCCTTCTCATCCCGCCCAGAAGCGGCTGTAAATGTGATGGATTGCTCCAACTACCAATGAAATAGCCGAATGCTGCCGGCTTGGGAGGTAACGGACCAATCAGCTTCCGATAGCAGACGAGGGGCACGCATTCTACGCTTTCTCTGGCAAGAACGTTAGTTCCTGCTCTTCCCCTGGCCGTTTCCTGTAATCGTACAGTGTTGTGAGACGGAGAAAGCCATGTGTGTCGATGCAAAGGTAAATTTAGCAGCCCGAAATTATTACTGTGAGAGTTGGGGCACTCGATATGAAGGTTATTTTCATGTATTTTTGCCGAAAAATAGACGCAGACCAACCGAAACGATATTGCGGCCTAACCCGTGTCTGAACGTTGTCGGGCGATGGTTATTGTGGCACGTTGCTTTGGTTTGGTCCGGTTTGTTGATGAGATTGAAGGAGTCCGGTGGACTGAATGGTTTGTAGTAAATGACAGAGACGGGGGGCGAGATCTCCATAACCACAAAACATCACGTTTATTGACCTTATAATGCTTTCGGTGCCACGCACGCTTTAGTAACAGGCACATCTTAGTCGCAGTACAAGCTAATGCTAGCCGACGGGTTTGTGAGAAAGACTGCAATACGACCGGAGAGGAGAGCATCCCACCTCTCAACATCAGTACCCTCCTGGACTCACTTCACTGCCAACTACTTTTTTACTTAAATCTTGTCCAACGTGGCTCATACGTACTTAAGCCTCTTGATTGTTTTTAAAGCTCAAATGCCACATTGATAGCCTTTGCTGGGAGAAAATTGCAACCAGTCAACAATGTGTTTAAAATATATATATATATATATATATATATATATATATATATTTTTTCTACAGTCAATTTGTAAACATCCTTTTACTGGACATTTCATGTCATTAAAAAACACGTGTTTTATTTTATAACCCGTAACAATTCAGTGGTGCCATGCACTTAACAGTAGAGTAAATGTGAATATTTCAATCCGAATTCTTAACATATTATAATAATATTTTAGTTTTTTAGTTTTTTTCAAAGTTGTCTGTGGTTTAGAAAACGATGCATTCATTCTGTGCAATAGGGTCCAAACTTGAATGTGTGCTGTTGATATGCATCAAAGAAACATGGAAAAGAAATTGGAGCGCTGAAAGCGGATCGCCACTAAAATTTCAAGATTCCACATTTCTCACTGTAATCTTTGTACAGTCAAACACATGAGTACTGACCATTGATGAGGACAATCTCATTTTGGTTGTATACATGTTTGAGCTATATAATAATTAGTATAGCATTTCTTTGAATAGTGCTGCAATTCATTATTTTGCTGCTTCATTGACATCAATGTTTCTCCTCTTTTTCTAGCTGTTTACTTAAAAGTTGAGAAGAACTGGACTGCAACTACTTAATTTCCATCTCGGAGTCTTAACTTTGTGCCCGTCTCCCTCTGTGGAGTGGGCAAGATGGCGGACCCCATCATGGACCTTTTTGAGGACACACCCCTGTTTAACCTTGATGCCCTGCAGGACGACTCCTTCTCTCAGGGCTCCTCGGACCCCGTGGAAGAAGCCCTTAAGCTGGCGTTGGGCCAAGTGGACCCACCGACTGAGCCTGATCTCATGGTCAACGCAGACCTTGGTGTTTCTGTAGCAGCTCCTGCCGTCCCGGAGCCCGCTCCCGTTCAACTCGCCACGCAGCAGCCGCTGCAAGTGGCGACCGCTCAGACTGTTTCCATAGCTGTGGCTCCCACTGTAGCCTCTGTCTCTGCTGCTCCTGCACCAGTTGATACTTTACCTCAGATCCAGGTTCAGACCAGCATACCCACCAGTACGACTGTGCTGCTGAGCTCACCTTTGACAGTTTCCAGCTCCCCAATCACCACCACTGCCACCACGCAGCATCTCACGCAGATAACTCATCAACTCACCCCACAGCAGTTGGCTGCCATCACACAGCAGGCAGGTGGCAAAATTGTCATACTCAAAGGTCCCCAAGGTCAAGCCCAGGTGCTGCAGACTGTATCAGGAGCCACAGGCCAGACGACTGGAAAGGTCATCCGCGTGTTGTCTGGCACTCCTCTTAAGCCCGGCATGTCCATACTGCAGGGGGGGACAGTCTTGAATCAGGGCAGCCCGGGACAAGCTCAAGTCAAGGTGGGTGCCGCTGGTGTGCAGAGGCTGTTGCAGTCTCCCAATGGACCAGTGAAACAGATGCTGCTGACCTCTATGCCCCAGCAGACACAAGGCCAGACCATTCAGCTGCAGATTCCATCCCAAGCACAGATGGGTCAAGGCCAGACTCAAGTGCAAGGCCAGGTGCAGCTCCAGCCAGCCATGCAGGCGCAAACGCAGGTAAGCGCCATCTCTTCTGTCACAGCAGGCAGACAACGAGGTGTCAGTCTGACAGCAGCACCACAGCAGTATTTTGGGGTTACTTGTGTTGTTCTCCGTGTCATAACTGGTCTGAATCTGTGTATCTGATTGTAGGGTGGTGAAGCAAAGCGGATCACCTTGGTTCTCCAACAGCCTTCCCAGGTAGGCTCTAATGCCCAAGCGGGGCAAGTACAGCAACAGTTGACACAAGTGCAGCAGATTCAGACGACCCAAGGGGGCCAGCAGCAGGTCCCAACTAGACTGGTGCTGGGGCAGCTCCCGGGAGGCAAACTGGTTCTCCAGGGAAGCCAGCTAGCAGCCCTGACCCAGGCTCGGGCTGCAGGCCAGGCGGGAGGCCAGCCCAAAGTCCTCACAATTCAGCTACAGGTGCAGCAGCAACCCAACCAACAAGGAGGAATTAAGGTGAGGGGGAAAAGTGTTCTAGAGTTTTGAGGTACCTGTTCGTTTTCCCTCCAGTGTCGTTGAGTTGTTTCTGCTTGTTTTAGGCTGTCCCGCTTAATATTGCATGTCCTGCTACAGTACACCACCAATTAACAATGGCTACCTTTTGTGTGGCCCGGGACAGATCCAAATGATAAATGTTTCCACATTGCCTCTGATAACTTGCAACTGTTGCATCTGCAATTTAGTGATAATTATTTGCCATGTAAGGATATTAATTGTTTTCAATGAATCAGTAAACCTTATCCAGTAAATATCTGATGCAGCCAAGTACTAAAAAAATGAATAAACAGAAAACATTCTAGCTATTTCTTTGGGACGGAAGACTGCATTATTTCAGTAAAATCAGCAGCAGTGTAGCTATTTCATATTGAGTACGCCAAACTGATTGTGGTCACTCAAATGTTACATACCCACCCAACAATGTAACCCTTCATTTTGCACATAACCTTTAATCATAATTAAGTTCTAAACAGTGTTCATTTTGGTAGCTATTTTTGATTTAGTCTTTTAGATGAAAATGCATGTTAGTTTTAGTCACATTTAGTCATTTTAATCCTTAGTTTTAGTCGACAAAAGCTAATTACATTTTAGTCTAGTTTTAGTCACATTAAACTCCTTTTTCTTCTCAGACCCAGGGACCCCCTGTGTTGTGTCTACAACTGCATAATAGTCTAATTTGCAGTACTTGGGTTGTCCATTAGATATCCCCCCTAGGGTCCACAGCAGGGGGTGGGGCAAACCTTTTTGACTCGCGGGCCACAATGAGTTCTAAAACTTGACAGAGGGGCCCGGAACAAATGGATGAAGTGTTCATCATTAAACATAAATGACAAGGATTTTGCTTTTGTAGCAAAGCAATTATTTGCAAGGATATTTATCAAATTTGCAAGAGTGTAAAGCTTCGCCAACTTCATGAGAACCAGGGACCTAAAGGCTTTGTTGTCTTTTTCTGTTTACTCGCAAGGCTTTTGATATGTCCAATGGAAACGTCATGGTCCTTTTATTGTGCAATGCATTATTTTTTGGGCTGGATCAAGAACCAGCCATTCTCAACACAACACTGTCATTTCGTTCTTTCTCTCCTCTTTATTTTTTGGTTTCGTGACCAGTTTTTTTCTCTTGTGTTCGTCATCCGGGTTTTCCTCCACCTGCTCTGTGCCGCCACATCCTTCACTTGCACTGTGCAGTTCTATCAAAAGCCTCCACCTGTCACATGTGCTAGCACCTTCTTTGTTGCTTAGGAACGAACGTACGGTGGCCGAGGCGGTTTAACACAGTCTTCTCAAGATATGTTGTGTGAACTGGTTAAAGTGTGCATGTCTTGAAACGCTGGCTCCCGTCACTAGAAAACGGAGCAGCCAGGTCTGCATGAACATCTCTGCTGGCCGACCGGCCCCGAGCTGTTAATCGCTTCATCTCCACGCACGTCGGCCTCTGGAGTTCTGCGGCTTTAGCCTGCTAACAGTTAGCTAAATTGAGATAGCTGAGCTAAACCAAGGAAGCACACACTCACCGAAGCGTAAAATAGTCCATTTAGTATATTTAGCATAGCGCTGTCAAAGGCATGAGCCTATACCGCTACATTTCATTTTTTTAAATCTCTCACTTTGGTTATGTTTAAATGTGACTGTGGCATCAAACGTCTTATTTTCACTGTTACAGTACCAGCTGGTCTCGGGAGCTGGCAATTCTGGCAGCCCACAGGTGTTACAGATCACGCAGGGCCAAGGAGGACAGAGAGTTGCGGTTCCAATCAAAATGCTTTTGCAACCCCAGGTAGACCTCCAGATGTGCATAACCATTTCCTAATTTTCAATCCATGCATACCAGTATATAAAGGGACGGGGGCTTAAGGGTTTCCGTGTGGCAGAAGGTTTTCTAAACTCTCACACATTCTCCTTCCCACAGACGAGCTCGGCATCCTCAGCCGGGGGCACTGTGTCTATGGTTAAGGTCATCACCACGTCAGCAGCGGGCCCCTCTACTACGACCACATCTTCGTCCCAGGCCATCCGCATAACAAAAGCCCCTGGGGAGCCGGCCTCTGTGCGACGGGTGGAGATCCTCTGCAAGCAGGAGAAAGCAAACCGCATTGTGGCTGAAGCTATAGCCCGGGCCAAAGCGCGGGGCGAGAAGAACCTGCCAAGAGTCCTGAACCAGGATGAGCTTCCAGCCACGCAGACCTCTCCGGAACTGGGGGGCACTGTGACGGTGGTGTCCACTGCAAAGAAAAAGTCTGGCGGAGGAAGCAAGAAGAAAAGTCCTGTGGCTGGGGGAGCAACTCCAAAACCCACGGGTGGAGCTGAAAAGAAGAGTAAAGCGAAGACGCCAGGAGGAGCAACTGGAGCGGGTGGAGGCACAGCGACAGCCGGCTCTGGGAACAAGAGCAAAAGCAAAACTAAGACAAAGTGAGTGATCTCTGTGTGTGAGTGGGAACCATTTTGTTCGAACTGGTTTCTTGTTTAATTTCTACGTTTTTCTACGTATGGGGAAAACAAGGCTGTTTAGAAACCATTTTACTCTATGCTAATCACCCGTCGTGCTTGGCCTTTCTCCCTTCACTTTTCCTCAGCACAATTACACTGGTGGGAGCAAAGAAAAGAAAGCGCAATGCGTCGTCAGACCACTCTGACGGGGAGTTGAGCCCTGCATCACCTGCTGCTCTGGACGATGACCTCATTACGGTATAAACTCTCTCATATACATATACATATATATATACACTCACCGGCCACTTTATTAGGTACCCCATGCTAGTAACGGGTTGGACCCCCTTTTGCCTTCAGAACTGCCTCAATTCTTCGTGGTATAGATTCAACAAGGTGCTGGAAGCATTCCTCAGGGAGTTTGGTCCATATTGACATGATGGCATCACACAGTTGCCGCAGATTTGTCGGCTGCACATCCATGATGCGAATCTCCCGTTCCACCACATCCCAAAGATGCTCTATTGGATTGAGATCTGGTGATTGTGGAGGCCATTTGAGTACAGCGAACTCATTGTCATGTTCAAGAAACCAGTCTGAGATGATTCCAGCTTTATGACATGGCGCATTATCCTGCTGAAAGTAGCCATCAGAAGTTGGGTACATTGTGGTCATAAAGGGATGGACATGGTCAGCAACAATACTCAGGTAGGCTGTGGCGTTGCAACGATGCTCAATTGGTACCAAGGGGCCCAAAGAGTGCCAAGAAAATATTCCCCACACCATGACACCACCACCACCAGCCTGAACCGTTGATACAAGGCAGGATGGATCCATGCTTTCATGTTGTAGACGCCAAATTCTGACCCTACCATCCGAATGTCGCAGCAGAAATCGAGACTCATCAGACCAGGCAACGTTTTTCCAATCTTCTATTGTCCAATTTCGATGAGCTTGTGCAAATTGTAGCCTCAGTTTCCTGTTCTTAGCTGAAAGGAGTGGCACCCGGTGTGGTCTTCTGCTGCTGTAGCCCATCTGCCTCAAAGTTCGACGTACTGTGCGTTCAGAGATGCTCTTATGCCCACCTTGGTTGTAACGGGTGGTTATTTGAGTCACTGTTGCCCTTCTATCAGCTCGAACCAGTCTGGCCATTCTCCTCTGACCTCTGGCATCAACAAGGCATTTCCGCCCACAGAACTGCCGCTCACTGGATGTTTTTTCTTTTTCGGACCATTCTCTGTAAACCCTAGAGATGGTTGTGCGTGAAAATCCCAGTAGATTAGCAGTTTCTGAAATACTCAGACCAGCCCTTCTGGCACCAACAATCATGCCACGTTCAAAGTCACTCAAATCACCTTTCTTCCCCATACTGATGCTCGGTTTGAACTGCAGGAGATTGTCTTGACAATGTCTACATGCCTAAATGCACTGAGTTGCCGCCATGCGATTGGCTGCTTAGAAATTAAGTGTTAACGAGCAGTTGGACAGGTGTACCTAATAAAGTGGCCGGTGAGTGTATATATATATATATATATTAGTCAAATGAATAAGATCGTTGCACTTTTTGTGCATTGGATTAGAACAGTGGTCTTTAGAAAAAGTGAGTAATTGTTTATGCTGTGCATTCTCTAAAACGGGTATTCAACTAAAATGTAAGTAGGTCGAGTTAGAGAAAAATTCTAGAAGCAAAGGCCCGGAAGACTCTTAAAACTTTTTAGTGTTATTTTAAATGGAGCGATAGTTGTATCAACATCTGCCTTTTAATTAATACACGACTAGCAAATCTAATGAATGTGGCTTGTATATGACGTTTGATGGATATTAAACTACTTTACTTTTAAAAAAAATGAATAAATACACACACACTGAATTTTACACTTGTGTTCTGGCCAGAAGAGGCGCTCCAATCGCGTGGTTAAAAGGAAAAAGTACACTGAGGACCTTGATATCAAGATAACGGATGACGAAGATGAACAGGAAGATGTAGACGTAACTACGACTGCGGCAGCTGTGGCCTCCATCAGTGGTGGGACAGCAGCGCAGCTTAAACAGCAATTGGAGCTAGATGTTGATGGACAGCCCAGCATGCAGTTCTTTGTGGTGAGTTTAAATTAGCTGTAACAAATGTATTACTTGTGATATTGTAGGGATTGATAAAGAGAGAGACTCTGATTGAGAGCGTTTGTTTTGTTTTGTTTTTTTACAGGAAAACCCAAGTGAGGAAGATGCTGCCATTGTAGACAAAATTCTGTCTTTAAGGTTGACCAAGAAGGAAGTATGTTTATTCCATTTATTTAATTCCAATCAAATTCTTAAATTTAATTTTGAGAATAATTCAAATCCCAAAACTTTTTTTTTTTTGTCGTCAAGGTGTCGCAAGGCCAGTACACCACTGTTGAGGAATTCTTTGTAAAATACAAAAACTAGTGAGTTTCCATACCTCAATGTACAACTTGGCCCCTCGTTATTTCTATTTCTTGCGGAGACCTTTAAATGAGTAAATCCTGCCTTTTGTTCTCAGTTCTTACTTGCACTGCGAGTGGGCCAGTTTGAGTCAGCTGGAGAAGGATAAGAGGATCCATCAAAAGATCAAGCGCTTCAAGACAAAGCAAGCCCAAACGAGGAATCTCTTCCAAGAGGTGAGAGTGGCGCATGTCCCGAAACCTCTGGTTTTAGGATCCGGTTGAGCTGCAACTATTTCTACTGTTTCTGTTTAGGATGAGGAAGCTTTTAACCCAGACTATGTGGAGGCGGACAGGATCCTGGACGTGTCCCACAGTGTGGACAAGGACAACGGCGAGGTAAGAGAAATCCCTTTCACAAGTGGGGGAAAGAGCTCAGCGGTTCTTTTCTTTGCAATAAAGCTTAGGTTTCTTTCCTGTTTCAGTAGGAGCCCTTACTTCTACAAATTGGCATGTTTGCAAATGTTTAAAAACTAGCTTTCATTGTTTGCCCTCCAGCCTGTCATCTACTACTTAGTCAAGTGGTGCTCTCTGCCATATGAGGATGCTACTTGGGAGCTGAAGGAGGACGTGGACGAGGGAAAGGTCGTGGAATTCAGCAAAATCCTAAACCGGCAACCTCGCCTTAAGAGGACGGTGAGCGGTCGAATGGAAGATAGCACGGTGAGGTCTTTGAGTTCCTTTGTTCTCACCTACTCATTGATATTTTTCTCTCTCCATCCTCAGCCCCGGCCGCCTGCCAGTTCATGGAAGAAGTTGGAGGAAACCAGAGAGTACAAGAATGGCAACACACTCCGAGAGTACCAGCTGGAAGGAGTCAACTGGCTACTCTTCAACTGGTACAACAGGTAGTTGCCACACACAGTCCATCTGTCGCCTTTAGCAAAGTGGATTTAGCAGCCCGACATATCTTGATTTGTGCTGTTAATACATTTTGAAGCAGTAGCAACTTTAGAATTAGGCTTCTAATACAGCATGAGAGCATGTGGCGTTTTATTCTTGAAAAAGTTAGCCCAGTTAGATTGATAATAGCTGATGGCCCCTCCCAAAGATTCACTCGATCTCCCTTTCCGGTTCTCATCTCTCAGGCAGAACTGTATCCTGGCAGACGAGATGGGTCTGGGGAAAACCATCCAGTCCATCGCGCTGCTGTCAGAGGAGTATGATGCCGGCGTCCAGGGCCCTTTCCTGGTCATTGCTCCGCTCTCCACCATCACAAACTGGGAGAGGGAGTTCAGCACATGGACCGACATGAACGCCATAGTCTATCACGGCAGCCTGGCCAGCAGGCAGATGATCCAACAGTATGAGATGTACTTCAAAGACGACAAGGTGGAGTCATTGATATCAATTGTTGACCATTTAACTTATAAACGTATAAATAGATACACGTGTCTAAAGAAACTATTTGATTCTGTCTACAGGAGCACTTGATCCCAGGTGCGTACAAGTTCGACGCCCTCATCACAACGTTTGAGATGGTGTTATCAGATTGTCCAGAGCTGAGGGAGATCTCTTGGCGCTGTGTGATCATCGATGAGGCCCACCGCCTTAAGAATCGCAACTGCAAGCTATTGGACAGCTTGAAGATGCTGGATGTGGTGAGTGGACCTCAGCCCAATTTGGATTTTGTGGGGAAAGCAACGGTCAAATGAGCAAAAAATAACAAGATGCTGTTTAAATGTTTAAAGGGATTTTAGGACTTCTTCTGTTATGCTCTTTTTTTTCTCCTCCATTCTTATTCCTGGTTCTTTCTTTCTTCTGTATTGTCCCCTGCTCGTTTTCTTATCATTTCCTCTCCTCCCCATGTCCTTCTCTAGCAGTCTTAAACTTGTGTTCTTGTGTTTTTTCCCAGGAACACAAGGTGTTGTTGACCGGCACTCCTCTCCAGAACACAGTGGAGGAACTCTTCAGCCTGCTTCATTTTCTGGAGCCTGCTCAGTTCCCTTCTGAGACTGAGTTCCTCAGGGACTTTGGAGACCTAAAAACAGAGGAACAGGTGTGAAATATATACTCCACACAATGTTATTTGTCTTGTGCAATTTGTTGGTATTTTGTAGCAGTCATTAAGGGAATCTTATCTTCTTTTTTTTGTTTTTTTCACGGGTCTACAGGTTCAGAAGTTGCAGGCCATCTTAAAGCCCATGATGCTACGAAGGCTCAAAGAGGACGTTGAGAAGAACTTGGCACCCAAACAGGAGACCATCATTGAGGTCAGTCTAAATAGTGCATGTTCAATGTGTACTCTGGCTAGGAGGTTTAAGCAATATAAATAAGTTTACCCTCTGATTCTTTGAATGCATTTACTCTCAGGTTGAGTTGACTGATGTCCAGAAGAAGTACTACCGGGCCATCCTGGAGAGGAACTTCAGTTTCCTCAGTCTGGGGGTAACCAGTAACAGCAATGTCCCCAACCTGCTCAACACCATGATGGAGCTACGCAAGTGCTGCAACCACCCCTACCTTATCAATGGTAGTGCATCAGATTTACTAGCTCTTCATACGTGCTGAGCGTCTTGCTGTTTGCAAAAAATATGTTAGAAAATGTCTATTTCACATAGTAACTGACCTGAATTGTGCCATGTATTCCCTATAATCGTTTGGAGAGCAATGCCAAGTAGGATTAAGATCTAACATTTTACAGATGGAGCATATCTTTAATCCATAATTGATTATTTCTCCAAAGCTGTCAACATGCATCCTGAGCTTGTGAAAATTGGACTTTTTTTTTTGTCCAGGCGCAGAGGAGAAAATTGTAACGGAGCTGCGCGGGGTTTATGACCCCATGGCGCCCGACTTCCATTTGCAAGCCCTGATTCGGTCGGCCGGCAAGCTGGTGCTACTGGACAAGCTTCTGCCTCGCCTCAAGGCTAGTGGCCACAAAGTGCTCATCTTCTCCCAGATGGTGCGCTGCTTGGACATCCTGGAAGACTACCTCATCAACAAGAGGTAAGAAGGCCTGAGGTGTATTTAATTGTAGTTCATAAATATTGCGTTAATAAGTATTTTGGAAACCTATGTGTTATGTTAATATCTATGTTCACCTCTTTTTACAGATACCTTTATGAGAGAATTGATGGAAGAGTGCGGGGCAATTTGCGGCAAGCTGCCATCGATCGCTTCAGCAAGCCTGACTCGGACCGCTTCGTCTTCCTACTGTGTACTCGGGCTGGTGGGCTGGGCATTAACCTCACTGCTGCTGACACCTGTGTTATATTTGACTCTGACTGGAACCCTCAAAATGACCTGCAGGTACAAGATCGTACTGTTCTTCTTTTTGGTAGATAGTTTAGTGAGACTGCAACATTAAACCATCTTGATAGTTATTTCCAATGTCTACTTGCTTACTTGTGTTTTTTTCATTTCATGAACAAAAGTTGGAACTGTTCTTCTCTTCTTCAGCAGCTTCAACTGATGCACTTTTGATCCTTCTTTTACCAGGCTCAGGCACGGTGTCACCGTATTGGTCAATCTAAAGCCGTCAAGGTCTACCGTCTGATCACCAGGAACTCTTACGAGAGGGAGATGCTGGATAAAGCGAGCCTGAAGCTCGGCCTGGACCGTGCTGTCCTGCAGAGCATGAGTGGCAACAAAGAAGGCAACGTCAATGGGGTAAAACAACCTACTTTCCACAAATGTATTGCATATTTAATATAGTGTTGACATTCTTAATCCAGTTTAGGGTGCTTGTTAAAATCACATCTGTGTCACCTTAAGCAAGTACAGCAGTTCTCCAAGAAGGAGATTGAAGACCTGCTGAGGAAAGGAGCCTATGCCGCCATCATGGATGAAAATGATGAGGGCAGCCGCTTCTGCGAGGAGGACATTGACCAGATCCTTCAGCGTAGAGCCACCACCATCACCATCGAGAGCGAGGGCAAGGGCTCCACCTTCTCCAAGGCCAGCTTTGTGGCCTCTGAGAACCGCAACGACATTGCCCTCGATGACCCTGAATTCTGGCAGAAGTGGGCCAAGAGAGCTGACATCGACATGGACACCATGAACCGAAAGGCAAGTGGAGGGTGTTTTTTTTTAAATGTATTTCTACCAATGAACATAATTTGAGGATTACAGTGCTACTGCCACAGAATTACAACACAGTAGATTTCACTGGTATATTATGTAGTGGCCTTCTTGAATAAACACTTCCATATTAGGTGTAATCTATTGACTAAAATAACATGCAATTGACTAAAAGCTACTTTGTGCACTACAGAACACCCTTGTGATCGATACTCCCAGAGTCCGCAAGCAGACGCGCCAGTACTCAACTCTACGAGGGGAAGGGGGAGACTTGTCTGATGCAGACAGCGACGATGAGTATCCGCCAGCAAACTCCAGACAGTCGCGCTCCTCGCGGCGCGCCGACCGCCACAGTGGGGGGGGTTACGGCCGCACAGACTGTTTCCGGGTGGAGAAGCACCTGCTTGTTTATGGGTACGTAGATCTTGCTGCTCCATTTCTCGATTTGCGCTCGTAACACTCGTCACTTGTTGTCACACTAATGCCTGTTTTCTTCTCTTCCTCAAGCTGGGGTCGCTGGAGGGACATCTTATCGCATGCCAGGTGTAAGCGCCGCCTGAGTGACCGCGACGTGGAGACAATCTGCAGAGTCATCCTGGTCTTTTGTCTCCTCCACTATCGCGGGGATGAGAACATCAAGAGTTTCATCTGGGAGCTCATCACGCCGCCAGAGAACGGACGGGAGCCGCAAACACTACTCAACCACTCTGGTAGGAGCTTCACGCAGAATGTCAACCTTCTTAAAGTAAAAAGGTGGAGGCAGCAGTTTGTTCGGTAGAGAAAAAACTCAACTGTGTAACGTTAATCTGCCTAGGCCTGTCCATCCCTGTCCCGAGAGGCAGGAAGGGCAAGAGAGTAAAGGCCCAGAGCACGTTCGATGTCCAGAAGGTGGAATGGATCCGCAAGTACAACCCTGACACTCTGCTTCTGGACGACAGCTACCGCAAACATCTCAAGCACCAGTGCAACAAGTCAGTGGAGCACATTCATAAGAAGACACTGTCATCTGCGTTCAGGCGCTAAACCTCTTCTCTCTTGCCACAGGGTGCTGCTGAGGGTGCGCATGCTTTACTATCTGAAACAGGAGGTGATCGGCGAACATGCAGATGCCGTCCTGAAAGGGGCTGACAGCAGGTATCTCAGACTGCCGTTCAGCCGAATGCAAACGCACACAAAGAGGCTCAATTGCTGAAGCTCACTCATGCACTCAAACACATTGTACAATGCATTCATTCATTTTATTTTATGTGTTTTTTCTTTCTTTTCAGGGATGTTGATATCTGGATGCCTGAGATGGAGCAGCAGGAGGTACCAGCAAGGTGGTGGGATACTGAAGCGGACCGCTCACTGCTTGCTGGAGTATTTAAACATGGTAGGTTTTCTCTTTTATAAAAAGCTCATGGACTTGTTATAGCTTAAAGGAACAGTGTGCAGAATTTTGTGGCATCTAGCAATGTGGATGCAGATTGCCACCAACTGACTACCTGAGATTGATTGGTGGTGGTCATGTTCACCACTGTCACTATCAAGCAGCCGCAGTTATCTTAGTTCTAGTACGTTTTATTAAACAATGGGGCTTAACCCTTTTTTTATTATCAGGTTATGAGATGTACACCACTATGCGTGCCGATCCCTGCCTCTGCTTCCTGGAGCGAGCCGGTCGACCTGATGACAAGGCCATCGATGCCGAGCAGCACACTGGTGATGCTGAGCTGGGGGATGAGTGAGTTATCGAAACATATTTGCTTATAGTTATGTTGGACTTAAAGTGTTTACTGGTTATTGTACCGTTGCAAGCACTTTGACATTTGTTAGTTTTAAAGCTTTGCCTTCATTGTACCTTTTTTAGATGAAAGTCAATTTACTATATTAAATATATTGTAGAGTGATGTTCCTTTACTTGCCTAATGGTGTTTAATTGTCTATTTGTGTAGTCCTGATTACGATAAGTACTCAGAGGACCCAGAGTTCAAGCCTGCATCGAGACACGCCAAAGATCTTTTCGATGAGGTAGGAATCTGAGACGTCACATTGAAGCCGCTCCGTCTAAAGCATCGATTTTGACTAACCAAGGAACAGCAAAAAGTAATTTGAATGAGCCTCCATTTCCCCTCGTCTTCTAGCCTGATTCCATGAACGTTGACGATGAGATCTCCGTGGAAGACAAGGTGGGGCCAGCAGTCACAGAATCCTTTTCCAGCCAGAGCGGCGCAAGTGACTGGCCCTCGAGCTCATCGCTTACGGCGCGGTTGCGGCGATTGATCACTGCTTACCAACGCAGCTACAGGCAGGAGCAGCTGAAGATCGAGGCGGAAGCAAAAGGCGACCGCAGGCGCAGGAGGTGCGAGCAGGCCAGCAAGCTGAAGGAGATCGCACGGCAGGAGCGCCAGCAGAGGTACACTGGCGTGGAATTATTTTCGCTTTGGAAAATGATGATACGATTTCTGTGATGATACGATGTCTTCCTTTTATTTTTCCATGGGCTGCATTTTGTTCTTTTTACTAGTGAAAAGTGTGCAGTGGTACAAAAAAGTTATTTATAATTATACCCAGTGCTTCTAAAAACCACATACAATTATAAACCTGCATTGTTTCCTGTCCTGTCAATAGCTCATTATGCAAATGCGGTATCAATGAAGACCATTAAACATCAGCTTCCGAGATGTGCCATCATTCTTTTTTATCCAATCAATATTCCTTTTCACTTATCCGCCTTCTAACTTTCTCCCAGGTGGACGCGTAGGGAGGAATGTGACTTCTACCGCGTGGTATCTACCTTTGGTGTGGAAAAGATCAAAAGGGAGCATGGTCTTCCAGAGGAAGCAGATCTTGATTTTGATTGGAACCGCTTCCGGACTTTTGCTCGTCTGGATAAAAAAACGGATGAGAGCCTCAGTCGATACTTCCGCTCTTTTCTCGCCATGTGTCGGCGGGTTTGCCACCTGCGCCCAGGCCGCGGTGAAGGTAACTCCTTAACTTTCAACACATGATGCTTACTTCACAACATCATTACTTTCAATTCTGCCCCTGGCTGAAACTACACATGCACATGTCCTCTTGGATAACTCCAGGTTTTTAGACTCTTACTGTTAAAGGAGCGCAGTTTAGCACTGTATGCTACTGAAAAGTCTGTCACTCAGGAGTGAGCTGGTTGACACATTGGTGTTGAGTGTTGGTGAAATGAGAGGTTGTTTATTTACTTTGGTGTAGAACATCAAATAAATCCACCAACAATTGATCCTGGAATACAGGGAATACAGCGCCACCCTGTGCACACACTGAGAATAACACCATATTTGGCTCTTACACTTACTTACTATACTATAAAAGCAGAATACCCTGACTTTACTGTCTCACACCAGTAACATCTCTCGTGTCATCCTGCGCAGAATCAGCAGAGCTTTCCCAGACTGTCGCCCCCATCACTGAGGAGCGTGCTTCCCGAACCCTTTACCGTATTAGCCTCCTCCGTCGCCTCCGTGAGAGAGCGCTGCCCTGCCCGTCTCTGGAGGAGCGTCTGCGTCTGGCTCCCGCCAGCTCTGAGCTGCCCGCCTGGTGGGACATTCCGGAACACGATCGTCAGCTGATGCTGGGCGCCGCTTTGCACGGCGTCAGCCGCACGGAGCTCTCCATCTACTCTGACCCCCAGTTCACCTTCTGCCAGGCTCGGGAAGAGTTTATCCAGAACCAGCAGGCCCCACCACCTCCGCCCGAGGCAATGCCCATCATGCCCCTCATGCCCCTCAGCCAGCTGAAGACTGTGGAGGAGGTGCCCGTTGTGAAGGAGGAGGTGGCTAAAGAGGACAGCCGGTTGCTGGAAGGGGAAATCAGTGCTGCCCTGCATGGTACGCCCTTGAGTCACCACGACGGCAAGGAACGGGCGCCGGGGTGGAGCCTCAAGAGGAGCCGGGGGAGGGGTGGAAAGACAGGAGGAAGGAAAGCAGAGGGAGGGTCGGATTCTGACTCCGACTCTGACTCCGGCTCATCGTCATCCGGCCGATCGGGCAGCAGTGATGAGAGTGGAGAGAGCGAGGAAGAGGCAGGAAGAGGTAAGTGTTTATGAAGGAAGACATTGAGTGCTTTTTAAGAATAAACTCAAAGGAAATTTTTTTTCTGTTTTTCTCGATGGCAGGCATGAAGCTGTGTGACGCAGATGAGGAAAATAGTTTACTCTCCATGACTCCATCTCAGGATGGCCTTCCTCCTCCCGATCCTCTCAGAGTGGATTGGCCCAAGGTAATAAATGTAACTAATGCACAGTTCACAAAATGTGTCTTAATTTGATTATGAGACTTTTTATTGTTATGAATGACTTCTTCATTGGGCTCCTTTTTGTCTCAGGATCGTGTATTAATCAACCGTCTGGACAGTTTGTGTACGCTGATGATGACCGGTCAGTGGCCCTCAGGGCGGCGCTACGTGCCAGAGGCTCAGCTCAACCCGAGCTCGGAGCTGGCAGGAGATGAGATGGCCTACACAAGGGTGATCCGCAAACCCGGCGGCACTACAAGTGGCCTCGGGGAAGAGGGAGAAGATGGCGAGTTCACTGTCAAACTCCTTAAGGTGAGTCAACGGTGGAGGATGAAACCATGTTATCGGAGGCATACACTTTAAAAAATATATACACTGAGGTCATTTTCCTAATATGAATCAAGTACTTTTGCTTGTATAAGGGTGTGCCAAAAAACTTTGTCCCTGTTTAAAGTAAAAAACAGAAATTACCAGGTGTAAATCATGGCTAATTTAGAGGTCTGCATTTGTCACACGGTCAGGAGGAGGGACTGAAGCTGACCTTCTCTAAGCATTCGTTGTTGCCCAATGGCTCAGGGGGAGATGGCAGTGGCCGAAAGAGACGCAAGGACCAAGAGGTATGTGGGTTGGCTCTAGACTCGACAGGAGGCAAATGTGTCTCAGTGGTAAACCGATCAGACCGGTGGTTCAACTGCTAGTCAGTGACTGTGTCCTTAAGGAGGACACACAACCCTGAATTTCTGCCGGGGGTTGTGTCTGCTGCGTGTGAATGGTTAGACTAATGATGGGTAGGCGGCAGCTCCTACCATCAGTGTGTGAATGATGACATGTAGTGTCTGCACTTTGAGTTAAAGAACAGAAAGTCCACTTGCTCTAGTACAGGAAGAGTTGGGTGCAAAGACCAAAGTGCTTTGGATTTAGTTTAACTTTTTACTGGCTGTCTCTCTTTTAGTTATCAGACCCAGATGGACTCAATGATCCACTGGAGCATACTCCTCGGAGCAGGGACCCCCCCACCTGGTTAAAGGAGAACCCAGATTATGAGGTGGAGGGAGACATGCTGGAGGTATATATTTGTGATTTTGGATATAGGACCAAGTGTCAATTCACTTTGACGGGGTTATTATAAGGCTGGTAAGGAAACCAAATATCCAAGCTGCGTTTCTGCTTTGCTACATAATTAGTTTTGTTTCCCCAGCTTCTTGTGAACAGGAGCAAGAGGAAGAGGAGGAGGAGGGCTGACAAAGCCGTCACAGGCAGTGAGAAGGTCAAAGTCATTAACATGAGGACAGGAAAGAAGGTGAGACGCGCGGCGTTTGGCATCACAGGCTTGATTTACCGGCTGTGTCATCTTTTGCCGACAGACAAATAACAAATGCTTCTCCTCTGTAGGTGGGAGCTGCTTTTTGTCCGATGTTGCAAGACCTGAGGGAATATCTGGAGGAGAATCCCGATAATGCTGTAGCACCTGACTGGTCCGAAACAGTTCGGAAATCTGTGAGTACTCAGAGGTTTTATGTCAGTACGAGACTTTGCTGTGCAGTGTAGTTTCACCAACTGTAGCGACTGTGGGTCTCATGACAAAGTGGACAAACTGGATTGCTGGAAGAGTAAACTGATGGCAGTTGAGAACTGTGCTTACTGCAGCATTAAAAAAGGAAATACTCTGTGAAAGCAGATAGCTTCTAATTATTTTTCTTTTTACAGGGCTTCCTGCCTGCGACCTTCTTCCACCGACTGCTTGCCGAGCACACTGAGATCCCGAAGAAAAACAGGCGGCGTCACCACCACCATCACCACCACCATCACGCTCCAGAGCCCACTGCCGAAGACCCCAACATGGACGCAGTGGAAGAGGAGACTCTGGTGTCGGACGGAGCCTACATGATGGATGAGGAGGACCTGGAGACCACCCACCACTTCCTCACCAGTCCAGACTTTGATGTGAAAATGGAGGGCGGCGACAGCCTTTCCCAAGGTGACTATGACAGCTCGGATCAAGAGGCGCTATTGAACGATGTCGTCATAGCACAGAAGGACTCTGACACCTCATCAAGCTCAGAGGACTGAGCCCCTCTCATCAACACATCTGACTTAGTCCCCTCCTCAACAACGAATGCCATTTCTCATTTATTCTATATTTTATATAAGTGTTTTTTTTAAATGAGAGGGTTTGCACCCATATTTTTTTTGTTTTTTTTCCCCTAATCACGTTTGTTTTTCATTTTTCCCTCTGATCCTCCTCTCTGACAAAATGGCAAAAAGCTGAGCTTTCTTTCTTACTTCACGACTCTACTCTTCCCTCCGAACCAAATCTTTCCCATGACATTCCCATCAATGACCAAAAGGGGACCCCTTGCTGTACAGATACCCTTTTCTTATCAAATAACCTCAATGCTGGTGCTCTAGCCCTACATGAGACTGGACGTGTACTGCGCAGAGCCCGAACCCAAACCCCACAACTCCCTCTCATTTGGTCATGTCTTCTGTATCCAGATGAGTGAGTGAGCTAAAAGGGGACAACGTGTGTGGATGTACTGTTATTGTTTTCACTGTATGGGAGGGGATGGTGGGGTTTGAGAGGGAAAAGGGTGTATTAGTTACTGAAGCAGTGCTAGGAGGATGGCTGTATCGTCCAATGTAGAGCTGGTCAATGTGTACTACGGTGCAAAGATGACGGCAATGAGTTGCTATTCTTGTTTTATGATCTGAGTGTACCTGTGAAATGAATAACAGCAATCTACAGTGAAAGCACGTGTGTTTGTGTTATTAAGACTTTCACTGAGCAGAAGCAATAATGAAAAAACAAGCTTTTTAAAAAAAAAAAAAACAATTTCTGTTTAACAACTTCATGTTTATAAAATATAATGCAGAGGAGCCTAAATTATTCTTTTACAGAGCTACAAGTGAATGTAAGTAATGTCTACATTCTCTCAACCAACTCGCTGAGCCTTGGGGATGGAGAAGACAAGACAAGACAGATTTTCTTTAACTTCACTACACTCTACAAACCGTTACAAATGATAATATTGGTTAAAAGAAAATCAGCCAGTAGTCCATTGGTGATTAAAGCAGGGTGTGTCGGGCAAGTTTCTCACCATTTGTAAACAAACAACAAACGTGCCACTCCCTCAGGTCTGCTACACGGTAATCAAAGGTTTCATGCTGTTCCTCAAACGTTTTCAAACTAAGCTTTAACTTTATATAATAGACCATACATGCTCATTGAGCATAAAGACAACAATTCATTGGAAAAAAAGGTGGTTAAATGAAGTTTAGAAAAGTAAATGTTTATACCAATAGAGAATAGATGCCTGAACATATTACCACATGGTCGTAATGAATGAATGCTTTCGAGAATTGATTTGGTAATATGAGGATTAAGAAGTTAAGCTCCGGTAAATAAAACATTCAGTGGATTGATACACTGCTCAAGATTAAAGGAACCAGGTTATGACATGAATTAAATTGCACTTGATAATAATCTGGTCAAGTAAGTAGCAGAGGTGGTTGTTAATCAGTTTCAGCTGTATTGGTGTTGATGGAATTAACAACAGCTGCACTAGAGCAGCAATAATGAGACAACCCCCAAAGCTGGGCTGGTGTTGCACGCAGAGGCCAATTCAAGTTTCTCCTTCTTGATCTTTTTCACTGGGTTTCCACATGTGTTGGGTTTAGCTAGAATCATTATCGCTACAGGGAGCATGCAAGGATCGCGTAACCCTTCAGAAGATGCACAGATTGGCCAGCTCATCCACGCGTGCCGTTACAAGGAGATGTGTCTCCCAGCACAATCTCCAGAACATGGAGGAGACTGGGCTCCGGGCTCTACAGGAAGACCTCCAGCGGGGAAAACTGGTGTGACTGCCCAAACAATCAGAAGCCGACTTCATGAGTGTGTCCTCGGGGCGTCCTGTAGTGTCCCCTGTGTTCACTGCCCAGCACTGTGGAGCTGCATTGGCATAGAATACCAGGATTGGCACCTGTGGTGGACGTGAAAGAGTCTAGACAAGATATTGAGAAGCATTTTGAGTTGCGGAGATTTGGCTAAATTGACTAGTCCGCCACATAATATATTCGCTTTGATTTTTGGGGGGTATAAATACAATTTTATGCCCTGAAAATTTCCGTCATAAGATGTGGCCTCCTTTCCTACCGAAGACATGGACTCGTATATCAGTATAGATATCTAACCTCATTATCCTTTCCCAATGAAATGTGTTTTCAAATTGTTCTTATTGTGCATATATTTGCTCTCGGAGTGCAAAGTGGCGCATACACGAGAGCGCGGTGGTTTTTAATTTCCGCTTAAAATCGGAAGTGCTGCCTTCAGGGCCTTTTTTTGCTTGTACGTGGAAAATATAATAATAATCAAACTTCTATATAAAAAGTTGGTTGGATTATCTACAGGCAACGAAATACGAAAATGCGTGTATATATATATATATATATATATATATATATATATATATATATATATATATATATATATATATATATTTTACACCAACCGTGATGCTTCAAAACATGGTTGTAAAGGTTTACCCTTTGTTCAACTAGAAAGCTTATTTATCGCTTAACCATCATGTCTTAAGTCTTGCATAGCTGGCATGAAGTTAATAACTACGAAAGTTAGTTATATTGAATACATATAACAGTATAGATAATACTCAATTTACTTATGTTTCTAAGTACCTCTGTTTATTGAAATAATGGATTTCCTTCCGATAGCCCGTGAATGCAACACTAGCTATGATTCGGACATGGTGGTAGCATCACATCCACCGTATGAATGGGTTTGTGTCGGGCCTCCTGCTAGCCAAATTCATAGTATTTTGATAACCTTAGTTTTCTGTTATCAGCCTCGAACAACGTCATGTCCCAGGTCTGCATAAGCCCTCAAAGCTAAGCTAGCTTAGCGTCATCTTCTCGACCACAGCGTTATGCTAACCGATGGCACACATTAGCTAGCAAGCAGCTAGCAACTTTATTTCATTTTGAGATAGTTGCCCTAAATGGGTAAGACATTGATATATTACACTTTACGATAAAGTATACGGCGAGTGTGAGTAAATCATCTCAAAATGGACCTCAATTTCTACTCTGAGCTGTCGGATGGTTGTGCTCAAAATGTTGACTCTGAGTTTTTGGACACACAAGCCTACGGGGGATACTCCGAGGAAAACAAGGTAACCCGACATCACCATCGAGGAGATTTAATACAAAGCGGTGCGCGTTGGTTGGTTGGTTAACAGCGTGTGTTCAACGGCCCGTTTCAGTTCACAGAGGGCGGCGACAGCTACCTCGCCATCAGTGGAGCGGGACACCCTTTCCTGTCCGCGGAGGTGAGTGGGTCCCCACGCAGCCTTGTGACACGTCTTCCCCGCGCCGACCTGTATACTTGTCTGCGGTCATTAAGGACTGACCACTCGCTCCGTCTCCTCCTCATCGTATAGCAGACGTTCCATACCCCCAGTCTCGGGGATGAGGTTTTCGAGATCCCCCCGATCTCCCTCGACCCGGACCCGACTCTGAGCATCGGCGATGCGGTGTCCCACTTTGGCCCCGGGGGGCCTTCGGGCTCCCGTAGCCTGGTCAGTAACCTGGTGGTGGAGGCCAATGACCCTTCCTTCGCCTCCACCTTTGTGAACTCTAGCTCTCAGGGCCTGGAGCAGCTGAACCTCAGGGTGATGGGCCAAGCTGGAGGGGGGGCCCTGCTGAGCTCCTCTGCTCTGGTGAGTATCTGGTACCCGAGGGACCATCGCCGCCAAATGTGGTTGGGTGTGTTTTGAACGTTTTTTGTGTTGAAAATCCGTCTGCAGGAACTGGGGAATTCAAGTGGTTCACATTTCAGCAGTTCGTCCCCCATGACCATAGATGTCCAACTCGGGGACATCAGTCACGGTCTTTTAGGGAGCAGCCATTTGAGCACCATTAACCCGTCTGAATTGGCACTTGGTCTTGGGGCCGATAACATCGGGCATCCTTCGGGGACCCCCGAGCAGCCGCTCTCAGCAACCCCATCGCCGGCTGGCTCGCTGCAGGACGAGGACATGGATGACTTCAAAGTGAGAGGTTACACCTCTTTGAGCCTACTTGCTACCTTAATGTTTGCCTGCGCACTAATACGTCTCCTTCCATGTCTCCACCTGTCTTCTCCCTACTCAGAGGAGTGTGCTGGTAGACAGCCCCTTGTATCTCTCCTCTTCCCTCTCCCACATATCCTCCCACGCGGCTCCTACGTCTTCGGTGTCTCCAGCTACAGCCAGGAGAGGCGGGGGGAAGCCGGCCTCACTGGCCTCTGTGACCGGGGCCGTGGGCCCTAAGAAAGTAAAAAAGAAGAAGGATCCGAACGAGCCACAGAAGCCTGTCTCTGCGTACGCGTTGTTCTTCAGAGACACCCAGGCAGCGATTAAGGGCCAGAACCCCAACGCCTCTTTCGGGGAAGTGTCAAAGATTGTGGCCTCCATGTGGGACAGTCTGGCTGAGGAACAGAAGCAGGTATTTATCTAGATGAATGTCCTGTGTCAGTTTTGGGGGAGAAACTGATTCACAACAATGGCGTCTTGTCTCTGCTAGGTGTATAAGAGGAAGACCGAAGCAGCCAAAAGGGAGTATCTGAAGGTCCTGGCAGCTTACAGAGAGAACCAGCTCACACAAGTAAGATCGCCCCAGTCCTCTGAATGAAAACAGTGTTACAGGATCTTCATTCAAATTGCTTTTATGTTTCGTTGCATCTGCCCCACAGCCTGCTACTGAGGAGATGGAGACCGCTCCTTCACCACCACCACCTCCTCCACCCCCGGCGGTCAGTCTGACACCCGCAGCCTTCCCCTTCGCTGGTCACCAGGCCGTCAGGCTGCCTACCAGCAGCCTGGAAGAGAACACCATCACCAACATTTGTGCCTCCAACATCATCCTTGATGTGCCGGAGATGACCACGCGTTCCCGCACGGGGGCGAACAAGCCGCCCGCTCCCATGGCGGCGCTACCCCCATCGCCGACCATCACCAAGATCATAATCCCAAAGCACATGTTGCAGGCGGGGGGCCAGGTGGTGACCGTGTTGCAGGGAGGGGTCCGAGCTTTAACACCCACGCTGGTAGTGTCGGGGGCCTCTCGTCAGCCACCCCCGCTGCAGCAGATGCAGAGCGCGCCGCCTCCGCCGCGGCTGCAGCAAATGGCGCCAGCGCCTCCGCCCTTGCAGGCCAAGCCTCGAGAGGGAAGCAGCACGCTGGGTTTGCCCGTGTCCATCGCGGTCCCTCCGCCGCCGCTCCAGATAAAGATTGTTCCTGCGTCCTTGCAGGGCAAAGAAGTCCTGCCCATTATCGTCCCGAACACAGTGTCTTTGTCATCTCCTGCGCCCGGCATGTCGGTGCAGCTGGTGAATTCAGCGGATGCGTCTGGAAATGCGGAGCTCAGCGAAGTTACAGAAGTGCTGCACTCCGAAGAGGTAAATGTTCTTTATTCACTGCTATGTTTGTTTTTGTGAGACTTTGGTTCTCCACAAACAGCCTTCATCTGATCGTTGACATTATTCATCTTCGGACAACACATGGCTGTTGTCGTAGCAACGCATTCACAACAGTCATTAGTGTGCGCTAATTTTCTGATTCTGGTGCTTTAAAACAGGGTTAAACACAAGCGCTATATTTGAGTGTTCTTGTCACTTATCTAGAGAAAACTCTTTTTCCTCTTGTACGCACAATGTAGACACCTAGTGAAGCGGAGGAGTCGTATCATACAAAAGACCTTGAGGGGCCAAAAGGAGCGAGAAACCATAGCAGCAGAATCCAATAGGAAAATGGCAAATTGTATTGTGTTCAAGAATTTTATTGAATGATTTTGGTCTCTTAAAATGAAAAGTACAACAGAAGGATGCAGGTATATTACTATGGCACTTCATATCTCATAATTCACGGATTTAATGTTTAAAAACAGTAATAGAAAAATGTATACTAATTTACCAGATGTTAATGATGCTCTTCCATGCGTTTCCTGCTTTGCACTTTCAGGAGGAGATGGAGGTGAATGGGTCCGGTGACGCCACGACTATGAGGAGTGTGTGTGTGAGGACGGGCTGCAACAACCCGGCTGTAGAGAGCAACGACTGGGACAAAGAATACTGCAGCAACGAGTGTGTGGCCAATCACTGCAGGTGTGTAGACAATTTGGAATGTGTACTTGATTTGAATTTAGTTTTCAGCAGAAATAAGTGTTTTTGATGTATTTTTTCCATTTTCCAGCACTATATTCAAGGCGTGGTGCTCGATAAGGAGTCAGAGCATGGGAATTGTGAAATGAGCAGCGGCTACCGATGTCATCAACCAACCACTTGTTTTTCAGTCCGAGCCGACATAGGCCAGCGTTCTCATGTTAGTATTTTTGGCACACTATTATAATGAAAGGTAAGGCCAATAATTTTTGTGTTTTGTATACAGTTTTTAGTCAAGAGACTTCAAGGCAGCTAGAGATGGAAACAACCACAATAAAGTGTAATAGTTGATAAGGAAAAGTGTTTGGTTTTGTTGGCTCATACAGGTCAGGTTCTACTTGTTTACTGTGTTCCTCAGAACGCTCTGACAGAGGACACTTTTACAGCAGTTTGTGACATGATTGTACAGCACTGACTGGAATTCATGCTCTGTGATGTTTTGGTGTTTCATGTCTCTAGCAAGCGAAGGAACGTTTCCAATTCTTTGGTAACTAAAGATTAAATATGTCTAACAATTATTACCACTTTACACCTTGTTTTTTGTACTGAGAATAGAAGCCTTTTAAGTTTATAATTGCCTTGTTTTTTAAAATTCTGTTCAGACATTTGTTTAAGGGGGGAAAAAAAGCTTGACTTTAGTTTTTCTTAATAAATGAACCAATTTGCTCCTGTTGTCCTTTTTGTAGGACTAAATAAATACTGTCATCTATAAATAACCATTCTGTGTATTTAATGTCAATGCCTAATTTGTCTAACTTGAATGAAAGGCCACTGTACAGGGCGTTTCCAGCGTTTAATCTACAATGTCTCGTTTGTAAAGTAAGCTTTTGGACACTGGAGTGCATGTGTTTTTGCAAATTCCTCTCATACTACAAATTTCTCTGTATTGAGTCCTTACTTTGCTTGAAGAGGGCAACTGTTCCTTTAAAATTACATCTCATGGGGAGGGGGTCCTGGCCTTGACAACTTGCCTTGTGCGGTCTTTTCCAAATAGCAGCCATCACAAAAAGCTTAATTAATGGGGAAAAAAGGTAAGCTGGATATTTATATTTAAAGTGTGTGTGTGTGTGTGTGTGTGTGTGTGTGAGAGAGAGAGATATACTTAAGGAGTAATCTGTGAGCTCTCAGAGCACAGGAAAAAGTTATCTACTATGCGCGTTGCACCCATGGGGGCTTATCCTCCTTGGATGAGACGAGCTGTACCAACCAATTGGTGCATAGTTTGTACTTTTTTGTTCTTTACATTTACTATTTGGGTTGTAGTATGAGATATTTACTAACAACTCCAAAGTAATCCATGTGACATTTCATGTCTTGGTTTTAGGGGATATGTGAGCTGTATGTTCTCGTTTGTGTGCTTTTTACATTGTTTTTCTTATAGAACAGATGTTGTGACAATGCAGGAAATGGTGCTGTGACCATATAAGGCAAATATGGGAACTGAGGGATGAAGGAGTACAGGAAGAGTGAACATAAATCACTCTCTGACACAGTGCTCCTAGCACAGAATGGTACAGAGGGGGATCACAGTGAAACCGGCTCAAACTAGTTTTCAAGGGCATGAGATTATAAAGACTGTCAGAGTGGGACAGCAGACATTCAACAAGGGAAGAGAATCTCCAGGTGAACCTGTGGGGAATTGCTCAATGTATCTTTCTCTCTTAAATAAATTAACTTTTTTAACTTTATTGATTGACAAGTCGGATTCTTCTAATCAACCAACTCGGAGAGATTGAAAATCCCAACAATAGCGTTTTCCAACATACTACAGACCATGACTATTTACATTTGATCCGACTATCATATGCGTGCATCTTGATCAATAGAGCTGACTGCCTATACACAGGCCCTGTTCGTCTTTGGGTTGTATAGAACTTGACATGTTCTATGCATTAAGGATGGTCCAGCACACTGGGCCCCTCACCCTTGATAACACATTTTAGTTTCTGTAGACTCTTTGTGAAGTTGTACAACTGTGCCTCTTCTTGCAGGTATAATAACATTTTAAAGAAAAATTCTGTTTTATTGGTATTCTTTATTTCAGATCACAAAGTAAAAAAAATATATTTTCCCACCACATCAGCTGGACATGTATTTTACTTTTGACAGATTATTCTGTAATTGTCACTTGTTCTGCAAAATCTAAATAGCCCTCAAATTTATGCCTCTGGGCAGCATAACAACCACACTATGCACAGAATCATTGTTTTTATCCAATAAAAGATATGACAGATTAAAGAGATTAAAGAGACCTTGACAACACCTTCAGGAATCTGATTCATTCTCTCAAGTGTTTCCTCAAATCAAGAAATCAGAAAAAGGAAAAGTTCATGCTGAAATACGTGTGAAACTTGAACAATAGTGATGAAAAGTGATGATCATTTTATTATTGAAGAGAAGATGGAATGAAACCAGAGAAGTAAGCTACCTGCCCTGCAGCAGAGCAGGTAGCGAGAAAAAACAGACTTCAGCCTCAACTATTGAGGGAACGACGATCAGAAACCTGGATATTAGGACAATGATAACAGTGCTGGGAACGACCATGTTCACATCACCCCACGTGTGCTAATCACTAGGAAATGAATCTGCTTGGAAAAGCACACTTGGTCTGTTTTTTTCCCTTTGATGAGAACCACGACTTTCTCCCTCGCCAGCATCCCACGGACAGAACCGTGTTCTGACGCCTCTCGATCGGACCCGTCGGTTTACTCAAATGCGTAGTTCCCTCTGCAATGCCTTTAACTAAGGTTTTCATTCCAAAGTTTCACAAGATCATATCTTGTATCGGGCTCTTCTGTCCCTGCAGGTCTGTGGCTCATTTTTGGATGATTCATCAAGAGTTCTATGTAGGGATGAAAAAAATAAAAGATTATCCATGTTGGTCTCGTTCCTCAGACGGTTTCCCTGTAAGTGAAGAATCTGATCAGACAGCAGTTAAATTCAACTCACGCACAGATTCATTTGTATGTTACGCAGATGGAGGTTTTCTCAAATATGAACAACCATAAGTCTATTTGAAAGTAATAGTTTGACATTTATAGAAAACAACCATTACACGTACATCTAATCTGGCTAAATGTAAGGAGAAGACAATGCTACTCACATGTAGTGTAGCTTCATATTTAACGGACAAATTTGAAAATTCAATTTAATTTGACTAATTTTTACATAATGTTGACCTATTCAATTAAGACCATGTAAGAATGCTCCCATTTCATAGTGACGAGAGAATGATAAGGAAGCTCGATCTATGTCACTCAAGCATGACGTTTCTGACGTACAAGAACCATAACAAATCACGGGAGTTTTGGGGTCGGGAGACATGCCAGATACCCTTATTAACGTGCAGAAGCACTAGAAAAGTGGAATTTTCCTAACAAGTCCCCTTTGGGATGTGCTAAAGCCAATACACAAAGACAGAACACATTCTCTGATCTGGGTTGTCGTCATGGAAGCGGGCGGTGGTGCGTGTGTGCGAAGCCGTCCTCCTTACCCACGATGGCGGAGTGAAGGTGATGCACGCGGTTCTGCTGGGCATCCAGCATCTCGGTGAGTGTCTGGATTTCCACAGAGTAGTTGTAAGCTAATGGCAGACAAAAGATACAACAGTGAGTGCGTTTTCACACGAGACGCACTCAACACCAGGAGTCGGAGTTATCTTACCATAAAACAACACAATGACCCACAGACAGAGAAGAATCACTGTGACGTTATTAAGGGACGACCCGACCGGTTTCACTGTCCGTTTCTGTAAGAAAGAAAGTACATATTAGATCAGATGAAACCAAACTGCAAAAAACTGACAATAAAATGTGTAAAACTTACTTCATGGGTTAGGTCTTTCTGCAGTTTTTTCACCGACTCAAAGGATTCTCCGATTTGCTCCTTAAGCGCTTCAAAGCGTTGGTCCATGTACTCCTGTTGCGTACATACAGCTCGCCTTTAAACCCTTAAACATTCAGTTGGCTTTTTCATTTTCCCGTAAGTAGTTTTATTTCATAGAAGAAAAAAAAAATCATCCTATTCTGCACAGTGTCATTATTTAGCTGTCAGACTTTCAGGTTCTCAGCAACCAGAAAATCCACCAAAAATAGATTTTCCACAAAATCAGTGTGGGTAATCCCACTCTATTGCGATCACAAAATTCCCTCTGGGAATCTAACATGATGTTTTCTTATTTGCATTTTTTTGTTCATAGAAGTGTGCTCTTCAAAACTCACAGTCAGCTGTCTCCGCAGGACAAAAGAGGCCTCAGTGGCCAGGTTGTGCTGTTTGCTCTCCAGGGAGCAAACGTTGCAGAGGTAGCGCCTGGAGCTGTTGCAGTAGTACCTCAGCACCTCGTCCTCGTGCTGTGGGCATTTCCTCTCCAGGAGGTCACCCAGAGGCATCACCAAGGGGTGCCCCGTGTACACGGGCAGCTCCTGGTGGTCTTTGACGTGCTCTTGGCAAAGCGACACCTCACACTTCAGACACGTTTTGATGGCCAGAGTTTTCTTCTCCGGGCAGCAGTCGCAGTACACACATTTTGACTGCGCTTCCTGCTTGCACAAAATAGAAACACAATCCCTTTATTAAAATCATAACAAAAAACGTGCATATTTTGATGTGGAAAAGGGCTGTCAGACCTCCACGGTTCTGTATGTTATGATTAAAGAGATTCTGGGTGAAAAAAAGGTGATTATATCTGATACCCTCCTCCTCATGTTCATCCTGAAGTCCTCCACGATGTTGGCCAGTGCAAAGCTCTTATGCACCCCAATGATCGGTCCAAAATGTGTCCTGCAGTCTGGACAACGGAAGGGAACATCTGAGGAGTGATCCATGACGTTCTGCAGACAGGCCAAACACATGCTGTGTCCGCAGGGCAGCTGCCGGGGATCCTTAAAGATGTCCTGGCACACTGGGCACATCAGCAGCTCCTCCAGCTTCGCTTTCTCTGCATCCTCCATTCTTAATCCCTCCTCTTCGTCTTGTAGTGCCACTGAGCAGCAAAGGAGCAATCGGGACGGAGTAAATGGCACAGCTTGTCCAGCACTCACCTGCTGCCTTCAACACTTCTGTTTCGTTTGTTCTGCATAACTCACGAGACTCGTCACGCGACGACGGGAGGGAATCCGTTTAAAAGTGAATGCTGAGGGACAGTTAACGACCTCAAAGTAACTAAACTGCTGTTACCTGTGCACACGTTGCAGAATCGAAAGCTCTACTGAGTTTGTGTGCGTACTTCCGGGTGGGCGGGGCTTAACGTTGGGCGACAGCGAGAGGAATTTGGGCTGCGGTCGAAAAGTTAAAACATGACGTCTACTCAAAATAATAATGTTAACTATGTCATTTCTATAAACGTTAAAGGGCAACTAGTACGATTGCATTAAAAAAAACATTGGCTAATAACTAATTCCGCGCGTCTCTCTGTGCCGTAAATTCTGTAAAATATTAAGTCGAAAATGTGTGAAAGGAATGTACTACTGTTACAACCATCATATTTGTTCATATTTTCTTGTAACCTGGAGTTAACTTGCTGGACTTTTTTAATATGGTTAATGCAGGGCTCCTTTCTGCATTAATTATACTACCTATATGTTGTACATAAAAATACCCTATTACATTATTCCATTAAATGAAATAACATACCAATATTGTCTACTGACCTAACCATTAGTCAAAATGTTAACTAGTGATAACAAATTACACTTACATGTAAGCCATTATTTTATCAAATAAGGCATTAGTTAGTTAAGTGTGCTTTTAATGCTTTGTTTGAAAGTTGTAACCTTCCTCTCTGCTGATTGTAGTACGTTGAAGAAAGAAAATAACCACGTTATGTACCACAAAAATGTCTTTCTTTAATACAAGAAACTTATTTAAAATAACATGTAGAACATTATAGGAGACAAGGAATAGTAAAACGTAGATGAAAAAAAATTGTATTAAAAAAGGAACGTGAAATAATTTTTGTTTGGCTACATGTACTTTGTTAATCTCAAGGGTTTTAACGTTACGGACACTTTTCTCTTTGACATTAAGGGTATAGAAGGAAAGACGTCCAGATTCAGAAATCATAGCATGAACACAAAACCAAACAATTTGATAACAGACATGTAAATAAAGGATAACAAAGAAATACCATAGGCATAACAATTTTTAAAAAATTCCACAAATGTACACGTATAACCAATAAACTAGTGTAGCAGGTCCCATCCCGTGCTAGAGCACATCAGTAGTAAACATATGTTGTGGAAGGAATCTTCCGCAGACAGAAGACCTAATGCTAAAAAAAGGTCCCTTTCACTCGGTTCCGAACAAATTTGGTCCACAATCACAAAGGCAAAAACAGGGCAAGAAGTAGGATTCAAAGAGAAGACCATAATCCAAACTTCACGTGACAGTGATGCAGTGTTTTCAGTATGTCCAGTACGAGTCGTGCGACAGACACAACCATCCACTGGCGGCTGTGATTCCACCGCTACAAGCCGGCGATCGTCCTGAACGAAGGAACGAAGAACCCACACTGGCTCAGGTTGTGCTTCTCCAAATTCTTCTCGATCCTGAACTTCTTGCCACAGATTGCACAGTTGAAAGGCTTCTCCCCCGTGTGACACCTCAAGTGCGCCTTTAGATTCTCTCGCAGGCGGAAGCTTTTACTGCAGTGCGTGCAGGTGTGCGGCCTCTGCCCCGTGTGGAACCTCAGGTGGCGCCGGAGGCTCTTCCTCAGCGCAAACGACTTGGAGCACTTGGCGCACGGGTACGGCCTCTCGCCGGTGTGGAAGCGCTCGTGCCGCCGGAGAATCTTCCGCCGCTTGAACGTCTTCCCGCAGATGCTGCACGGGTATCCGCCGCAGGCGTGGGAGACCGCCTTCTGAAGCCGCCAGACGCCGTTCTCGCAAGGGGTGAAGCAGCAGATGCGGTGGCCGTTGTGGAGGCCGTGGTGCCGGCGCAGGTCTTTGGGCAGAGGCCAGCCCGTTCTGTGGTTAGCGCAGGCGCCCTGAAGCCTCGTCTCCGACTCGGGCAGCGCAAGCACGTCCACCAGTTGTATTGCGCAGGGACGCGTCAGCTTGTGGTTGGGAGAAGTCAGTTTCAGTTTCACGTGGAGGCTGTGCTCCGTCTCGTTGGGCGCGTGTATCCGTTCCCAAACCTCCACCGGGGCCGGGGTCACCGCTCCATCAGTGGGGGACGGACTGTAGGCGGTGCCCTTGGCGGTGCTGACGCAGACCTGCTGAGGCTCGGCTTTAACCGGCTGCTCTGAAACGTCAGGTTTCGGGGCCGGAGCCTCTGGCTTGAGGATCAACGGGCAAACAAACTCAACCGTCTCCCCAGTAAGGATGTTGCAAGTATCTGGTCTGATCACGAGGGGCTTCTGTACATCCGGAGAGCTTTGCGCTGCCCCGCTTCCTAATGTCAATGTCTCTGCAGAGGAGGAAAGAAATCAAGATGCATTTTTTGTTATTTTGTACATTCCCACCATCTTTTTCTCATGCAAAAGTATTCCATTCCTTTCGTTTATCTGTAAACTGGGTGCATTCAATTAGTTCATTTGAGACATCGATTTGTCTATCTGTTCAAGTAACAGCTTTTGAGTGACTTCAGGTATGGTGAAAAGTCCAGCACACCAACCATTAACCAGGTCTTTATTGCATCCCGTCTTGTAACTTGTTTCTATCAACCAAACTGCCTTCAGTCTACAGAAAAAACAATGAAAGCAAAACTTGAAATGCAACGGCACACTTTAAAGCAAGCGCCACATCAATTAGTGGAGATGTGAAAATGAGTATTACTGCTTAAGTTTGGTATCATTATCGAGTACTAGGTTAGATATTTATAAGATACATCGCAGTATAGAATTGACTTGCATCAGTATTTGTGGAGGGAGACAGGTAGTTCTATTCGTAGTTCGTTGGTGTAGTATAGAGCCACTTGTGACACTTCTCGCTCTGCAATAAGTCAAATTCCAAATCTATTGTTTGTTCATCAATAATTTCCTTTTCGGAAGTGCTCATGCCTAACACAGCTTGGATGGGGACACCTGACAATTTAAAGGCAGCGATATGTTAAATTGTGATGATTTGCATCAATCCATCAAACGAGCATTAAAACATGTGGTGTGCATAATATGTTTGTTAGCGTCTTATAAGTCTCTGGGCTTTTTTCTTACCATGCAAAATGACTTCTGTTTGAGGATCCCCGGGAGACTCGGTTTTAAACCCACTTGACTTCACCATATGTACCGTCTCTGCAAAGACCTGTGAGAAGAAGAAACATCTCAAAAACAAACATGACAAGAGAAGCTGCTGTAACCAACAGTGACACTAACACTTAATTGCTGACTTTCACCCTGCTGGTTCCTCCCCATGCCACAAGTTAATAACCCCCATAAATCCACACTGACCTGTTCCTCCAAAGGCCACAACCCCCCAGGGTTAACTTGGCCATTATGCTCAGCCAGGAGGATTTCTGATCCGAAGACACTCCCCTCCACCAGCTCCACACTGCACTTCCCGAATAAATCCTCACCTGAAAGGAAAGGGGGGCCTGTGGTGGAGAGGAGGGGGGAGGTTAGCAGGAGGCACCCATACATTCCTCTACTCTGCAATGAGGAGGAATGAGGACCGCCCACAGGAGTTAAGCGCAACAGTTTCACACGAACAAAACCAATGCAACACCCGAACACACAAAATGCATCATGCCCAACGTGTACCGAGCTGCATACGAAAGGACGACGATTCGGAACTTAACGTGCATCCGTCTCTGCAGCCCGAGGCAGGAACGTGCACAAGTCACGCGAGTCAAAGCTCCAAAGACACCCACCACAAAGCTCAAAGAGCGGATTCATGTGCTCGTCCACTTGCACACCGATGCTACGTGTTGTGTCCCCGGTGCTTAACCGACCCGGGGTGGCAGGTCGCCCTTTGTCCTCGGCGCGGCCCGCATCCAGCGACGCTCGGTACCCGCTCTCGAACAGTTTGGTTAACTCCACCGTGGCGGCTTTGACCAGCGCGCCGAGCACGAGCTCCACCTGCGCCTGGAGGCTCGTGACGCCCGCCGACATGTTGGCTGCTCCGACTGGGCGAAAGTCAGTGGGTATCCTAAATCAAAAAGTAAAGCTGGAGGGCTGGGATCAGCGGAGGTCTTTATTTATCATCGATAAACCACATGGCTTGCAGAACGAAGAGGCGTGTCTCTAGTTGGCGCATGCGCGCCATGTGTTGGAGGGGGTGGGTTGTCACAAGATTAGAAGGTCGGAAGGGAAAGATAAAGGGAGCCTAAACACAACAAATGCCTCTATGTTTTTTCCATACAC